>NW_021940541.1:5024746-5052011 GCF_001715985.3 Manacus vitellinus
AGCCCAGGTTGCTCCAAGCCCTGTCCAACCTGGCCTTGGACACTTCCAGGGATGGGGCAGCCACAGCTTCTCTGGGCAACCTGTGCCAGGGCCTCACCACTCTCATAGGGAAGAATTTTTTCCTAATATCCCATCTAAGCCTGCTCTCTGCCAGTTTAGAACCATCCCACCTTGGCCTATCACTACACTCCCTTGTCAAAAATCTCTCTCCAGCTTAAAGAACTTCATCACTGTACTTGCATTTCAAATTTTTACTACTGGAAACTGTGTGATAGAGGTGGCAAGACCCTTTTCAGTAGGAAGTAATGCTTCTATTTGAGAATGCAGTGATTTATCTGATATCAGCACGTGCCTGGTGCCCGAGGGGGTCCCAGCAGTGTGTGCAGGGCTGCAGTTGCACCTGCAGAGTGTCACTGCCTGAAGGAGCAGTGCAGGGGCTGAAGAACTGAGAGAAAAATGCTCCTGCAGAACAGCAGAACTTGCCCAGGATAGTGCCCCCTGATGCAAGTCAACTGACAAGTTAGGGTAGGATAAATGTATTTTAGATACGTGTTTCAGATGAGCAACTTGCACATTTGTGAGATTAATACTAGAATTGATTCCTAAACTGTGTTTTTTCTGGAGGGGAATGGAAGAAACTAGACCTGAGTCAGGACTGCATTCCTCTTTCTTCTCCTGAAATTCTTCCTCCTCACTTTTTCCAGTGTGCACTGTTATAAGAAGGACTTTCAGTATCCTGAGACTTCTGACTAACGCTTGAGATGAGTATCTTTTAAATTAAACAGAACTCAGCCTGACCTGTCCCTGTCTTAAATTTCTTAATAGTATGAAATGTACCCTTTAAACAATCTTAAACCTGTGGTTCCCCCTTCTCCCCTTAATCTAAGCTATGATTAGTGCTTAATGGACCTTGAAAAGCACCTTTCTTTATAATGGCTACAGGTTGCTCTTGTCTAGATATGATCTCCAGTTTTCTGTTTTCTCTTGAAAGGAAACCCAAAATAGTGGGACACATACTTGGTTATTATGTTCATATATGCTACATTTTTTTTTTCAGAACCACCCTCTTTGGTGAATGATTTAATATATATAACTTCTTTTACACCAGGGGACAATGGGCTGCTTTATTCTGAGCAGTACTGATAAACACAGGATCTCTTACACAGGTACACCAGGGTATCAGGTGCCAAGAGGCTCTTTTAAAGGAGGAGGACACCTGAATCCAGGACATTTATTCTGCACCCGAGGAGGTGCAGTGAGACAGAGAGATAGCACTCTCACACTCACCACAGCAAGAGATAGCACTTCATGCTCACTACATTTTCCTGCACAAAAAAAAGGTCAGAATCCCTCAAAATGTCAGTCAAAGCTGATTATCTGCCCTGTGTTATTTGCTGAAAAACAGGGATAGAAGTATCCAGGTCCTAGTGTTTTAAGAAAAGCAACCCAGGCAGGCAAAGACCCAAACTGTGATTCCAGCAACGTTTCGTGCACTGAATAAAACCTCGAGGTAAAAACAGTATCAGTTATGCCTGAGCATCTCCTTATTGAGCACCTGTTTCTGAGGAGAAACCTTCCAAGGGCCTCTCTCAGACCTGCCTGACTCAGCTCAGACTAGAAGGAGGTGAAGCTCTCAGAGCTGGTAGCTGATCCTGTGGGATGAGACAAACAATCATCACCTTGGCTGGTGGTGGTGAATCCCTGTGATATTCCAATCATAAGGGAACAGCGCCCACATCAAGGTGCCTAATCAAATTTCCTAGGAATAAATCGCAGTGGGATTGCTGGTTTTCTTCATAATGGTATCAGATCTAATACAAACTAGCCAAAGGTCAGATATATTTGCATTGCTAGTATAGCTGGGACTGATTTCTCTTCTATTAGCAACAGTGTCTGGGGGTTCTGCTGGAGGCTGGGGCTGCACCACTCTTGGGAGCCTGCAGGGAAGTTCATCAATCCCAGGGATACCAGGTGCCTGTGTCAGATCTGGAGAGCTGTAACCACCTCCAGGGTCTCTGTCCAATTACTCAACCAGAAGACACATAGACACTTTTCAGCATATTGCTTATTGTTTTGAACAATGCTCAAACTTTAACATAGAGTATCTGCTCACCTGCATTATGCCATTTTCAGCTATGCTAATTTTCTAGTAATTAGTATTCCTGGGGCTGAATACCATCTGTTTTCCACAGTTCCTATCACCTTAATATCTCAGGGCAGACTTAAAACATAAAAAAAGCTCTAATGGGATGTAAGTGCCTGTAAAGCCTGGATTTTCCTGGGCATCTTACTATTAACACATCCAAGGTGGTTACTTTGATTCCCTTCTCCCCCCCAGCCTCTTTCCAAACATAGCCAGTGTGTTATCCTTTGGATGTGCCAAATCCTGAAAGGTGATTTAATCTGTTGAGAGTCAATCACTGTGCTTGAAGCTTCAATACATGACTCAACAGATAAATATTCAAAAACAGAGCGATTTCTCAGGGCTGTTTCTCTAAGCAAGTTAAGCAGGGTGACAAGGCCAGTGAAGTTTTGATTTCAGAAGATCAACGTGGAACGTGGCTGTGCCAAATGAACGTGGTGAAAAGTCACTGACTGCACAACCTACCCAAATTTGCTTAAATATATTTCCAAATTAGAGTAATTTGGAGTTCTCCGTAACTGAAAGCTCTTTCTAAAGTGTTCTCTATTTTTAGCTTTGCAGATCATTCCTGCTATTTCAGAATGTTCTAATATTGCATGATTTAAGTCCGTGAAGCAATGACATTGGTAGGCAAAAATCTTCCAGTCCTAGAGCCCCTTATACTTGATGGGATTTTCAATTTTCTCTTCTAAACATTCTTCTCATAGTGACAGCTGTTTTTTTTTTTTTTATTTTAAACTCTTAGGTAAAATATCTAGAGAAAATTCATATAGACCTCTCTGATGCTCGGTGATATTTTAAATAATAGTAGCTCAGTATCTGAAAATCTTCACCTCTGGAAACAGTGCTGGGAAATATGTCTATGAAGACACAGTTTTGTATCATAAAATCTAGTAATATCCTCTAATAATACATTGGCTAAGTGTTTACATGTGTAAATTTGTGTATAAATATTTATATTCTAACTTACATGATGAGGAAAAGGTTATTCTTTTCGTTGTTGATTGTTGATATTTGAGGTATGCAAAGTATTTTTTGCACTGCTGTTTTTAAAATAATGCTCAAATTATTTACACATAAATTACCGATGAGGCCAAGGATTTTATTTTCACTGCTCACTGAAAAATGTAAAAAATGTGAATCTGACTTTTAGGGCTACCCACGTTATCTGGAAAGAGATTAAAAGAAACCAAATTCCTCTCCTGTCTTCCCTAAATACATATGAGAAGCAGGCCAAGGATGCTGTGGTACAGGTTACCAGGCTGTGGACAGAGAACTGGGCAGATGATTTGTTATCTGTGTTATGTATCCCAGACCCCCAGTGTTAGCTGTGGCTTTAAACATTTTTATTTCTATGAGTCATAAAAAAATAAAGTTAAAAAAATGAGATCTACTTAAATAGAGGTTTAACTTTGATATTACTGAACTATGCAATGAGCCCCTGTGCAAGTAACTTAATTCTCCATATGGGATATAGTCAAGGCAGAATGAATCCTAAAAGCCTTAAGAAGAATAAGGCAGGGATTTTTAAAGAGGATCTGCCCCTGAACAGCTGATGCTCTTTGGGGATGAGCTCTGAGCTACAATAGGTTTGTTTGAAATGCTCAACAGGAATTGTTTTTCCCCTTTAAAGAAGACAACTTGAGCTCTGAAGGGATCAGCCTGATCACCAGAGCCCTGGTGAGTAGTACAGAGGTTGGGAAAGCTTCACTGTCGTCATTTTTGTTCCTGTGCCCAAAGACTGTACCCAATAAATCAGAATTTTTTGCCTGTTGCACTCTTAGTGTTCTGGGCTGAGACTAATCAGCTCAGGTTGCAGACAGAAATGCTCATGGTGGGGCTGCTCAGACTCACAGGCATGGCTTGTGTTTGGGATGGAATGATGGATCTTTAACCCACTGGACACAGCACTTTTCTCTCTAGTTGCTACCTAGTGTGATTAGTGTTTGTAATATGGGTCTCTTGATTTTTATATTTGGATCTCTTTGCACCTTTGTTACTCCTCGAGCCATCTCAGTGTCTTCAGCAAGTTTACTCAGGAGGCAAAGTACTATTTTTTAAGGGTAAAAGTTTCAAGGACTGAGCCACTTCTTGTGTAAGTAACTTGGGGGCTGTGACTTAAAACTATCAGTTGTTTGATATTTATCATACAGTTACCACAGAAATAACCTCTTCCTTTCCACGAGTCTCTTAGTAATGAACAAACACAAATTACGAGCATTACACCTCTCATGTTGCTTTATTTTTGCAAAAGAGCTGTGGGGACAGAGCAGTTCTTTGGTGGACAGGCACCTTTTTGTGCTTTTGCATTTTATCTGGTGCTGGCTTCTTTCCCAAGTTAAAACTATAAAATGAGATGAAGTCCAATGTTGTCTAAGAGGTGGTTAACACCTGATGTGCTGTTGTCTGTAGTTTTCTGGAGGTGGTTAACACCTGATGTGCTGTTGTCTGTTGCTTTTCTGCTATACACCATTCTGTTGGTCCGACCAGCTGCCTCCAGAGGTTTATTCGTGGGTCTGTAAATAATCCAGGGATACTGTGGGAGTCCCCAGAGCTCCTCACACCTTGTAAGGCTGGGATTGCAGCCGCAGTATCAGTGCAGTGCCTTGCTGACAGATTGCTGCTCTGCTGATGGCAAGAGGTCACACGTATTTCTAACTCCTAATTCGCCCGATGAGAGACTATTGAGGTTGAAAGAAACATTTGCTCCATTTCTGCCTTTCTCAGATTGTTTTCTCTTCGAGGACAATTTCCTAAACAATCTCGCTGCTCTTTATGAGAAAAGCCCAGAGTGTTTATTGTAACCTGCTTTGAACTGTTCTGAGCTCCAGAGGAGGGAGGGCTTCGAACAGAGCCCATCTTGTGCCAAAAAGTGAGCTCTGGGCAGAGCAGGGCCGAGGCACAGGAGCAGGGCAGCGAGGGAGCAGCGTTAATAAAAACACTGCAAACGAAACGTTAGCGCGGGGTGGTGAAAGAGCTCAATTTTATTTTGTTTTCACACATTAGGTTTTGCTTAAAGCAGACAAGTACCAGGGAGAGCGTTCTGAAAAGAGGCTTTGTATAGGAGCTGGGGCTCTATCCATCAGATTTGTCATTTCAGGAATGCAGCCAGATGTATTGACTTACTAGCAATTGCATTGGTGCCATCTGGCCTGCTGGAGGCTGTATTAAAGATGGAAAAAACGGAGCAGAAAGAAATGAAATTTGTTCATCACGCCATTACCCTGGCTGCTTATTTAAAGAGGGAAAAAAATGTAACTTCTTGGCAGGGGGTATGCTGTTTGAAAATAAAATAGGAGGTCTGAAGGACCACAAGTTTCAAAACCAAGCGCTGATTGTTTATACGTGGACATCAAAGCTGGGCCTCGCTGTTGTCATTTTGTGTATTTTTTTTTAAATGAAAAATGCTTTCAAATCCTACTGTTCCGAGTCACAGAGCAAAAAAACACCATCAGACCCTGCCTGGTCCACTGCAGCCTTTATACTTGCTCATTCTCACTTCTCCCCATTCTAGTTTAGATGTCTGAGTTGCCTCCTCCTCTCAGGAACTGAGGTTTGTAGGTGCTGTACTTCCTACTGCTGCTCCAGGAATGTCTGCACAACTTATCAACATCACTCCCCGAGCAGCACTGCCATTCCCTTTACAGCAGAAGCAATAATACATTCCTTATTTTAATACTGAAACTCCTAAATGTATTTATTTTAATTAATAAGTGCCAGGTTACAAGTATTTCCTTGCATTTCATTTAGGAAAATTTTTTTCTTGGTGTTTGTAGGAAAAGGGCTAGTGTTAACATTTATTGACAGAATAAGTACTTATTCAGTATAGAAATGCACTCTGGCTATACAGTGAGAAGTGTTCCCCAGCCTTACTGAGATATAATTTTAAAGGTGCCTTTATTCATATTTAATTCTACAATTAGTCTTCCTGAATCAATGCCATCTTCCTGGGAAATTATTCCATTCATTTCACAGAATAAAACAATGGATCTGAGCCACCTTCCACCCAAGCTAATAGAATTTGGACTAACTCCTGTAAGATCCCATGAAGCAATTCCTAGGCATTTTCAACCTTTGTAGAAGGTCAGAAGAAAGACTTAATTATTAGAGTAAGTCCATTATATAGTTTTCAGTACTCTTTCACAGAAATACTAGTTCACTTACTGTCACGATAAAAGTTTTGTCACAATTACTGACAAAAGTTATAAAACAAAGGACCAGAGTCCTTTTCTTAAAAAACTGTTTTTCAGTTCTGCTCTGTTCTTTTCCCTTCTTTTGTTTTTGCCATTCAAGATAGAAAGCTCTCGAGGGCAGGGATGTGGAACTTTGTAAAATGCTGAACTACTTGTGGGTGAAGTCAGTGTTTTAGCACTCCCAAACATATGTGTTAGAGGAACAGTTGATAGTTTTAGGATTTCTGCAACATGAAACCTCCATTATAGAAATGGCAGGGTCTTCACTGTGGTTTTTTTTTTTTTCCCAACAAGATGAGAAATGCTGGAACCAATACTGGAAAAGTCAACAGTGACTAAACACCCTTAGAAGAAGATGTAATGTTCTTACTCATACCAAGTCATTGAGCTGTGTGAAAAAAAGACCCAATTCAGCCCTCATTAGAGGTTTGGAGGAAGAGTTCTGTCCACTAGAGCGAAATCTGGTTTGTTCCTTTTGAGGAAACATGGAACAGCATCACCTGAGCAGGAGCATTGTCTGGTACCACACTGTGCTCACGTGCCCACAGCCATGGAAAGCACTGAGCTTGTTCAAGGTTGCACCTAAGTGAGGTCATACTCTAAAAAAAAAAACAGTGTCTGGGTCATCTCAGAGAACATCCCTTCTCCATCTGTGTTTGGGAGAGTGCCTGTCATGCCTGTGACAGCCTCCATTAGTGTTTTGTGATGATAACAACCCATCTCCCTGCATCAGGACAGAACTGCCCAAACTGAGCCCATAAAGTGGGTCTGGGGTTGTCCTGAGCAGCTGCTGCTTCTGAATGTCTGCTTGGCTTGTTGCCACTCAGTTTTTAGTAGTTTACAATAATCTGAAAATTAATTTAAATAAGGGGTTTCCTCCCCCAGTGCCTCTGGTAGCAATGTCTGGATTATTCCTTCAGGGATTAATTAAGGGACTTAACCTCTGCTCCTTTTTATTTTTGTAAATTTGAAATGTTGACATTATTATTGTTAGCAGCAATCTTATGATTGTAAGCAGGAAGGCGTGAGGGCTCAAGCATATGACACATAGGACAAAATGCTCTTCTGGCCAGGAACCTCACACTGAGAGGAACAGTGAGGGTACACAACATTCTGGGAAAAGGAAAACACTGCCATTTCTCTGCAGGGAGCTGCTGCCCATGCAGGGCTTGCCACCAGATCCTGGCAGCCCTGCCAGGAACAGAAACATTTCCAAAAACTGTGGATAAGTTTTGAGGGAAAGAGGGCAAAACATAGGCTTGAAATTTTTCTAAGAAGTGACAGGAGAAGTTGTTGGACTGACATGGTAGAAGAAGTTGCAAAACTGATGTGTGAATAATAATTTTCCTCCTCACCTTTTTCATTCCTACCCAGGCACACTAGGCAGTATTCCAGCTTGCTTGAAATTGGAAAGATCTTCAGAAGTGTGTTATGTTTTGGTATTTAATCTATGACAGTGCATCAGTACTGTGAGATGTGGGCATGGGTGTGTCTATTTTTGAGGGTGAAATTACAGATATTGCAGTTTTAAAGCACATTGAGTAAGAGTAGCCACTCTGGTTCACTCAGTAATGTTAATGTGAATAATAGACCAGGGGAGTAAGAAGAATAAACAAATGAATGAACAATACTAAATAAATACAGGCAATCAAATATATTGATGAGAACACTGTAAAGCAGTAAATCTTCCACCATTTTAATCATTCATTTAACATATTTTATGTGTTATATACCTGCCCAAATGGAAGCCCCTTCTCTGTGTTTTTAGCAGTATAGCATCTACAAGAGACAGTAAGAATAGTAAAAGGGGGTGAGAGAAGGCAAGAAAACTTCTATTTCTCACTGTCTAGAGTGGTTTATTGCTCGATTTCTTTTTTTACTGCACTTTTAACACCCAGTAACAGAAGGTGATGGGAGGCACAGATTCCACCTTATCTGGCAAGTTAGGTGGGATTTTAATACGGGCTTGGAATAGTTCCTTGTACATCAAAAATTTAAAACAAGACCATGTGGAAAAATTCCTTAACAAAAAAAATCTAGAAAACCTGGAGCAGCACAACATATGCATATATAAATATTTAAACCAAACACAGTGTTTTAGTAGCCTGGGACAATTCTGAAATCAGTGGATGTTGTCTTTATGTATATGAGACCAGGATTTTGTCAGTCTGCTTTTTATTAACATAAACAGGGTAGTGGAAGTGACATAGGCAGTGACACAAGGTGTATTTATGATAAATAATGGACTGACAAAGTGAAGAACTGTGCAAGGGACAACTTTCACGTGTGCTTTTTGGTGATACATGACCCACCCTTACTCCACAGGTCTTTTATCATCTCAGCATGAAAGAAACCTCTTTTAACCAAGTTCACATGGACTTGACAGGTCTATCTTTGTAGCCTTTTCTACTCCCCAGTGGGCTGATAATAATATGTCAACCACCTTTAGGCCACTGTTGGGTCAAATTGGAAAAAATACAGTAGTTTCCAAAACTTAAAACCCCTGTAGAGGTGACAAGAGAAATAAAAGCAAGTGTTAGTCCAGGCACAATAGCTAGATAGGAAGATAAGACAAAAGTCTTCTAGTTTAGTTCTGAAACACCTCTAGAAATAAATCCCATGGGGTCAGTGAGGAGAATGTCCTGGTGGCACCCAGATCTATGTGAAAATTATGCCATGATTTCAGCTCACCAAGACTTTGTTCCTTCCACTTGCAAGAATGAAAATGCAGTTCTTTAGCAATATGTTTTTTTTTTTTTCCATGCCCAGATTTCCAATCTGGAACATTCACTTTGTGTATGAGGGTTAAAATTAACAATTAACAGCCTAACGAGAAATCTATCCAAGATCTGTCACTGCCAAAAGCAGACCCTGATTACAGAAATGGCTGCTGTTGTCTTTCTCCTTGTTGAAGTTTAAGTTCCTGTGTTATTAAATATTTTATTGTGCTTAGGTGATGTACTCAATTTATTTTTAAAGGCACTGCTTGCTCCTTTCCCCCCCCCAATTAATTGACCACTCTGCCAAGTGCATTGAATGCTCACTGACAGAAGCACTTTGAATTTCAGGAAATCTAGTGGCTCTTATTCTTATGCTTTTCTTTTTCCCCCCCTGCAGAATGCCTGTATTAAGCACAAAGCCAACCTGAATTTTGCAGTTAAAAGGAAAGTAATTTGATGATGCCCACACAGACCAACAGGGCACGTGTGTGTGCATATAAACACCAGAGTATCGGATGGAAGCTCTTAATGAAACCCTTATGATATGAATAATACTCAAGTTACAAATGCTACAGCTTATCTGGTATGTGTGGTAGGTGATAATACTCTGCAATTCAGTCAAGGTAGGAAAGCAATTTTAGTAAACATAATACCTGAAAGCAATTTTCAAATTATTCCCTGAGTTCTAATGCATCGTAATCTCTAAAACACTTGGGTTATTTTTCAGATCCCATTTCCAGCTTGTGTTGGTGGATTTTAACCATTAGTGCCACATTGCTTGCCACCTCAAATCCCTCAGCTTCAGCATGTGATACTTCAGTGTGTTGTAGTGACAAGGTTATTTTCAGAGCAAACACTCAAGCAGAATGCACCTTACACCGGAGACTGAAAGCAGGGACAGATCAATTATGGCATATATTCATATGCAGCATAAAACAGGGACAAAGGTCTGTCTTAGGGAAGGATTATTTGCTGTATTTTACAACAGACACAACAAGAAACTTTATACACACACAGAGGATATTGTGAAGCCAAAAGCATCCAGGATTTTAAAAGCACCATACCTCTCCAGTCAATAGGCATTGGAGCCAATTAAACATGATATTTGGTAGCAGTCTCCAGCACAGAAACTGCATCAACCACTGACAACTAAAAGGCAAGAAGCAGTCCACCTTTGTTTCTTACTTTGCTTGTTAGCCAACACTGCTGGCTGCTGTTTTAGGTTAAATCAGCTTCATTTCACTGGAAGGTTTTTAAGGCTTTTCTTAATGGCAAGAGGACTCCTGAACATGGAAATGGGCTGCTCTTGAGTTCAGTGCAAAACTCAGCCATTCCTCTTTGGCGTTTTCTTCTCAAATTTAGAGCTCCCTGGAAGATGAAGAAATTGCATCTTTCCTCCCAACCATACTACAAGTTTCCCCACATTTGTACTTTTACCTTTTTCAAAGGTTTCTGTGTGGCTGAGGAGAAGAATCATGCCCCTGCATCACTACTTTTCTCTATCCTCTGTGTGCTGTTTGCCTATGGACAGGGAATAATTGTCCTTAATTCCTGTATATGGTGGGGAAAATGCTGCTCAGCTCTTCCCTCCTCGTTGAGTACCCACAGGGCCAGTCCAGCCTTTCACTTGTGCAATTACTGTGTCAGACACCAACAGAACAGTATCAATAGCATTCTGAAAGACACACTTTTACTATCCTGACATAAAGGCCTTAGTCTATCAAAAGTCTTCTTTAACCCTGCCAGGAAAATAATTGAAAGCATATTTAGCTGTATGGATGTAGAAACCTAGAGGAATTTCAGTGGTCTTGTGGTTAGCTAGGAAAAGATGTGGAGAGGCATTGAAACCAAGAGTTTCTACAAGCCATATATTCATGTTCTTGAAATTTGAGAGAATACAGTTGACAACAGCACTCAATTTAAAAACTGGATACGAGGTTCTTTGGGATTGTTTTTTTTGTGTGTGTGCATTTGTCTGCCTCTGTAATATTTTTGGAGAGAGAATTTTGGTCACTGTTTGGAATTTGTTCAGGGAAGGCAACTTAGACCTATTCAAAGCTGATGCACTTCTATTTTGACCAGAACTAAATGCTTTTCAGGTAACCTTTCAGCTTAGCTGAGCTTTTTTTTCTCCCAAGCAGAATCTCTCTGAATGTTGCAGTTCATGCAAACTTTCCACTCAGAACAAAGTGTATAGGCTGGCTCTGTGTTATCACCTGACAACGTTATCATTGGGAATATTAAGCTGTCAGCAGCAGATCTGAAGGAATCACTTTCCCAATCTGCAGTGAATTATAGAGGATGAGAGTCTATCACACATAAAAGTCTTTCCATTTTCTAAGTCTGTGTCTAATTCTAATAGTTTCAATCTGACCTCAGAATGGATTTACCTCTTGTTTTAAATCATGATCCAGACACCTTCTAAGAGCTTAGTAAAAAAACCTGGGACAATTCAACACATTCGTGCATGCATTTATGGGTTTTTTAAGGTGTATTCAAATCTGTATGTGCCAAGCCTATGTGTGGTGTGTTTTGGCTGAAAAGCTCTTCCCTGCTCTGTTATATATCTTCCCCTTTCTCGTTGCATTCCTGATTTATATGTTGTTTGCATGGCTTTATGCTAACACACACATCATTTGGGACTGAGTGTGGGTCAGTGTCAAGTGGGACAGGATTAGGATGTGGGAGGTTGAGAGCATTAATGCTTAGCAAGTAGGATTAGGATAAAGCTGTAATTGAACAGTTCAACTAACCTGGGATTCATCAAGAGCTTTGCAAAAGCACATTATAGTGGTCAATGAAAGGAGGTTTTAAACTATCAAGGCAACGACGTTTTGCAAAGCTCCAGTTGCAAACAGTCAGGGTTAAGCACTTCTCTCGTCTTGCATCTACAAATATAAGATTCTTTGCTGGTTTTGGCATCATAATCTGTGTTTCTGAATGCCTAGAGATAGTGAGACAATGAGAAATGAAAAACTGTTTTGTCCAAGAAAGTTCAAAAAATGGCAAAGATACAACAGTGTTTAATGCAATCCCATTAGAGACACATGATCCGTTGGAATTTGAAGGGACTCGGAAGCGATAAAAAAAGAGAAAAAGAAAAATTAAAGGACCTTTAAAAAAAAGTATTTTAAATGGATTAATGACTCCAGCAATTCACTATTTGCAGACACAGAATTTCTCACATATTTCAATAATCCTGCCAGTTTTTGGATTAGGGAGGTAGCACTGGCTAGGGTGGGTACTTCGAAATGCACACATGGCACACAGATTTTGTGGTGCTCCTCTGTGCAGGGATGAGACGTGATACTACACTTTAAAGATGGTCCTCCTAGGCTTGACAGGTCACCCCAGAACTGTAATGGAGGATGCTGCTGAAAAGGCCACAGTGCTGATAAATTCCTAAAAACTGCAACCTGTTTTCACCTAGCTCTGCACTCCAGCCACCACACCATGGGCACACGTTAGTACAGGGAGAGCAATTTCGTTGTGCAATTCGTCTTGGCTGTGCTCGATTTTCTACTTTTTTTTTCTAAAAATGGGAATGAAATAATAGCTTTTGATGACATCATAGCCACAGCTAAGATTAACCCTGCTCCCCTGTGGGGTGTTGGTGAGATTTTTGCTCTATCAGCTTCAGGGATGTGTGTATTTGTACTGTACTGGCAGCAGGCCAGTTTCTAGGATTGTTTTATTGGGTGTCCAGTGTTATTAAGCCCCTCTGTGTTTTTCCCCCTTTCACTTTTTCCTTCTGAACTGCATTTCTGTAACCAATTTGCATTACTTTATGTTAAATTTCACGTGCCATGTGTCAGCTGAATTACACATCAGATCTAAAGATTCGAAGTCCTTTGAATTCTTCTTGGTGGCTGCACTATATTTACTGTTCACTCACTTGTGTGTGATCAAGGAATTTAACAAGTTTTCAACAGTTTTCCTTGTCTTAGGATATCCATGCACAGTATAGATTAAAAAAAACCCTGTAAAGATCCAAAAAGGGAACATTTAGGGATAACTGGCAGTGCGATTTATACCCTGCTGTATAACAATCCTCTTGTGTTCTGGCCTTTATGTGCGTTCAGCAATTGCATTATTCTGTTGATTTATGAGGACAAAAAAAGTCCATTCTTTATGCCTGTGAAATGCATAGCAGAGAGAAGTCTTGATGTTGTCTCAGGAGAACCAGAGGGGCACTGAAATATACAGATCATTAATAAATTATCATCATAATAATGTCAAGTTGTTACACACATTTCTCCATGAAATCCATAACAGGCTTGAGGTTGTAAAAATATGTATCTTTTCTTAAAGCCTTAAAATACTTTTACTGTGGTTTATATTATAATTCAGCCACATTGTTGCATTTCTATGGTTCAAGAAAAATAATATAATGATGTGGGCTGTATCCCATTCCCAGAAAGTCGGAATTTCTAAAGATTCAGCAGTATCAGAAAATCTGACATCTTACTTTTCAGCGTTTCTCTCGATTCCTGCACAGCCCACCCACGAAGTTGCCCCAATTTTTTGCCTGAGGTTTCTCTGAGATGCTTTTTGTTGAGAGTAAAATGGGTGTGTCGAGTGTGATTCCCATCTTTTTCTTTTCCACGTTTCTGCAAATCCCAGATAACAGGGAGAGCCACGAATGACTTGTGTCTGCTCTTCCATCCAGCTGAAGTCAGCAAAGATGGTGCAAGGAGGGTGAGAGTTGAGCTCACAGTCACGATAAATTCCCTTATGCTGGTGGCAGTGTGTTCAGAATGCTTTGAAGTGCTGGTTTGTCAGAGTTCACAACAGTTCATTTCGGCTCCAAATAAAATATTATCTGACTTTCTGCTGGCTTTCCAGCACCAGGAGAAGTAACAGTAGAGCTGTTCTAATTCATTTTACGGATCCAGTTTTCTTACACTGGTTTCTTTATTGGAACTCGTACAGAGCTTTCTTTAAACACAGCTTTGCACCGAAGAAAAACAAAAGAGTGTTTATGTAAGACAATAGGGCAGACATCATTTACTGTATAGGGCTGATTTTGAGTTTATGCAGCTAAGACAAAGGGAAATGAACACCCCCATGTGGTATAACCTCTGCAAGAGTGTAGCTTTGTTATTTTAAGGCTTGAAATGCCATGCCTTTTAAAATCTGAATTGTTGAAGAATATACTCTACAACATGTACTTTGTTCTACAGAACACAAGCACAGCAGTTTCCTTGTGGTTTTTAATTTAGAATACATTCAAAGCAAGACAATGTCCACCTTTTCTGGTGCAGTTTGCAATGTAGCATAAATGTCATTTATCCCAGTTCTGAGACTTAAAGAACTTTCAGCAGCTGATTTTTTTTTTAGGACTAACAATGTCAGCACTAAGGATTAAAATAAGCCCAGTTGCTGAGCAGAATCCCTTAAACATTCAGCCTTTAATTCTGATGTCTCTATCTTCTTTCCTTCTCCTTGTCTGCTCTGTAAAGTTCTGAGTGAAATAGTCCCTTGGGGCTCTTTCAAAGATTATGAAGCTGTGTGTTAGAAATGGTGAGGAAAATGAGGAATTTCAGGACTTATGCACGTGGTGAGATCCAATGGATTGCAACTTTTCCACTTTTATCTTCTTACTCCGTATCGGTTTTGGGTTAAGCAAGAATGTCCCAAGATAATTGATTGAAGCATAGAAAATGATAAACTAACATGTTTATTAGTAAGATAAAAAAGAAAGTTTCCCTTAATACATTAGTGGCTGCTAAATATATATTCCAAAGAACATATTTATTATATATGAGAGGTGACTATCATGCAGCCCCACAGAACTGACCTCAGTACAACACTGCTCTGTCACTGGAGCAAATCCAAAGAAATGTGAACAGCATCTGCAAGATTAGGAATTTATTTTCCATGTTTCTATGGGTTTTGTAACATCTCAGTTTAAAAAAAAAAAAAGTAAATGGTAGGAAAAGAAATCTGAAAAGAGCTAATATTTGGGAGGGGAAGGATAGCTATAGTTGTGAGATATAAAGATGATTTGGTTTTGATGTAGACCAGACTGTCTATCTCTGCCTTCGAAAGTCTGTGTAGTTATCCAAGAAAGGAGGGATGAGGTGGGAAGAAGGCACTTAGTCTCTTATCTTATGGAGTCTTCTGAACCACTTCCCTTCCTCTTGATCTGAAATAATCCATGTCTTCTGTCTTGCAGGTCATTTAAATATTATCTTCAGTGCCCTTCTGCACAGAGATTAGGTTATGTCTTTGTGGGTAGCTCAGGTCTGAGAGTGTTTGTCAGCCTTGTCTGAGTTCAGAACCAACTACATAAATCATATTTGAATTAGCAGTGCTGTGCCTGCCCGTGTAAGTAACAGATTTTCTGATGTAAAAACTCTTAGAATCTGAATAGGGAAGTGGAAACCTGGAGAGGTCATCTGGTCTCAGAGCAGTCATCTACTGCAAACCAGCCCTGACAGAGCTTTGCCTAAATTCTGGGGGGGATAAAAAAAAAAAAAAAAAAAAATAAAAAAGAGGGTGGGGATAAAGGATATTTAAGATTCTCTCCTGTTCATGCTGAAGTCAGACTTCACACTGCAGGGACTTCACACAGTCCCTATTTGTGCTTCCCAGTAAGCTGTGGTGGGTCTCATCCATCCTTTGAGACAAGCTCAGGTGGGAAAGGTGGGAAGGCACTGGCTGACTAACAACAGTCAGATGATGTAGCCTTCAGCCATCCTAGCAGATTACCAGTTAAAACTTTATTTTGGTTAACAGGGGGTAGATCATCTGGTTAAACTGGCAAGTACTGCCCTTTCCACAGGCAAGAGGTGAGGGTGAAGCAGTAACCCAGGTAACTATGCAATAAAGCCAGGCTTTACTGAGCTTTCTCACAATTTACAACTTAAATCTAAAGAAGAAATGTGTTTAGGGACTGCTTTATTTTCAGAGTCTCACAGCATCTATTGGTGCTTCAACTGCTAACAGGTAACTACAAGGATATGAACTGCACTGTGGGCAGAGAGGGCTCGTTTTCCCATTAATAACATTGAATTTTCTCAGAAAAAGGTCAGGTTCTGCAAATCCATTTCACAAATCAGCCTCAGGTGGACTATTTATTACTAGGAATTTGCAGACATGAAGCTGAAATATATAGAAGCTGTGCTTGCTTTCTGCAGAACAAAAGAGTGATCCCTCAGTTGTTCTCCTAAGGGCTGAAGGCTCAAACCTTACCTGTGTCAGCTGCCTCCCAGCCAGCTACAGAAAGGTTATTTTTAGCGGGCTAGAGACTGAACATTTCATTTTGAGAACTTCAAACAAAGTATAAATCAAGATAGTTTAGTGATAAAAGAGCTTGGCTTGGGACTTCTGTTGGCTTTTCCTTATGAAATACAACATGAGTGGTTTGGTTGTTTTGGCTTTTTTTTTTTTTTTATGGGCACAAATGTTACTTTTCACTGGCTGTCAGAAATGGCCTCTTTCAGCTTCTTGTACAATTGACCATTGTGATAAGCCAGTGAGTTTGCCCTTTTTATCCATTAGAATGAATAAACACTGGGATTTTGTTCATCTTTTCAATCCATCATATGGCATTTCCCAGAGGAGGTAAGCTTTGCATTTAGTCGTGTGGCAACTCTTTGAAATATGGCATTTTGAATCATTGCCTTTTTCCCAAAGAGGCATTTCCAACAAAGCAAGAGTTTGGCTTTATATGCAGGTTTCAAGGACTAAAAAAAAAAAATAAATTCCTAATGTGAAGACGCACTATAAGTTTAATTAAATACAGGGCTACTGCAAGATTAGATCAGTAGTCTGTTTATATCAGCAATGCTTTCCAGAAAAAGTTTTGACAACCAAGTGCTGAAAATAGCTTCAGAGAACCCCCAATGAAAACCAGCAGTAAAAAAATAATCCCCAAAACTAATTCACACAGAAGCAAAGAACGAGTAGCTGAAGACCCTGTCTCAGCTTAGGTTAATGCTGGCCTCTTTTTTGGAATAATTTCTTTTGATGGTCTAAGGGAACTGTCTTGATGTTTTATACACATATTTTATATCTCTTTAAAGCTACCACAGAGATTTGAGCGTGAAATGCTTTTTCAGTTTGTGACAAACCCTGGATGAGGACTGTGCAAAGAATAAGAGGTTTCAAAGAGACACAAATATTTCCATCTGTGACAGGTATTTCTTTGGTAAAGTCTTAAAAAAGTTGAAACAAGTCAAAAAGAGGAAGGAGGTGCCTCAAAAGAGAAATACTTCATCAGGAGCTACTAAGTTGGTGTTAGATCCAGAGGTGCTGCCCTGATGTTTATAAGGGTTATTTGACCAATAACTATTAAAAAATGGAAAATTTTAGGAAATGTTTCCATCTTTGTATTCTGTGGCCTTTGTATTCTCTGCCCTTTGAGATCCCACTTGAAGCCAGAATGTCCCAAAGATCCTTGTCTACCAGAGGTCTCATATCTTATTTACAATTCCCATGAAGCTGTCTCAGATCCTCTGGAATATCTTAAATAGAACAGGGTGCTTCCATGTGGGCAACTGACTGCTGTGCTAAATTATGGGCTTGTTCTTTCTTCCAGTCATCAACTGCTGCTAGAAAGTGGTGCTTGAGCTTCCAAAATCTGAAGCAGTCATAGACTGTAAGCTGACAAAGTCTTCTGCATTATTGGTACCATCAGTGCCTGAGTCATGCATTTGCCATTGATTAAGTTAGTCTTAATTTATGTTTTAATGCACTGGCATGAGAACTTAATCAACCATTGCTTGAACAAATAATTATGATAACTATTGAGACAGAAGAAAGAATTCAACCTAGGCCAGTGCATTTCTAGTTCAAATATTATCTGTATTTAACCTTTCTCTGCATAGGTTAGAATCTCATATTATTCTCTCAAGACTTTTATTCTTGTTTTCCTAAATAATTGTCTGGACTACCTGACTTTGTGCTTGGCTATCAAAGTTGCTGAGTTAGGAACACTGAGGGAAAGTTAATGTGCTATCCTGCTGTTGATTATGTCAGAATGGGCTAAGTCTGTGAAATATAAATATCCAGGATGCCAAAGCAAATATTTCGATTCCCTTGAACTCATTAGCAAAAGTTTATTTTAGATGTGATGGGATGCAAGCTATTACTTGGAATAGATGGATGGATTAGGATGGATGGAATTCATGCATACAGCAGGTCAGTATCAATTGGAACTTAACATTTCCTTACTGAAAGCCCAAAATGGCTTAATTTGTGAATAGATTCTTAGATACAAATATTTTATTTGATATTTCATCGCTTATAGGTAGATTTTATTTCTTCTTTCAGTCCTTTCTGAGTTTCTATCTTGAACAGAAATAAGGCATATCTATTAACTGGCTCATATTTCATGCAAAAATGGGAATGACAGCAATAATTCAGCATGAGCAGCATATAGGAGAGTGAACACCATGTAGAATGACATGTAGCTTATGGAGCTTAAAAAAAACATGAGCAGCACATCAGAATCCAGGGAAATATCTGGTGCATTTTTGTTTCTTTCCAAACTGTAAGTCTGCTGTTGTACTTGGTTAACAGTGAGCTGCCATTCAGCCTCAATTAAACTGCCAGAGTTTTGAGATAATAACAGCAGGAAATTCTTGAAAGATAAATTCAAGATGGTGGCTGCAACTGGGCTTCTCTGAACTGATTAAGGCTGGAATTATATTGTGAAGCATACTTACAGTCAAGCCAACATACTTAGCTTTTTATTAAAAGAAGTAGCAGAAGAAAACCTCTTATCTCCCTTCACTTCCATGCCATACCCAATACATTCATTCTTGAGCTTTGTTTACAGCTTGCAAGGGACAAGGTTTATTTGAACTGGTTATGTTTTGAGTTCATGTGGGTTTCTGCCTTCCACTGCAGAAAGCAACTCCACAAGTTCTTGTGTCACTCTGCCTGGCTATCCTTTTTTGTTGCCATGCCAGGGTTTATCACCACTCACTCCTGGACAGTGTCACTGGTGCAGTCACTTCCCCTCTGCCAAACACCCCGAACATTCCCCAGACTTCCCAGCACTGAACGGAGCAGGTCAAGTGTCAGTACCTGAAATGGCAAAAAAAAATTGGCAAAAAAAAAGTTAAACCTGTTTGCAGAAGGAATTTTGATAGATGCTGAATGCCCTTTTGAAAGATTAATGCGTGGAAAAGTAGTTATTTTGGATAACTTGGCAGAATTTCAGCTGAGTGATGCTTCACAATGCTCAGGTTTTTAAAAAACCTCTTATGGAAGCAAACTCCTCCTTTTCATCTTTTACTCCAAAAAAACTGTATTTTAAACAGAAATTAAAGCCAAGCTAACAAATGATGGAGGGGTGAAACCAGTGCTGTGTCAGTGCCCAGTGCTGTGTCAGCAAACAGTGTGGTATCATGGAAATGGCCAATTCCCAAACAACCACAATTCCCAAGTCATCTCTTCCTTTATGTAACACACAAAATATATTTTATTAAGGGAGCCACATGGGAAGAGGTAGGAACTATAAAACCTTGCAGTGAATGCCAAGGCAGACAGAAGCATTTGTATATATATGCAATTGAAAATCTGGGAAAAAAAAAAGATTATTTGGAGGAAACCTGAGAAACAGAAATATCCGTAGACCCTTTGTTGAAGATAAACTGTTTTACCACAATAAATTTCTTAGCAATTGCTTAAAAGATAGTCATGTTTATCTTTGGAAAACTACTACTGTGCTGCCAACTACACCAGTCAGAGCAACTTTCCAAGTATGACATCTTCTTATTCACTTGGGCTTGACTCCACGCAGGAAAATAGTTCCCATTCCTCACAGCTGAAGGGAGAGGTTCTAAACCAAAGCCTCCCAGTCTTCCATGATAATGAATCAAGCCAAACCAATGCACTGGCACAGAGGGTTCCCATTGTTTTTCTTGATATTGGAGGGAAGATCAACATCTGAGGATGTTTGTTGGGTAAAGGGACCTTGTGGCAGAGCCACCTCAGCCAAAATCCTAAATGAAGGTAGATAACTGTTCTATAATCTTTACACTTTTTTCCAAAGATGGATTGAAATGGAATTTCCATCTACAGGTATATTCAGAGAGGAATGTTATTCTAATGAGACTTTTTTAGAGTAGATAATTTCTCCTGTGTTTGGACTGGAAAACTCACCTGAGACCGAAGAAAGCTTTGTAAAGGAAGTTCAGTGAAAACCAATCTTCTCCATGAAAATGTTCTATCTGACCAAATCTGTGTCTCCTAGATTTATTTTTTCAGCTCTATTTTGCAAAGCCCTTTACCTACAAGGCCCTTCCTTCCTGGATTCAGCAGTTGTTATGTCTGAAGGACTCCACCTGCAAGCTGGAGCTCAGACAGGCACATCTTGTAAAAGCCCTTCTGAAGTACGGGGTGGGGGGGAAAGAAAGACAATTATTTTCCATCTCCCAACCTTCAGTTCTCCTGTTTTGCCACCTCACTGGCAATTTTGACTTACAATGCACTGGCATCCTCTTCCCAGTTCAACCAGTCCTCACCAGCCTGGTCTCTGGGCTTACACAGACCAGGGAACCCAGCTCAGGAGGTCTTGGTTTGGCACCAAATCTGAACTAACAAAGAGTCTTTTAGGAGGACCCACGGGAGATACAGTGCTTTAAACTGCTCTGATCTTCAGCCAAAGGGGGCACTTTTGAATCTGTAGACTCAGAAACCAGGATTTTCAAAGGAAATTAAGAAATGTCTCCACAGCAAGTTAGTGCTTATAGTGAAATGTCAGAGAAATGGAAATTCAGTGTTCATTGGACACTATATTTTATTCAGGTCCTGCATAAAAGCCCTCAGCTTTAAAGAATAAAGAGAACTAAATTTATTGTCTTCATTACACAGTAGCATCTGGGTTGGTGTGATTTACAACCAATTGTTGGGTTATTCAATTTTCTTTTTTTTTTTTTTTTTGCGAGTAAAATAGGATTTTAGCCTGTTAAACTCAGTTAAACCTACTGATTTAATTGAAATATTCAAGGACCTAAAGCCCTATAAAATGCCAGTGTTCCCAAGTAAATATAGATAATTATTTCTGAATATTTCCTATAAAACTGAGCAATGGGGCAATTGCTTTTGCTACCTTGCAACCTCAAGGTAACATGACATCTTGGCAGCTTCAATTATTCTGGCACTTGTCTTAGAAACACAACTGTGTTTCAACAGTGGGATTTTATGGAGAGCTGTATGCCAAAAAGACCTAAGTGCATAATGTTAACATGTCTTTGTATCCTTCCTTGAAATGAAGGTTATTTCTGAAGAGGAAAAACTGATCCATGTTAAAAGGAATGAAGACTCTGCTTGAGATTCTTGTGTTATAAATTCAATCTACTCGCATCCTTCAGTGTCACACTGACTGGGTGAAACTCAGATGGTCACTAAAGGCTTTGTAAAGACTCTGCACAACTCTAAGGAGTTGGGAAAATAGAGGAAAAATCAGGAGCTGAAGCGATATTTCTTTAGTGATATTCTTGAGGGAGATCAATATCATCTGCAGAATTAGCTGGGTGTGGATGGAATGACCTGCTAAGCCAAGTCTCCTTTCACTTTCCAAAGCCTGGGAAACCAACCCAAAACAACCTTTTAAAATGCACTTTTATGACCAGACAAAAGTCAAAGTGTGGAAAATGTGTCAGTGCAGGCACATGTACTTGCTTGCCCTCTGCTGCAGTGGCTGGTGATAGCCTGCCTTCTTCCCAGCAAAGTAAAAAAAAAAATAAATAACAAACTCAAAAAGCTCCATCAAAGGAAAAGATGTCTCATTAAATATTTTTCACTGTGTGCAAGCAGCCTGCAGGACTGAGCTGGAGTTTAGTAAGAGCAATTCCACTTGAATTTAGTGCCTATTCACTAACTGTAAGCTACAGAGGTGACAGGAAACTCCAGGCACTCCATGAGTAATCCTAAGTGAAATCCAGGCCTTTTGCCTGTTTGACCTCAGCCCTTGGGATCAGGTTTGATGTTTTACATGCACCACTCTGGTCTTTGAGTTTTTTTTCTTTTTTTTTTTACTATGCAAATAATAAAATTACAGAAACTCACAGAAAGACTGGAAAATATTGCACACCACAGAGGTAGGACAGATATCTTAGTTTCTCTATTCTTTATTTCCCATAGGGTGTTGGGGGTTTTTTTGTGACCCTTTGCCTCTTTGTTATGCATTTGTTTGGGTACCATGAGTTGTCCAGCCCTGGCACAGCTGCCCAGGGCACTGGTGGAGCTCCCAACCCTCAAGGGATTTAAAAGACATGTGGATGTGGCACCTGGAACATGTTTAGTGATGGGCTTGGCAGTGCTGGGTTAACAGCTGGACTCAATCTTAGAGGTCTTTTCCAATGTAAATGACTCTATAACTCTATCATAGCATTTTACTTTATTTTCCATTGTTTCAGTAGCCTTGACATGATGATACTTTTACTGAAGACACTGCCAACAACCTGTTTATAGGGGGTGATTAGGACCTTCAACTGCTCAGAAGCCCAAAGTGGGCTAAAATGGAACAGTGGAGTGAAATGCATTCCCAGAGCTGTTGTCATCAGTTGGGTGAAACTCATATCCTTGCTGAAAATGTTATGTGAGTGGGTCACCAGGTTGTAGCACATTTCCTGCCAGTGATAGATACATTTGCTTAGCTGAGTCTTTTATTCATGGCAGAGGCATGTGTTGGCAGAGTTTGGCAGGGTTTAGAGGAAGTCTGTGGAAAGCACATCAGAAACTCTTCCCTGTAAATGTCGGTAAGACCTCTCCCTTCCCTCAGATGTGTGCCTGTGCATGACCCAGAACCCACTGATCTGTACTTTGAACTTCACCTGCAGCACCTACTCAACAAAATGCGTTTCAGAGCAAACTGTTGCAAGTTGCTGCTTGAATGTGATGGATGTCACCTTGGAAGAAAAGGCAAAAATTCCTTAATGTGTGTTTTGCTCATGTATTCTGGCAGGAGATTGAATGGTAGCACCCGTGTGACTCAACATTTAGCAGCATTAAGGTTTGAGAGAAGCTGGTTTTGTACCTTGGAGCTATTTCCTTGTGCCTTGTTAAGCTTTCTCTTCAATATTTTTATGTAGAAAAAGCAAATGTATCTAAAGGACCTAATAGTTTAGTAGTTAATCATTGATTCCTGACCTAAGGTCATGCCAGTTTTTAGTATTTTCAGTCTGATAATCACAGTCTCAGCCCTTAACCTCTTTTATATACATCACTGCACACAAGAAACTTGTAGGTCTGAGCAGTTCATGTCAAGATAACTGCTTCTCTTGGAGTGGTTTAAGAGCTGGAAACAGCCCCTAGTGCTTGGAAAAGCTTTTTTTTTTTTTTTAAATGTAGTTATTATAAACCAAATCTTATACCAATCTGCCACTATAGCCTCAAGACCATCCTCTTCACCAAGTAGACACAGACTGTGGTTTTGTAATGGAGTCTAATTGTGTGAGAAACAAATACCTAATGAATAAGGGTCCTGAATGTTGAGACCCCGAGGGTCAGGATGAAAAGGATGGCTTGGGTTTGGCATTGCAGTACTGTAACAATAATTTCCTGAAATACATGACATCAGGTTAGGAGTCTGGGCTCCCTGCATCTTTGGTTTCCTCTCTGGCCAGGGCACCAGGGCCCGGGTTGGAGGAGGTGCAGGAGCAAAAGCTCCTGTGGTAGAAAGGAATCCAGTGGGGATTCCTCACTGATGCAATAGGTGGGGGCTCATTCCATTTTCAATCCCAGGGAGCTGATATGTGAGACAGAAGTCAGGGTTTGTTGTGATTTTGTTGAGCTGGTTTTTGTTTGGTTGGTTTAGGGCTTTCTGGTTGGTGTATTCCCATGTCTGGGAGAACATATTTAGGTAGCCACCATGGGATCCACCTGCTCTGGACTAGCAGCAAGGCAGAGACCTTGGTCCCAACACGTTCTCAGTTGGGTTATGATGGGCCCATCTGCCCCATGGGCAGCACAAGCCTCTTCTCTGTCCCTTGTTATTGTACTCATACCATAGGTTTTAAATACCTGTGAAATTCAGCATTTTTTAAGGGAATTAAAAATTCTCTAAGTGCCATTTTGGGGAACAACTTTCCAGAAGACAAATATTAAATAAGGAACTGGAAAGGAAAGCACAGAGAGTCATCCCATGCTGGTCACTTCTATGGCTTTCCCCTACATTTATTTCCCTCTATTCAGTTAAAAAAAAAAAGAAAAGAAAAACCATCCCAGTCTTGGCAAAAATCACTCTGTTTGCCTTGATTTTTTTTATTTTCTCAGCAGGAAGGCTTTGGAGCTGTTCAGAATTTTATAGGAAAGATGCCAGAACAAGGGACCAAGTACTGGTGTGTGAACTTGCATAAAACAAGAAAAAAATAGCAATGCCCAAACTTCTCTCCTCCTGGAAGGTCTGTTATATAATTCATGGTCTCACTAGGGTTTCTTGTGAAAACAGGATGCAGCAAAATCCTTTAACATATACAAAACTGCTATTTTGGTGCTGAAAATATGGGAAAACTAAGATTATATACTCCGTGGTGAATGTCATAGATGGAAAAAAAAAAAAAAAATGTATTAAATGCCTGAGTCTCTTTAGGGCGAATATGACAGATTCAAGACAGATGCATGTGAATAAATCTTCTTTTAATGAATGACACTTAGCTCTGCTGGGCTGTATCAAAAATATTGCCACGGTGTCTGTGCAGCCTCAGCAGCAGGAAGCTGAATTGCCAGAGAGGTAATATCCTGAGTCTGATCAGTGTATCATAATCAAACAGACTCTAAGCAAGAAGGATTGAGTGTCTCACTCAAGCCATATTGGATTAAACAGGCTTGCTAACTATCTGTAATTTCTGTGGGCTCCAATAACTGTCTGAAAGGGCTGGACAGGAGCAGGATCATGGAGTGCATTATTTTGGGAGATCACCATCTCCCTGAATATTGCCCTGTAGTGATGAATGCACCACCACGGTTAATATTCCATTTTAGACCTCGTTTTCCCAGGCTCTATAACTCACCCATAATAATTTGCTGAAGGTTGAAACTTGGCAGTTGAGGGCTGCAGACCGGGAATTAATTTTGGTAACACTCTAATAAGTGTTCTTTAATTAATGTTAAATGAAAATGGAATTCCTAAGAAATTACACCCAGCCATCACGCGACATGCTGAATGAATTCATCGTGATTAATGGTACTGAAATGAATATCAAAACTGGTAAGTGGGGTTTGCCTTTTATTAAAAGGTGTTACCAGCATCCTTTTACTGATATTTGGCACCAAATGGCTTTTAAAGGGACAGCAGGAGCAAAGCATCACCTATTTAAAAAGGAAAAGGGAAGTGAGCAGGCAGGTCTTGTGCTGGTGTGTGTGTAAGTACATCTTGATCCTGTGAGCTTTGGGTACTCCTGCAGCCTGGAGCCATTCAGGGTAAGCACCTACAGCCTGAGCTGGAGCTGGTGACAGCTCTGCTTCAAGTGGGAAAACTGGACTAAAGACCTTCCAGCCAACATGCATAACTAGTAGTAAAATTTAGGGTCTGGATTATACAGAATTATATATGTAGGTATCTGTGCAAAAATATTTAAGGGATGGAGGCATTAGCTCTTTCAAGGAATTCTTCTCTCACAAAGAAGAAAAAATATCTCTCTCTCTCTCTCTTTATTAATAATAATGATCCCCACGTTGCAATCAGGGAAAGAATAAGGCAGAAAGGAAAAACCCAAAGGTACTATCCAATGAAATCAGTCTTTTGGCAACAGCCAGGAAATACAAGGTTTTGTTATTTCCCATGTTTGTGAATGTCCCATCCATATTCTTTACCTAATAACACCTTTAGCTACCACTGTTGATAAGCTTTCCAAAACTCAAAGAGCTTTAAATTACTTTTCCCTGCTCAGAGATATATATATTTATGTATCGATTTTGGTGTTAATTTTATTAATCTTGGCCAGTGGATCACAAGCAGTTTGATGTCTACAGGGAATTAGTATTCTCAGCACAAGGGATGTTTGAGTACCACGTGGAATAAATCCCTGTGAGCCAGACCATGGCTTCAGTGAGGTAATAATGAGTCACAGGCTCCATCATATGACTCTACCAGTGCATCACGGTCTGCCCAAGACAGGATCTCACAGACAGAGGCCATAAATCACCTGAACTGCTTGTCCCACTGAGCAACATGGCAGATACAGTTGAATTTACTCAGAAAGAATCCAGTTATGCGAGTAAGAAATTGGGGGAAAAAAACAATTTTGAAATAATCTGAATTTCAAGGGATAAAATGTTAATTTGGCAAAAAAACGTATATAAGCACATATTTCCTAGGCAATTTCTGACCAATTCAGATAAATGATGGAATTTATTCCTAAACTGGCTGTTTCCCTAGGAGGAAATATGGATGGCATTGTCCTTGTTCCTCCTGTTTTGTTTTCTGCAATGGTTCCAGTGCATCAAACTTTAGTATTTTCCTAATTAATGTTTTCTCAATATTTTTTTTGCCAATTTGTGCTTTACAGTCTATTATTTTGATGCTGAACTAACATGGTGACCTAGTAATATATGTAAAAAATATTAAAATATACATACATCATCATTGCAGTGTTAAAAGAAAAATAGAAAAAAAAGAACTCAAATTAGCTGCTTCAGTAGCCTCTGGGCAAGATGATTTCTTCAGATAAAGAGCCAATCTCTTAAGATTTTTTTGGAATTGCTCTGCTATTGCAATCAAAAAAAGACCAGACTTCACCAGATGGCTTTTGGGTCCCCCATGCACACCTCTGTCCAACAATCTGTTTGCAGCTCAGGTTTATTTTTCTAGTGATCATTTATTTGGACAGAGATAACAGCGTTGCTTTCCCCAAAGAGTGAGTGATGTGATCTGTGGGATGAAGGAGAAGACTGAATAATTTTGGCCATGTAATGTTAGTTTTGACATGCACAGAACTGTACATTCTCTGAATTTCGTGAAAATCTGTGTAGAGTTTTTTAAAAAAATGTAAAGGTGAACTTGTTCTTCCCGGTCCATTCCATGAAAACATGATTTAAAAAAGCTCTGCAAAACCATGAAAACAGTGGAGTAGGGTCAGATCATTTGTTTCCCACTTGCTGACAGTGGCTTGTAGGAGAGGCCTAAAGAGTTTAGGGCTACAAAAAACTATACAGGAATAAGATGTCCAAGTTTTACCAGCAAGAAAGGATGCAAAAGGAAGGAGTGCCCTGAATTGGTGCTGAATGGTTTATGTCCTGCATGCCTTCAA
>NW_021940541.1:5053256-5179270 GCF_001715985.3 Manacus vitellinus
CAGGATGTTTTTGGAAAAAGTAAACTTCACAGTACTACGAATTTTAAAAACTGCCTTGATCTGGGTAGATCTTTAAAGCTAACTATCAAGTATAGTGTATAAAAAATTTGAACAGAGAGAACAAGGGAGAGGGAAGTGAGCACAGTGTGAATCAGGTTGGTTGTGAACTTATTCCAAATGAGAAAATTTAGCTGTTTTTTTTTGCCTGGAAGTTTCAATGGATGGATTAAATTGTTGTTAAATTTGAGTGTCCCAGTGCAGGTTGTAGAAGACTTTTCTCTTGCTCCTTTAAAAGCTGAAGAAAACACACAGAGTGCTCAGTTAACAAGATCCCCATATCACTGAGGAAGATGAATGCAAATGAGACCTCAGCTCCTCATGCTGCCAGGTTTGTTATTGTGATTCTTTAATAACGATGCCGGGAACAACAATATCCAGCGAAACCAGATTCAAACCTACTTCAAGGCAAAGTAAAGGGAGTTGCCATTAATCTTATTTCAGGGCTGGTGCCAGAAGCTCTGAATTCCTTGAGCAGTGTTCAGAGGGTTATCTGATTGTCCTCCTCAGCACACGACAAGCTGCAGCCTATAGCAAGCAAATTAAATATAATCATATCAGTGCACTGAAATTACACTCCTGTTCCATATGGGGCCTGTGGGCAATAATCATGTTGTTATCCAGTTATCTGTTTCCCTCTAGGAAGTTTTCAGACTAACTAGCCAGGACAAATTCGAAGGCTCTGTCATAATTTCAGGAATTGCAGTGCCAGAGGGTTTCTAACACCTCTGGTATTTTCTCACTTTCCTGCCAGGGAAGGAGGGGCTTCTAGGACTGGTTGTTTTTTTGGTTTGGGTTTTCTTGTTTGTTTTTTTCTTTTTTTTTTTCCATCCCATGCAATATTTTCTTGTATTCCATCCTCAAGGTGGAGAAAAATAAAGCTGCAGTGTTTTACCCATAACCATGGTCATGCTAACAATCATATTTCCTGATAGTATACAAGGTTGAATGACATCATGTTGCTGCTTCCAGTTCATTCCTCCCTTACAAGGGCGAGATTGTACGGTGAGTAATTTGTCAGAGATACTAAAAATGGCTTGGGAGCAACAATAATTGTGAATAGAGTGAGTGGGTTCACTGTTCTGACTTGTTTCAGGGGCTTAAATTTTGGAAAACAGCCTGAAAAAATATAAATTGAAAGGAGAAAAAAAAAATAGAACCCCGGGCATTTGCTAGGGCCAGACATTAGTTCCATTTAGACCCTAAACCATCCCACACCTAATTGTAGGTCTGCTGCTTTAGCTTGTAGGAGTAGTAAAAGCATGTAATTCGATCTAATCAGATGGGCAAGGGAACCTGTGCTTTGTGCCAAGAGAGTCCCTGGAACAAAAGGACAAACGTGGCTGCAGGAAAGTGGTTTTACAGCCCCGCGGGAAGTTCTTGCAGGACTACTTGATCTGCACAGAAAGTGGCAGCAAGAACCAAAATACCTAAAAAACTACTGGTGTGGAAGGTCTTCTTGTCCTCTCTCAGCTCACAGAGCTCCCACTGGCTGGAGCTGCTCAGTGCTCCATCCTTGATTGCCCAAGATCTGGGTGCCCTCTGCCTGACAGAGTCTCCAGGAGGGAATTCATTCCCTCTTCAACTCGGTGTGAAAGAGGTAGCAGGAGTTGTCCCCTGCAACTGTCAGTGCTTGACTGACTAAAAAGCTGGTGAGTGTAGGCTGGATGGCTCCTGGAGGCTCACAGGGTTTTCCACCTGGGGCAGCTGCTGTGCTCTAAAGTCACCCCTGCTTTGTTAGGAGTTAACTTCCATCATGCAAATGATCTGTAGATGTGCCCTCATGCAGATAGAATACTGTGCAATTCATGGAAATGATTCCTAAGGAAGGATGTTCCTGAGAAATTATCTCCTGCTGAAAAAAGGGCCCATGCCCTGAACAAGCAGCTTCCTCCCAGTCACTTAAAGATATAGTATTGTCTGCATGATAATTTTATTTCATGATAATTTCTTGGACTGGTGGATGCTTGTCTGAAACTCTTCTCATGGAAATTATTTGTGTTTCTTAGAAATTTTATTTTATTTTATTTTATTTTATTTTTGCTATTTCTACTCTCTCTGCTTTTCATAATAATATCTCCTTGCTAAGATAGGAAACCTTGTGTTGTCAGTGAAGATGAACAAATGTGGTTTATTGAGATTGTCAGTTACAGTGATGTTTAGATGTTCCCTATCTACACTGGTTTGCTGAATATCAGTAATCTTTCATTTTTTTCCCATTTGCTATGACAGAAAACAAGCACCAAAAGAGTGAGTGGGAATGGGGGTTGTCCTCTAGAATTTTTAGCCACCTTAGGGTTGCAGTGGTACAGTTCTGCTGTCACATTAAATTACTCATGTTTGCATTTAAATCAAAGTTTCAAAGAGAGGGTTGAGGGAAAAAATAATTTCTCTCCCCCTGAAAGAAATGTGGACAAAAGAGGAACAATAATTGGGCAAAACTTCAGTGAAGTAATGCAATTAAAAAAAAAAAAAGGAAAAAGAAGATGTTTGCTTTAAGTTGAGATGTGAACTAAAAAGGAAAAGAAACAAGCAAAACCTACAAATGTGCTTAATTAATAATGGAATCTGCTAACCAGAAGTCAGGAAAATGTGAGAAAAGCAAGTACAGTTCCCTAAAATCTCATATTTCTTTCAGGATAATGATAAACGGGGATGTTTTGTCTGCCACTGCTCACCAATCAATTCGTTTGAAGGTCGGGAGACTGCTCGACTCGCAGGTCCCTTATTGAAACAGAAAATCAAATCAGAGCTCAGCGAGTTACTAGAACAGAAAATCACTTCAGATGGGAGCAAGCTCTGTGGGATGGCAGAGCCTGGCTTGGCCACAGTCCCAGTCCTTTCACAGTAACCCCTCAGGAGGTCAGAGCCCCCAGCCTCCAGGATGCCTCTCAGGGATGTGTCTGTCCTTCCCTGGCTGCTCCTCCCCTGGCACTGGAGAGGGGTTTCCTCTGCATCTCTGCCACTTCTTTCTCTTTTCAGCGTGGCCTCGTTGGAACAATTATAACATGGCCCGTAAATTACAGCACCACAAAACCTGACGCTGGAATTATTTGGCAATAGAAACTGTGAACGGATTAAGTGGAGCATTAAAAAAGGGAACAATCTGATCTGTCAAAGTGCAATGGCAAGTCCTGTGTTTAGGAACAATGAGCATATTATAGATGTGCTACACGTTTGTTTGAGTGTGCATGGTTTGTATAAACATTTAAATAGAAGTTCTGCCTTTGTCTGCATGACACTTTTGTCTCTTACATCCTAAAAAGAGGCCATTAAATAAGGCAGAAATTAAAGGGGAAAACCATGACTTTGATTGTGATATAATTCGGTAGGCAGTTAATTGGTAATTAAAGTCTGGGTTTGCCTTCATTGGAGCTAAGAATTTATTATTCTTATTTCTTAATGTTTGTCTGATATTAGGTATTAGACCAACACTCGAGGAAGCAGAAAGGTTTTCAACAGCACTGAGCACCCTTTGAGGCAAATACAAAATAGAGCTCTTATATTCTGATATTTCAACCTTTTTTTTTAGTTTCAGTTTGTGAGAAAATATCCTTAATTGAAAATGTTCTATTATGAAAACAAAGACCTTACATCATATATATACATATATATATAAAAGCATAGTTTTGAGATCAAAGCAGTGTCTTTAGATAATGAGTGTCTACTGAGTTATGTAACTGAGACCCTGCATTTCCCTGTGACTTTGTTACAGGTCCTTGATAAAATATGGAGTCTTTACATGTAGCTGAATCACTGTAGCACCTCATTAAAGATTATTTAATTGGAACTTCTTTCTTTTCATTTTTTTTGACCTGGTCTTAGTATGCTGTGATTCAGAAGTCCTGCAGATTTTCCTATTAAAAAAACCCCAACACAGTAATTTGTCTGATTTGCCCAGGTAACCTATGCTGTAATTTTGACTTAAATTCAGGATACATTTCCAAACTTCTGTAACTTTTTCAATCTTCCTGTAGAGATGGAAAAGTAGGAATGAAATGCTTTCATAGAACAACCTCTGTGCATTTTAAACCCTTAATGTTTGTGCATACCTCTGGTTAACCTTGGTGATAAACTGTCACAGTCCTTGTGGTTGAAAATATCATGACTTAGTAGGCAGGTTAGAGGGGGCATCACTGGGGGAGGAAAGAGGTGCTGGGATGTGTCTGGTGATTTCCAGACCCATTCTGTGCTGTTAAACCATGCTGTGGTTCACCCCTGAACACCCAAGGTGTTTTAATTTCTAGCTTTTTCCAGCCCCTGAGTCCTGCTTTTGCTCAGCTCTGTTGTTTTGGCAAGGAAAAAGGTTGCTCTGTAAGGGTGCTACCCACTGGCCAGCAAAATCTTATGGGTCACTTTGCACATTAACTTCAAGCTTGGCTGCTGAAAGTTGGGCAGATTTTACATTTAAAGAAGTGCAAGTGTGTAACTATTCACCAGGATGGAAAACTTGCTGCTGCAGAAACCTCACCCTGGCTTTTACTGATATTTTTATTTCTCTCTGCAGAAATATTTTGTCTTTCTTTCAGAATAATAAGTGGGAAACATTTGCTTATTTACCCTTTGTTCTGACTAAGAGACAGACAGAGTGACATTGTAGTCAAGTTTAAACAGGATAGATATGGGTGATATCCACAGGTTACAGAGAGTGTCATCAGAAGGGAGCCAGAGGAAAAACAAACTTAGGCAGTGCTGGTACCAAGAGGTATTTGTGCTGTAGTTAACGTGACACGACATGCTTGCAGTGCCAGCCTGGGCTGTAAACTTTCCTTTTTCCTCAGAGTATTTTCTTCTATAACACATTCACAGCAGCAGAAGTTAAAATAAGTTAAAATCCATACCAAACCACTGCAGAAATTGTTGGTGGGCTGTGAACAGCGACCTGGGGGCCTTCAAAATGTCGTTTTTCAAAAAACATTACACTTGTAGGATAAAATGTTGATGCACAGTTAACTTATTGTTGCAGAGCCACTGGAAAATATCCATGTGAATAAAGAGGAACAGGATCAGCCCCTTTGTCATGGCATGTGTAGCACTGGTGTTGGTGTAAGAGTAGATGGGGCGGGGCTGCAACCATGTTAGATTTGAGAAATTTGATAACACCATTAGAAACAGGCTCCCACTGTGCTTTCACCCTTTAATTTCTATAGCACAGCCATGCCAGGTAGTCAAGAATGGAAATGTGGTGTAGAAGTAAAAATGTCTATGCAGCTGGAATGTGGGTTTATGAAAAAAAGAGGTGTGTTTCAGGAGTAAGTTTGGGTTGGTGTATATGATACACATATGGCATCTGTTCATTTGAGAGCAACAAGTTCCCTGTCATTGTGTCTTTGGCTGCTCTTTTTATTGTTTGTTGTAATGATAAGGAAATGGATTGTCTCAGAATAAATGAATGCCAGATGTGCCAAATGAACATGAAAATGTCAACTTTTGTGTTGTGAGTCACTAAAACCCCACTACAAATCCACGTCAAAGAAATTCAGAGCATTTCTTCATATTTCTTCCTATTAGCCAGCAGCTAATCTCTAGGTTCTGTATAAATAGTGGTGAAATCTCTTTTGCTGAAGCAAAACTTCCTGATGCCTCAGTGACAGAACCTACACTGGGTGGGAACTGATCTTGTTTTGCTTAGAGGAAAAAAAAGGGAATGAGTCAGTAGTGTCCAAGTTATGGTCTTTCTGTTTGGCCTGAAACAGCTTGGATGTGTTTTACAGCACAGAACAGAGCATTAATCTTTCCATTTCTCATACATTTTTGGGGGAAATTTTTTGCTATGTAACATTAAAATTCCACAACAAATCACAACATTTCTGCAGAAAATCCTTTGTTTCCTCATGCTTCCATGTTGATGTGACAAGTAGCTTTTCTGGAGCTTATGTTGGAGTGTAAGATACAATTCTATTTTTTTCAAATGTTGCCAACACAGAAGATGGGTGTAATCAACAACAGTTGATGTACTAAATGATGCTACAAATTATGACACATGCTAAAAATGTAACGAAAAATTTAAATTTTGATAAATAAATGATTTAAAATGTGTATTGCTGTCACTTTGCAGCTTTCAATACCAAAAAAAGTAAATTAATATTTTAATTAAAAAATGAGATGTGGATGTCATTTTCATCACTTCAGATAAGGACAAACAAGAGATTTCAGGTGGTCTTCAGAGGAGAAAAATTGTTGCAATTTCAAAAAATGAATAAATATGTAAGAATTTTTAAGACCCACTATAAAGATCTAACAGGGAAATTGTCTTACCTTGTGTGAAAATCATTGTCTTGGGTTTCCCAGTTGTAAAATTCGGTAATGATTTGTCATTTACTGGTTGCCCAGAGAAGCTGTGGCTGCCCCATCCCTGGAATTGTCCAAGGCTTGGTTGGATGGGGCTTGGAGCAAACTGGGATAGTGGAAATTGTTCCTCCCTGTGGTTGGGGAGTTGGAACTAGATGATCACTGGTTTGACTTTATGGTCTTATGAGTCCTTTCATGCAGCAGGAAAACCTTTCCTCTTGCAGGGCTGTGCAAAATTATTAAAATTTTGGTTTTTTATTATGAAGTGCCTTAGGATTTTTCTGAGCAGGAAGAACAGTTGAATAAACTGCCTCTCTGTACATCTGCCAAAATCTTTTCTGAAGCAACAAACAGTTTATAGGATTTGTATCTGTTGTCTGAGGATGCATACCTACGATTTTGAGAGAGCACCAGGACTTTTTGTGTACAGGAATGCTTTGCCAGGTTGTTTACCAGACAGATTATAGCAACAGATGCTGTAAACAGACATACATTTTCCAGAGCAGGAAGAGGAAACCCAGAAGGAAATCAAGATTTCACCAGAATACTGTAAGTAATTTTTAACAAGTTGAATGGATGTCTGAAGGCTGACAAGTGTTAGGACTTCATTTTCACAAAGCTTTTAAGCACAGGCTTTAATTATGAACATATGCTTATGAATGTCACTAACCAGCAAAGTACTTGCACAAAAGATTAACTTCACAATAATATAAATATAATAGATTCACAACAACAATTTCTTGTGCTTTCCCACTTGGAAATCCGTAGCTAATGTAAAAATAAATAACACAAAGGAGACATATATGGCTTTGCCTTTCCTTGGCAAGAAGAGTCATAAAATAGGAGAGGTCATGTGGTAAGTGTGATTTACCTGAACTTTAAGTACTTTGAAAATGAAACACCAGGAACAGCATAATCAGTCAGGAGAGCAATTAGGGACTCCATTACCACTCAGGAGAAGCAGCAGAGACCATAATCACTTGCCTGAGGAAATGGTTTTCACATACAAACTGAATTCAGTGTGTTTTCTCCACATCTCAGCAGTGTGTAAGGGAGTGTCTCGAGCTCTTGACAGAGCAGGAATGATGCCCAGGGAATGGGGGGGCTATTTAGGGAATATGTCTGTCGTAATTTATTCGTTCTGCTTCATATCTGGAAGGAGCTGCTAAAAGTGTTCAAAGCCTGGGCTTGCTGAAGGTGTGTGGAATGCTCCATTTGCTGACAAGGTTTGAGGAGTGTCCAGCAGAGCAGAGACACCGAGGAACCTTTGACTCTGTAGTACAGTAGGAACTGCTGTGGTGGGTTGCCAGGCAGGCCACTTCTCTCCCATCTTTCTTTAAGGGGAAGCAGAAAGCCAAACAGGGACAAAGATGGCAAACTGTGGTTTTAAAAACCAGCCATGTGATAGACATTTGGGGTGGGGAAAGGCTGATGGCTTATATGTGCTTTATATGCACCCTCATACACACATGGGAGGTAAGGACCACAGGGTATAGTTTAATTCCAGGTTAAGCATATTCCTCCATGGCAGAAAGACAGAAAGAAGTTACTTGAGTTGGAGGAGGCTTGAGGACTACCCCAAATGTCACAAGTAAAAACCCAAAGCATTTACAAAATGTATGTAGGGCCCATTATCTTTGTTTGCTGTGCAGCTTTTGTGTCAACACATGAAGTGCAGTAGTATTTTGGACTCCCATATAGAATCTGTTCAGCTGAAAAGAAGTATCCAAACAGTTGGAATTGGATTAACAGATAGGATAGAGACCTATCAAGACTGGTGGATCCCTTCCAAGAACAGGGGCTAGATAGGTTTTCTTCTTGGCTGTGTTGTTACAGGATTCAAAGATTCAAAGATATAGGCTCCTGGAGGAATCCAATTATTTCAAGATCGTAAAACCAATAGTTGATGGAAATTGTCCAGATGGATAAATTTTAGGATAAGTTTCATGAGACTGAAGGTGATGTCTACTCGCAACTGATGGCTTAATTCTGTGTTTCTGTTTACAAATATTAGGGAGAAATTCAGACATGACATAGCCATGCAGTGCTTTTAATAAAGAACAGCAAAATCCCTTGAAAGTATTGGAATAGGGTCTGTAGCAGGAAAACAGCCAAATGTGAGCACATCTATAGAGAGGAAATAGTGAATGACTTTGGTATCTCCAGCTTGAACATGTGCTTTTTTCTACACTTTTTTCTCTTTGGTAAGATGAATGAATTATTTTTAATGGCCATGAAAAGCCAGTGAGTGACTCCATTGGTTGCACTCCAGTATGATGAAAGATCCCAGTCAATATTTATAGAGGATTTATCTGTTCAGCAGACTGAGAGCAACTACAGGTCCACAATTATCCTCCTTTTTTTGTTAGACATTTTTCTTTCAGCGTGGGTTTTGTGCATTCATCAAAGATCCCCAGACATGCAGAAGCCCTACAGCCCTGACAGGGTTGCTGGACATCTGGAAATCCGGATGTGCCAAGTGCATCAGCACAGACGTGCTCCGCAGGTCACGCTCCGAAAATCTGCAACATCCAGGAAGCTTCTCCCTGCTTCCCATGTGCCGGGCTGGGCACGTGCCCAGCAGCTGTTTGCACATCAGTGGCTTCCTGGCAACTTCCTGGAAGTCTCTCAGAGAAAGAGGAGAAAAGTGCACGTGTTTCACTGCAGCTGGGGTATAAGAAACTCGTTTTCGCGTGCCTGAGAGTAGAGTTTGGCAATTTGCAGGACTGGGTTTATAGAGAAGGAAGGTTGTTTGCTCAAATATTTTCTGTTTCTGGGCAATAACAGTTGGAGGAGATTTGAAAGGCAAACTAGAGCTGCATGTGTAGAAATTCTGGCTGTCAGTTCTTAATCTAAAAGCACATGTCATCACAGGCTCGACTTCAAGCTCACAAGTGGTTTTCTTGCTGAAGGTAAGAACCCATCAGGGCATTCAACAGCAGGCAGGATTAAGCTGATAAGACTAATCACATCTGCACACACAGAAACATGAACAAAAATGATTTGGGGAGCAGAAGCTATGCTATGAGTTGCTCCTTGAGAAGTACACTCTAGCTTTTTTTGAACTGGTTATAACTGATTAATTTTAGCTGTGTGGCTTGGGGGTTTTTATAAGACTTTCTAACTGCATTCAAAATCTCCCAAAACAACTTTGTGTTATGATGGGAAACATATTCCTTCACCTCCATATTCTTCTTTTTTTTGTTCAGCAGTCTTCTCTTGGAGAAGAGGAAGAGTAATGTCTGGTAAATAATGATCTCGCCCTGGTGGGAGTTGCAGTTCAATACAGTAGAATGGTCAGGATGCCCAAATTTAACACTTAGGTTAATAATTAAGGCACTGGGAGTTGGGAGGTGTTTCCTTTATCACCAGCCTTGACCTATCATCAAACAAGCTTCTTCATGGTGCTCCTCCTGCTTGGAGTGGATTCTATTCCTGAAACAGCAAAGGCCTTTTTATGTCCTTTCATCAGGAATCAGGTCGGCCAAGAGGTCCAGTTGTAATGTGCACATGTGCTTGTTAGTTCAAGGTACTTATTCTTTTAATAGACTCCTTGGGTCATTTTTTCCTTTTGTGTTTAGCATGATCTTACTGTATCATTTTCGTTCCTGGCTCTCAGCAGATGCAGTGCTGTGCAGCCTGAAGTGTCACATTGTGGGTGGTCCCTTTCGTCTGAGGTATTTTGAGCCAAATGTGAATAGAAAACAGCTTTTGTTCTGTGATTTTGGACTTTACCCCTAAATACCTACCAGACTGTAATCATCCACACATCACCCACTGCCAATAAATAACCTATTTTATTATCCAAGTCTCGAGATGGAGAGGAACATTTTTGCTGAATTCAGCTAGAGGCAGCAATATACTGGGTCGTCTTTCTTTTCTTTCATATGAAAAAGGGTTAGGTATTTTATTAGTGTGGCAGTGGTGTGATTATTTATTTTGTTATGCAAGAATACTGATGCCTAAGTAAACAACATAAAGTGAAATTTAAATGTTTCTGTGTTATATACTCATATAAAGCAAAGCAGATTCTGGCCAACAGAGCTTTTCACACCTATGGGGCCAGAATGTGTGTGCAGCTAGAAACTGAGAAAGCACAGAGCTTGATAGCTGTGATGATATAATTTTACAGAAGCACTGAGGAATCTTAGTGAAATTCTAAGGCATAGAGAGATGCTTAGAACAGAAATACTCTCCAGCTGTCTGAAAACTCATAATCCAGTGCCAGGTAAAGTCAAACAGGTGGATGAAGGAGGTAAGCAGTGCAGAGAGAGCTGGCAGATGAATTAATGCTGCATCATGCTGCATTTACCAGAACAGCAGATGTTTGAGCTAGCTATTCTCCTAATAAAGTTCAACAGGAGCAATACATAACCATCCCAGCAGAGCTCAGTTAAAAGAAAGAATTTAAGAGGGTATAAATGTGAATTTAACCTTCAAGTTTTCTTTCTCCCATCTTTAAGTACTTAAAAAGTGTGTGTTTTCCTGTCTCCTCAAATTCCCACGAGGACACTGTCAGGGCAGTGTGTGGTAGCTTGGCCACACTGCTCCAACAGCTCCCAGTTTGAAAGGGTTTGATTGGGTTCTGTCAAAAGTTGTCATTCCCAAGGGACTTTTCTATTATTTTTATGAAACAGCAGAGTTATCCTTGTGATGCTGTTTCACTGCACAAAATCTCACTGCTCCGATTTGTGGCTCCCAGGAGAGTCTTTAAAGCACAGATGAAGGGCATTGGGTTAAATCTCATTTTACTGGGCAACCTGCTTTGTATCATTTTCCTTTCTTTTTCATAGATCAGGAATGCATTTTTGGCATGTTGTACACAAACAAATGCTGTTCTGGGTGGAAGCCTATCTGGTAGTTAAAGCAAGGGATTGTGACTCAATGAGTGATGGAGTCAGCCTCTGGATTCCTGGTTTTCTATTGATTTATTGTGTGGCCTTAGACAACCAGCTCCTCTATTCTCTCTGTTATTACTTTTGTGTGGGTATAATTATACCACACAAACCTTCTGTCATCCTTTATTAAAAATGCTCTTCTAGATCAGGTGAGAGACTTGAATGGGAGCTTCCATAACCTAGGACTGCCTTGAGGAGCTCTGCCTCACCATTTCAGTCAGAAGCTAGAAAGTATGTCTAACTAAAGGCATTTATGGCCTGATGGAGCTGGGCAAGGGATGTGCTTCATCATGAGGGGGAATCAGACCACTGAGGCAGCAAAAAAGAGTCCTCTGTGCCAGGTTGCCTCCAGAGTTGTGTTTATGAGCCCCTCAGCATCAACAGCAGAGTGTTCAGGGACCAGCAGGTTTTGTAGAAGGTCTGAGAGTTAATAAAAGACTAGTGGAAACATTCTGTTGTGGCAGCCTTTGCCAATAAAAAAATATTATTATTTTTTTTAATTTTTTTCTCCCTGGTTTAATTAAAGTGGATACATGACAGGGCAGTAGACACTGACAAAGTCCAGGCATTTTTGGGCTGGTATCAAAGAACACTTTCACGTTCAGATTTCATTTGCCTGGTTTGAGGCTCTGCACCTTCCAAAAGCATAAGCTTCCCATCCACCCCTTCAACCTAAAATGGCAAAATCCACCAACCTCTAGCAGAGCTCTGCCTCAGAAATCTCTAATTTTGCAGTTAGAAGACAATTTCTGTAGGAAAGAGCCTAAAACTCTGTGTCACATGTTTAGTTTTTTTATCTCTTCCATTGCACAGCACGTCCCATACACAGTGCAGGGCTGGTGTCCCACTCAAACTGAGGAAACTCTTTATAGTTTTCTGGAAGATGCTATAGAAACATGGTAAATAAATCAGAATAAATTCTTTTTCATCATTTCAGTGTTATCATTAAGAAAAATAATCTGAACAGTGTAAGAGCTACGAATTGCTGTCTGAGTCAAGAGGTTGATGTTCACACTTAATGACTTGAGAAAACAACTTTGAGATAAGAGATGACTACATTACACCATGTATCAAAATCAGCTTTCTTTGAGAGTTACTCACTTAGCTTTGAGAATTTTCTATCTTTGCTAAATTCTGGTTGTTCATACCTTGAAAATAACAGTTAATTTCTATAGGTGGAGAGGAGAAGAGATCATATATTTAAGGAATTTGTTGGAAAATAGAAGATTTCTCGCATAAAAATGCTGCCTACTTTTTAGAACAGAAACCTGTAGGACTGTTCAGAATGCTGAGAATTCACGTTGTTTGCTGTCATACTGAATTGCTAACTTTAAAAAATTTCTGTGCAGTTAAGACACTACCCATGGTTCATCACATTTTACCTGTTCACTTAAAGCCATACCTAAGTCCCAGAAAAATCAATATGATTTAAACCAGCACTTAAGTGTTTGATCAATAATGTTTAAAGGTAGAAAGTAAGGATTAGTATGTATGGTCTGACCTATAAGGTTTTGTAAGATTTCTTGCAAGCCAATAAATTCATTTTTGTCTGAAGCACATCCCTGAGAAGGCTTGATGCTCTTATTTGAGACTAAGGCTTCATTCACTAACATGCTCCAACTGTTAGTTATCCTCAGTATTTTAAGTGTGTTACTCTGTACCATTTTCCCTTTGTTTGGCTTCATCTTCTTATTTATTTTTTAAGAAGTCACGATTTCTTATTTTTCTTTCCCAAAACAGGACTTTCTCCTTCTTGTATAAATTCACACTATATTCAAACCACTCTTGATTTTTTTATTGGTAAACTGAAGGATGAGTCTCATTTTAAGTTCTTCCACTTGCTGTACAGCTCTATTTCTCTTCCCAGTCAGAAATAAAGGGGAGAGATGCCTGAGCTTGGGCACATGGATATATGGGCTTGGAGCATGGCTTTGAACATGTAGTTTTGCTGAATATGTATGGAAGTGGTTGTGGGCAACAAAAGGGATGCACTGCTGGATTTAGAGAAAAAGAATTATATGTATTCTGGGCACAAAGGCAGACTTTTGACTTTGATTTAGAGCTTTTTGATTTCAAAAAAGTTCTGGAAAAAAAATCCTCACAATTTAATTCTTCTGTGTCTGTGTGTACTTACTCCTTCCAAACCTATTTCAGTTCCATGGATTCTGCAGTAATTGCCAACACAGCATCTCCACCCAGTCCTGTCAAACCTTTTTAAACCTCACAGTCTGCTCTAGATACCCAAGGTAGGATATCAGGCTGTCCTCCAGGGCTGAGATGAGTCTCCCCACCACATCCTTGCTGGGCAGCAGTGGATTTTTTGCCTGTGTTGTGAAAACAAAGTCTAATTCTGTGAAGAGATTATCCTCATACATGATGGACTTCATTATTAATATTCCTTGGTAGTTGTTGTTGTTGTTGTGAAATGAGGGGTGTGTGCAGAGGAGCAGACAGCCTGTGATGTGCTGTCAGGAAAAGTGTGGCAGGATGGATCAGAGACACCCCTTGGTGTTTGCTGGCACACAAAACAGCCCTGCCTGTGCAGTGTTTCTTTTGTCATCCCTCATGGGTGGGTTTGAAAGGGCTGCAGGAGGAGCTGTGATGTATAAAAGTATCTTGAGAATACAATTATGGGGTACTCCCAAATGTCAGAACACTGTGTGGTAACTGATGTCTTGATCAGCTCTGTGGAAAAGCTTTCCCCTTCCCCTTCCTCTTCCCCAGACAGTTCTCCTTCTGTGAGGAGAAGGAAGAAAGCTAAACATAAAAACTTCAGCAAAAAAGTAAATCCAGCTCCATGTCAGGTGATTGGCTTTAATTATGAAAGCTGTAGATCAACAATATGCTGAAGGATATTTGAAATAGTTCTAATTGGGATATACATGTTCACCTCATCTGTCCAGGAAAGTCTGAGTAGCAGATACAGCCAGACTGTGTGTCCAACCAAAGGAAAGCTGTCTTTGGATATCAGAAAAGCAAGTATTTTTAGAATGGTGCTTCAGTCTATTCTTCAAAACAAGTGTGGAGCAGTTGTGAGGGTTTCTGCCTAAATCAGAAACATTACTCCACAAATTGTTCAGCAGAGCTGTATGTGAATAAATCAAGGATCAGTGGAGAGGAGGCATGAGGTGAGAATGAATTCACAAGCAGTTACTAAGAACTCTAATATCACAAAAATATTTATTAGGTGTATTGGACTGAAAAAAATCAATGGACATGTCTAAATTGTGCTTCTGGAAGTTGTCCAGAGTGACCTGGCTCTATTGGAAAGCTGGTATGGTCGGGTATGTTTTCACCTCTCTGTCTGGGCTGAGATTTGCATCTGGTTTTCTGTTCCTCTGTTGGGGTCCCAATTTTATGCAGCATCCTCTGGGATCACTCTTGAAGTTATCCCAAATGCCACTGAACAGGAAGGCATGTGAAAGTCCCATGGGGTCTTGTGAATATTAATATCATCACAAATTTATTGGAAAGCTCACTGAAGTTCACTGGAGTTTTAAGTGAAACTGTGCCCAGTTTTGAGCTTGTGTAGACCAAGAAATGTTTCTGTATTCTGTTCACTCTCAGTTTAATGCAAAACACAGTGCAGGGCATGCCCAGAAACACCTCTTGATATAGAACAAACGCTGCACTGAAAAAGGAAGGTATTTCTGGAGGCCATATTCCCCCAGAATCAACAGACTTGGATTAAAGAGCCTGTGTTCTGTGTAGATTCTGTGCCAATTAAGTGGTGAGTCTCATTTTGGAGTTGTCCAAAGTTAAACTCTCCAGTGCTATCAGCCAAATCTCCCATGCAATTGATGCTTAAAAGCAAAAAACCAATCACGAATTTGTAGCGCTGTTCCGAAAGGTTCAGACTGCATAACTTCTCTTTGGAGAATTTCATCTTCTCCCTGCTTAATGTTACTCATTTTAGCTCACATTTAACCAAAACCTTTATGAATTTGTTAAGCTCATATTATCTCATTATTAATATATACTTAATGTCACAACACATCCTCTACCCCTGAGCTACCGTATCAATTGTACTGATGTCTCTCTGTTCCACACCACTAAACACTGCTACTGTAAGTGATAAGCAGAAAGCAAATTTTATGGAAAGGTCATCAAATGCATTATGCATGACGTGGCAGTTCAGCAGCGTCATAAAATCCCAGTTGTATCTCAGTCTTGGCACCTTCAAGGATTCAAAAACCTTGAATTAGGTGTGAAAAAATCATGAGTGATTTAAGACTTTTGAGATTTTTAAAAAGCTCTGTATGTTGGGCTCTCTTGCTTTGCCTCATTTTCTGAACTTATTGCATATGCAATAACTCAACATTGTTGAGTTTCCTGACAGGGATGAGTCAAAGCTTACTTTTATAATTGAAGATATTCCAATGGATGAGTTATTATTCAGGCAATCCCTTGATTGCAAAAACCTGAGAGTATCACAAGGGTTCTGGTGGGCAGTGGTTGATGATGGATGGTGTGTCCTCAATGATAACATGACTTGCAGAGAATACCTCTCTGGACTCAGCATTTTTGTGTCCTCCCAATTTAGAAAGACCCAGGAGTGGTGGAAGGAGGAGGAGAGCTGAGGCTGTTCCTTTCAGAGAAGCAGATTCAGGAATTCTTAGTCTCCCCTCTCTCCAGTGGGTCAGGAGGAGGGTGGTTTTCCCCCACCTCTCTCTCAGCTGGCTGGGGAAAGTCTTGCAGGCAGCAAAGATGCATCTCCTCCCTAAGACAGAAACCAGTTTGCTACCAGAGTTTCTGGGGGTCTTGCTCCAGACCTGGGGTCAGAAGGGTGACTTGCACTTTTAACAGTGGTTGAAGCAAGGTCCTGATTATACCTCTTTCTCTAAAAACATACAAATAAAGCTAATTTCCACTAGAATTCATAAACAAATCTATCTCCAGAAGTCTGGCATATGGCTTAGAACTATCCACAGGGCAACACTAAGATGAAAAGAGCTAACTGAATATCCATGTATGCATTCTTCTCTTTGCTCTGTGCTGCCCACCCACCAACCCCACTCCCAAATAGGTCTTCATCAAAAAAAAGAAGAAAAAGAAAATTATCACCAGGATATATGAACAACTAGAATGTGTAAGGGAAGCCTGAGAGTGATAAGCAGGACAAAAGCAAAATGCTCATCAGAAGGACTCCTGTGTGGACTGTGTGAGTTCAAAACATTACAGGCTAATCCCTAAAAATCCGGTCACTTCTAGCAGTTAATGACCTGCTAGTCTGCTAACCATCAGGAGAGGAAGCCAGGAGCAGTTAACACTTTCAGAACACAGCTCTTGCTAACAATAGTAATGACCCATATCTCGGGCTTGTTATTATACGTGAGGTAGGAGAAACATAATAAGTGCCCCAGAATGACAGTGAATAATTGAAATATTAAGGCATAGAGGTAAAAACAACTATAGATGTGGTCCAGGAATGGGAGTAGAGCTTTACAAATACAGTGTGCAAGCAGAATAGCCCCAGTGTGACCCAGAGTGTGTGCTAAAGCTGGGGACAGAACATTTCCTTCCTGCAGCAAGCACACAGAGGGAGAAGGAAGAAGGGAAGGGGAATGCAAATGAGTGCTGGCAGTCACTTTATGGGCTTACTCTTTGCTTGTTCTTCTGACTGTCAGATCAAAAGGTCTTACAAAACTGTGGTGTCTCAGAGAATCCAAAATTTTCCAAGCAAAGATGATCTGAAAGTCTCCATCCAGCATCTCATATTTCTATACTTCCTGACTAATAGGAACCTCTACAGGTACCTCTACAGGTTATTTCCCCAGAATAGAGGGGTGTGCAGGATTTCCTTTTGCCTGGTACCAAACCCAAGGCTGTGCTTTAGACAGCTCTTGCCTTTACAGAATGATGCTTCAGAAGTATTCATACTCTGCTTTCAGCCTCTTATTTATTTTCTTATTTTATGAAGCAGCCACGGGGTGCAAAGGCAGGATCAAAGGATATCTTTGGGGTGCCCGTGGTTGCCTGTGAAGTTTCAAGGACTGACTCTTTCTATTTGTCCAAGGTTTTTTTGGTGTTCTGTGTGTAATGATCTGACCTCTCACTGCTCAGTATTTGTGCAAACTGAATGCTTTCATATGTTTTAAAAATAGACTTCTCTGGTGACTAAAGTAGGACCTTGAACGCCCCTGATTAATGGTATAGATGGTTGTTTTGTTCCTGGGACACTTTTCTTTCTTCTCTCTGTCAGGTACCACTATCAGTGCACAAAAAGCCTCCTCACTGTTCTATGTTAGATCAGTTCTGTTAACTGGCACATGGACAGGGAGAGCAGGAGCGAGGGGAATCCATTCTGGAGCTGGTATGGAGTCAAATCTGGGTTCATATAAGTTTCCTCTGTACCGAAGCTTCAGAAATTAGGAGCAGTGATTTATGAGCTTTTGACAAATTTCCATCTGTTCTCATTCCATGTAGTTTTTTTCCCCCTGGAGTTCAAAGGCTGTCTGCAGCAGAGCTGCACTGCCCTGGTGATATATGGCTGTCTCTGAGGCTGTCAAACCTTCTAATTTTAACGCTGGCAGAGCTCTGTTGCCTCAATTCAGGAACCACCCTGAACAGCTCCAGCAAGCAGGAAATCTGTCCTGCTAAAACCCAGCCAGATGATCAGCTTAGGAACCCTCATTTGTGAGAACAAACACAAAAACCTCCAGAAAATGTTTGACTGTGGATGTTGTTGGGGATGGAAGAGAGTTAGATGATGTAATTTTGCATCATTTCTGCTGGGCTGCAAAAGTTATTCCACTTTTTTGACTGGGTGTAGCTATCAGTATTTAGAAAAGAGCAAAGCATTTTTATTTTCCTGACTGCATTTTTGAGGTTTGTGTAACTACAAATGCCTCAGCTTTTCACTCTTTTGTTGTGGAAAGTTCCAGATTCAGGCACGGAAGAAGGAACAGTCTTAAGTAACTTGCTGCACCTTTGTTGGCTGAACATTCATTATAGCAGGGATTACATAATACACACACACACACACAAAGAAATAATAGATTCTAAAAATCCAGCAACAGGACAGATTATTTGACTAATTCTATTAACAAGAAATCCAGTTTCTCCCCCAAAATACAAATACACAATTCTCAGTGTAGCAATAAGGGGAAAATACAGTACACAGGGAAAATTCATCATAGTTTGTCATTAGCCTCAGTTTCACAGCTCTCTAACATCAAAAAAAGCCCACCCTGTATTCTGATATTTCTAGGAAGAAATTCATGTGCATCATCCAATTAATCCTGCGAACATATTAAAATTAACTTGTACATTTTTCATGTACTTTTCATGGCAAGTGCCTTTTTTTCAAAACAAAAATGTACACCAGGTAGTTGCCTGCTTTTCTAATATTTAGCTATTTTAAAAAAGAAACTTTTATTCCTTATGTCCGAGTAAAGAGGAAAATAAAGAAAAAAAATCAATAAAAACATTAAATAAATTAATATTATTTCTCTCTTCTCTTCCTTCTTCTCTGTCCTCCAACCTCAAGATGAATTTTTCTGGAGTCCTGCACAGGGAAAATTGCTTTTAAATTGTTGAACAAAAAGCGTTTTCCAACTTTTGACCAGATTTTCCTGGTCTTCAGTCTCTCTACAATATCCTTTCCCTCTCTGTTTCTGATGCAAGTTGTCAGTGTTTTCTTTTAGGTGCAAAACACAGAGATTGTTTGAAACCTACTGATGTGTTGTGTAGCCCTATTTTCCAAGAAGACTGGATCCTACTGCCAAGGGATGAATGAGACTGGGAAAATAATGTCAGAAAACTGGACAAAGAGCCGATCACGAGGTGCAAGAAGTGACAATTTGCAGTTGAACTGAATTGCTCAGAGGGAGGGCAGTGATGGGGAAGCAGAGCTTTTTGTGAGATAAGTCCCATTAGACAGGAGATAGAGGAATACTTTGAACTTGGGCTGGATGTAAAATGGATGGGGGCTACCAGGACTGACCTTTTTTTGAATTATGATGATCCTAACAGGGAGAGTTAAGTGAAAACTGATGGAGGGAAAGCAGGACTGCAGTTAACTGAAAAAAGAAGACATTTGGTTGTTTGAAGGTCCATATGTAAAAAAGCAGAAAATTTCAGTGGATATCCACAAATAATGAGAGGCATAATTTATTTGAGAAACCACCCTTTCAGTTGACAGCCACAAGCACAATACCGTGGTCTTTCTCTCCCTAAGTAGTCCCTGTACCTTGATTTTTGTTCTTATTTCTTACTATGACACAAAAATCTTTCCAATCACAGCTTCTTTGTAATGTCAGGGCTTCAGGCAGCTGTTAGAAAAATTCATAAGAAAAACAATTAACTCTCTAACTCTATTTATACTCTGTTTTCATGGCTTCACATTTCATTTCCAGAAAGTGCAACAGAATTTACTGCTGTGCTCTGAAGTGCTACTGGCAATGTTATAACTGTATTTATTGTGATAGCAGTGTTTAATCATTATATACATAATAGTATCAAAGAGTCTCTGTTATAATCCCTTTATTATAAAAACCTTATGAATAAACCCAGGTTTTATTATTGAAGAATAATACTGTAAGCAGCAGGGCAACATAGAGGGCAAAGGTAAAAAAAAGGCCAGTGAGATTCCTAAAAGGTTCTAAACAGTAACTGACATTATTTTACATTTTAACACTTATTTGTTGTCTGAAACAGCAGGAGTCAGCTCTCAATCGAAAGCTGCTTAATGCCTTTTAATGACTATTAAACTGTGCAGATTTTTACTAACACGACTCCAAATGTTTCACGAAATCATATTCTGACCATCTGAAACACTTTGTTTAATAAGGCTCCATTGATTGTCTCTTTTATGTGCTGCAAACAAAAGTGCTCTGCTGCTAAGCTGGGCAGAATTAGGCACAAGCTATACAGGATTCCAGAATTAGTTCCACTGCATGACATATGTTTTCAGAAATGGAAAAGCACAGCGTGCAGCAGCATGCAAGTGATTTCTAGGAAACTCAGAAAAAGCCTCGAGAAAGTTTGGATTGCAGTCATCACATTCACAGCTCTCCCAGTTTCTGCTGCACAGAAAGCTTTTGTGAAAAGAGTTGTTTTTTTTTTTAATGTCCAGCCTGTCACTTTTAGTACATCTAAATAATTTATAAAGCTCTAGGAGGTAATCTCTGACCGGGCTTAGCCATTAGAGCCATCATAATATTATGTAGTGGGTCAGGTTTCCATAGTGTAAAGGGAGCCCTGGCTTGTCAGGCTGTGCCACAGAAATTGGGGCTTCAGGTCCAGTCTATGAACTTCAACTGGGCTGTAATTTATTACTTGCCTGATGCAGCTAAAGTAGGTTTTCCCCATTTTGGATCATGGCTGGTGCTTGACTAACGAGCAAGGCTTTTGCCCATCTGCCCTCATGCTTGTGTGTGTTGAACTTCCTCATCCTTGCAAGTGTTCGAGGCATTTTATTGGGAGAAGGCAAATGTCAAAAGTGTAAAGCTACTTTAATAAAACTGACTGAGATCAAGTTTCCTCCCTGGCTGCCTGCCATTGAAAATCCCTTTGTTAGCTTTTTAAAATTTCCTGCGACAAAAAAGAACCCTTTTCATTCCTTTCTATATCAGATCGAACAAGTTTAATTAAAATGTGAAGAATTTGACTAAAAATGTCATAGCATAGAAAGCTTGGGGGTACCTTCCTTTTGAACCTGCCTGGTTTTGTGGTTAACATTATTTTAAGGACAGTTACCGACCTCATTGATGTAGAAAGCATGAAAGAACAAGGAAAAACCCATTAATTATATTACCAAATCTTAGAGTGATTTTATCCTTCCATTTTCCAGGGTGCTGATAAAAGCTTCACGAAAAACAGGGATCATGAGCTTCTGTGGGGGGAAAAAACAAAAAAGAAAGAAAAAATATGTTAAATGTGAACACAATGAAACAATTAAAGTAAATGAAATCATTACTGTGCAGCTGGGACACAGGATTGATATACTGTGCACTGGACTGGGAGTTGTAGGAAACACTCCTTGTCCCTATAGCTGCTTTGATTGGCAATATTGAAGTCAGCATAAGGAGCAAGCAAGATCAAATGCAGCATCCAAGTAAATGTTCCAGTATTTAACTGGAAAAAATAGTGGTTGTGGGTTTGGACATTCACTGTTTGAATTGAACTGGGTTACTATGACATGTAAAGTACCTGGCACGAGCAAATGTTTTTTACCAAAACAATCAGACTCCATTAAAGTGGAGTATTTTAAAACGCTTGGCGCGTCTTAATATTTTTGTGCGTGACAAGAAATGCAATCGGGAGGGTAATGACAATTCTGTAAATGAAATATTAACAGCGTGGCGAAGCACAAGATAAATTTCACAACAAAATCACCCTCTAATGAAGCCAATGTGTTTAATGGCACTTAACAATGTCGTGCTCAGAAGAGCAGGTTGTAGAAATCCCGAGAGGTTTGACATTGGTCCCCTTGGTCCCCATCCTGCATTTCTCTGTTCTGTTGATGTGTGTTTCAAAAGGAACAGGACTGTCAGATAAAACTTGTTCTGGCTTGACAGTGGCCAGCACACTCACCTGTCCTTTGTTCTGGGCTGGCTGGACCAATTCACAGTGACTCTGGGAATACAGGAGCAGTGAAAGCAATGCCTGGTCCCAGTGCTGTCATTATGTCAGAGAGCAAAACCCGAGGCCTCAGAGAGAGATAAGGGACTTTACAAACAGTCCCTCACAAAGCAGGAGATAGAGACAAGCCCCACACAAGCAAGTGTGGACTCATTCCAAACATACTTTCTTTTTATCCTCTAATCACCCTTATTTGATTCTCTTTGTTCCCCCACCTCCTCCAAAGAAACACAGTGTCCCTGTGGTCCTTTCCAAATGAGGAACAAATAGGGTTCCACAGAAGATTTTGCCAAAGCCAATAAAAAGAAGAGGCAGTAGCTGTGCTAAAATCCTTTTGTTTTTTAAAAAACACAAAAGGAGAATTAGCATGGCCTAGCCTTGGGCCAGATCTGCTAATTTTCTGCAGTATGGTGTCATTACATATTTCAGAAGGCTCTCAGGAGCTGATAGGAACCATCTGAGCTCAGAGCTGCAGAGTTACAAAGGCATTCCAGTGTCTCTGATGAAAGGAATTAACAGTGAGGCCCAGGGAGAGGTGGGAAGCCTAAGAGGTATGGGAGGCTGAGACAGGGATGGAGGCTAAAAGATATGGGAGACCCAGAGGGAGGTGGATGCTGGGAGGGTGTGTGAGTCCCAAAAAGTGTAGGAAGCCCAGGCAGATGTGGAGGAGGTGGGAGGTGCAGGCAGAGGTGGGTTTTCAAATGGTGAAGGAAGACAAAACTTTGTAGGAGAAGAGGAAGGTGGAGACTGAGAGCTGTGGAAGGGTCAGACAGACCAATTGTGTGTTCCCAGCTATCCATAAATACATGTAGTCCTATTTTTAAGCCTTTCCAAACACTGCTTAGTTTTTGCAGGCTTTGAAATGAAGTTATCTCAAAAACATAACTCTGGTTCCAAGATTACTCTGAACTCTGGAAGCAGATCAAAAATCAGAAACTCTGTGTATGTCAGCTGTCCCTCATACTGGATTACAACATGGAATAGGTAAGGTAAGGCAAAATTTAGAATTGGGTCAAAATACAGATTTCTTTGGCTCAAATTTATTTTAAAGACCAACAGCTTATATTGCCTCTTGGGCACTTTTAACTGTCAGCTCCTTTCTTTGAGTCATTGTTCAAGGAACTGTCCTATGTGTTTTGTGGAAGTTACACAAAGGAAGCACTACCTGTAGCTACAGTGAATGAGAGACTGAAAATATATGTCCAAGAACACCATCACATTCTTCATCTTAGATATCTAAAACCTAAAAGTAGATACACAGAGCTCAGAAATATAGGACATTGCCACTATATTTACAAACGTTCAATTCACGGGACTAGTTTTTAAAAAAACACCTCCATTTTTTCATTAAAGATGAAAATCATAAAAGTAGGCTGGATGGAGGATATTTTTTCCCTGTTACATTCAGGAAAGGGTAGAAAACTATGTGCAAATAATCCTGTGTGTTTAATTTTAGCTGAGTGTGGGCAAGCTTCGCCGCGTCAGTTAGAACTAGGAATAAAATGCCCTGTGTGTATTCAGTCCTGCACCCTCAAGAATCTCAGAGCACTTTAAAACACACCAAAAACTCTTCACCCCATGTAGTCACAGTGCTGCTCAGAGGTACAATGAAGCTGTTGTTCAGCTGCCTGTAGAAATGCTACATACCAGCGGAGGGTAGGAAGTTAAGAATAATACAGTATATTCAAATATAACTTTTAGGAGTATTTAGGTAGGCTCAATGTAGCTACCTGGAATTTGGCCACAAGACTCGGCTTAACAGCCCTGCTCTTGTCAAAAGTGGAATAAGATCTTTAATTTTTCCATTCCATTTCCATTAATCACCAGAAGTGGTCATGAGGTTTTCCACCCCAGCCAACAGTCAAGCTTTCCAACAGCACACTTCCTTTCAGCGATACATTTCCAGGGCACTGGATCAATGCTGCTTCAGAGTGCCTCCTACTGAATCACTAACCCAATTTCCCTTCACGTCAGGACTGCCCATCCAAAACCTGACCAGCTCTGCTGACCATCCAGATGATGATCTGAGGGTCTAAGATGCAACGACAACACAAGCTGAGAGCCTGTGCTTTATAGAGAGGACTTTAATCCATCTTCAGGAAATCTTTTAGGAAGGTTTAATTTCTCTGTCAGGCTAAGTTTAATATAAAACAGCAATTTCCCTAATCTGTGGTAATTTGCTATTTAAAACATGAAGGGAATTTAGATAATAAAGAAGATATAAGAGAGAGTTGACACTGTAAAGAGTGATTTTTTCCAACCAAATTACCTTAAGTTCTCGACAGTCTTTGCTGGGTTCTGAATCCAATTAGTGACTGTATGTATATAAAGAGAGAAAAGGGAAAGCAAAATGCTACAATCCTCTAATTACACAGCCAAAGTTATCTAGTGTACAGTACACAGAGACAGGAAGGAGGAAGCTAATGATATGTGGCATGATAGGGAAGGAGAGTTCTGTAGCTGAAGAAGGCACAAGGAAATATTGACAGAAATATTTTGCTGTGAAATTCACCCTATGTAAATAAACTCCTTGCCAGATGCTGCATTTAATTAAGATAACTTTAACAATTTTTTTTTTATTTTACTTTTTCTTTCCAATTAGAGGACAGTATTTACATTTCTGGTCAGAGGGACTGAGGTCCTATGGCATTCAGAATAATTGGCAGTGCCTGTTTTAAGGAATGTTCCTAATTGGACAGATCTGTACTTTAGGTTAAAAATTATCTGTTGTGTCTTGCATTTGTTCCAGTCATAGGACATTATGGTCACTGTGTTTCCTTTCAGGGCTGGCAGCTGTTTCAGTGTCATCTCTTCAGGCTGATTTACCTTCCAGCGACACATGCAACTGAAATATCATATTTGCAAACACGTGCTTTGTCTCTGAACTAGAAAAAAAGTACTGTGAGAACTGTGGAAATAGAGCTTTTTGCAGATAACTGTCAATTTTTATACAATGTATAATAGCTTTGGCTTGCAGAGAAGGCTTCCATTTTATCTTCAGTGATTCCAAACAGTTTTACCGCTGGTCTTTGGACCACTTGGAAAGGAAAAATAGAAATGTAGCATTTAATATCTGGAAGAGACTTATTCAGATGTCTCTCTTCTCTGTCTATATTTGTATTTTAAGAGTGTCTCAACATCTACCATAAGAACAGGTCTTTGTTCACTGGTTACTGCACATATCCAAACTCAGGAAGACTTTAAAAACCTCAGTATTTTAAAACACAGCTAAACTGGCAAAATTATTTCTGCCTCAAGCTGAGCTCTGGCATTTGAACACAGTGACCTGCACTGAGCCATGTGGTTTTTTGTATCCTGTGGACAAGGGGGTGATCAAGATCCAGGAGGCTGATAGTGGGGAAGAAAATGGGACAAAACGATTCATAAGGAGCCTCAGACCTGAGGCTTTTCCTGAGTTAGAAAATACTTGAAAACCTTGTCAGGTTGTGACTGTAATAAAGGCATCAACTGCACCTGAACTCCACTCTTAGATTTACAGGTGTTTTTTGATGGTGTTCACTTTGGTAAGTATTAGCTTCCAAAATCCCAGAATTCTTGGGTTTAGGATATGAGTAATCCAAGACAAACATTAACAGTGATGGGTAAGCCTGCTTGGCATCTTTTCATTTCTAAAGGCACTTCAATAATAAGGTCTATATTGGTAAACAGTGCTAATTATGAAGTCTTTGAAGGCAAAATCCACATAATTTCATTCTGTAAATAGATTATTAAGCAAACAATATTAATGTAACTCTTTCCAGAAACATGCTAAAAATTTTTTTTTTTTCTTTACTAAGAATGGGCAGAATTGAGGCCTTTTAACCAGTGGAGAAAATGAGAAAATGACTGCTCACCTTTCTGTCACATGATCTCTTTCCACAGTTTGTCCAAATCCCCTTTATTTGTGTAGAGATGAACAGACATTCACTTTGATGAAGGGTATTTATGCAGGTGTTTGAATGATTAGGACCAACATTTTCAACCTGAGGTGCCAGGAACACACCTCAGTAGATCTTGTGAGGGCTCAGCTCAGCTCCTCAAGGGCCTGGCACTTCCCAAGATTAAACACTTGGGATGAATATGGATCATGAGCAACTGTGGTTGGGAAGTTTAGAAGTTTTGTTTCCAGTTTGCACCTCTTTGGGACTCTTGGTCTGTTTGCCATCCATTTGCTGCCTCTTGCAGGTCAGCTGAAATGTTTTTGTTGACTTTTGTGGGCACACTGGAGTTACCTACCATGCAACCACGTAAAATACGTCTAAAATCACTCTGCTACGTCTGATGTTGTCTCAGAATAATTTCCAGTCCATTAATTATGGTCTGCAAGCTCTTCTTTAAAGGGCCACTTTAATGTTGGTGAGTCACACTGCTCAAGGTTTCCTCTTCACCCTCACATTTCCTGAAGGCATAACCTGGGTGACTCCTGTGCCAAGAGGTGAATGACTCTGAGACAGGATCTGGCCTTGTGTAAACACCCTGAAGAGCCACTTCCCTCAGGCCAAATACTGAAGTCCACTTAAAAAAGGCTTTCAAAGGATGTTTTCCTCCATACAAGTGTTTAGTGACAGCACAGGTGTTTAGAGCAGCACCTACCCCTGCCTCTGCTACACCTTCCTGGCAGGAGGGGAGATGGGGCAGCTTAACCCCAACAGGGGAGAGGGGGGATTAAGAAAGTGCTTGCACAGGCAGACCCTGGTTGCAGCTGTGCTGTTAGAGGTGGTGTTCAAGTGGAGACTAGTGCTGATTTTATGGGCACTTCTCCATTCCATCTCAATGTGTAACAGGTTAACTTAAACTGTGTGTGACTCTACACCTGCCTGCTCGACTATAGATGAGTAGAATTTAGGAGAAGCCTTAAGCAGTCCTCTGTCAGAGATCTATCAATTAAACCAAGAAGTGATGCCAGTGTTTGCCATCTCCCAGCTGAGACATACATCTGCCTGCATCCTAATTTGGGCATGACTGCAGTGAGTCAGGAGGCTGCACTGGGCAGGTGCCAGTGCTCACGCTTGGATCACACACAGCACAGACAGAGGCTGGGACAGTTGCTGTGCCTCCAGCCTGCAGAATCAGGCCCTGTGCATTATCCTTGTGTAACCTTCACATTTTGCCAGCCTCATAGTTTGGGATCAATGAGGTATGGTAAAACTTCACTTCCTCCTGTAAGGAGAGCGAGAGGGAGGTTGCAACCACTTGAAATTCAGCAAAGGGTTAATTCTCCATTGAGCCCCTTGTACAACACTTCCACAAGGCTGGGGGGGGAAAAGGATGGTATAAAAGGGGGGTACATGCTCAAGGGCTCTCTTCATCCAACCAGCCTGTTGCCTTATTCACACAGGAATGAGCTTGGACTCAATGCACTCGAGGTAACATGTGCCTCTTATAAAATCATCCATTTTGTCATGGGTGTTATAATTCTCTTTTCTCTGTCTCAAGGACACCAGTGGGAGGAAATCAAAATCTTGCAGTAATGTGTTTTCCCAGTTTGCTATCATTCCCAGAAATGACTCTCTGCCTTCTGTTTTGTCTAATTCAAAATAACAGGTTGATCCCTTCACAAGCATCGACCTGTTTTGTAACATGAAAAGGAGTCAGTGCTATCAGTTATCTCCCACATTATCTTGCAGCAAGCTGTTCTCTGAGGGTAGCCAGCTTGAATGGCTCACGTTGTTGTCCACGAAAGAGAATCACTCTTTATGCCAAGAAGTGGCTTCCAATGAGGTAATTGTTTTGACAGTTTGAAAGGAACCCCATGAAAAACATTAAAAAGTAAACAGTCATATATTTCTGCAGGCTGGGGGCATTTATAAAAGGAAGATGAAATGTGTCCAAAACATCAAGACACTACCAAATATTCTGGCTTTATAAAATGGCAACATGTTACAGAGCTGGCATTATTAAGTGATGACTTAAATTCCAGTGACTATTTAATAGCTGTTGTTTTTAACTGCTGTGCTGTTTGAGTGTTTGGATATCCATTGTTACACTAACTCTATGTTTAAGGGAAATAATTTCAAACTTTGATGATTGTTAGCCCCACTAAGGTCAAAAAGCTGGCAAAGAGGAAAAATTTCTTTCCTTGGAGATCTGCAGACTTTCAAAACTGAATCCAAGGTTCTTGCCTGTGTTGGGTCATTTGTGGGGCTGTGTGAGACATTTCAATGAGCCCTGAACCAGCTCAGACTCAGCTTGGGTTCAGTGCTTGCTGCACCCAGGAGGGTCAGCCTGGGCTGGCAGAGTCCTTGCATACGAAGTGGGGTCTGTGTCCAGCTTTGTTTAATCTTGAGTTAATCACTGAGCATGTCCTGCAAGTTCTGTGTATCCTCAGTGCTCAGCAATATTCTGCAGGATTGGGAGCTTTGCCATTTTCAAGGCAAAGTGTGCCTTTCTGCATGTTATCCAAGAAAAACTTTGTTAAAGCCAGAGAGGGAGAAAGAAGGCATCCTTAACAATTTCTTCATCGATGAGGAGCTTCAGAGGTAGATATGTGGGAACATACACACACCTACAAAAGGCATATGTTCTATTTTCATTTACATTCTCATCTGACCGTGGTGGCTTCTGGAGTTGCACATCTTATTGTGTGAGGGTGCAAGAAATGTGCTGAGTGAGATGCCAAAGAAACTCAAAGTGTTAAAGACCAGACAAGCTCAGATTTTCATTTCTCCAGTTCCTCTTGCCTGGAAGATATTGTTCTTAGTAGCAAAACTGTCTTGGCTGATCTTAGTGCAACTTCATTGGTTTTAATAATCAAGATGATCTTAAAAACTGCTACAAAGTTCCTAATATCATCTACTGCATCTACCAGTACTGAAATTATTTGAGTTTACTTTCAGGTTCTCCACAACTTAAGGTTTTATCACATGTTTTCTCAGACCCTGCCTGTTCACCTGGTAACACTAGTGGTGCAGAGTTCATGTGAATTTTATCTCAACATAATCTGCAGGTTGTTTGAATATGCATGGCTGTATTTATTCTCATTATGGGAATCCAAGGCTGGGGAGCATGGTGGGTGCTTTGGGAGCACAGGATTTGCTGGGTTCCTGGCAGGCACTTTCATCTCTCTGGGCTTGAAGCTATCTTGGTTCTTTGAGGCTCTGCCTCTGCTTGTTCCTTGTCCTAGACAAGGTGGGGTCAGGATCACGTTCCATGCACTGGAAGGTGACTTCTGCTTGCCTTGGGAGCTGTGAACTGCTGTAGGTGGGGCTTCTGCAGCTGACTGGGGTCTGCCTGCCTGTGCATGGACCTCTGGCTGCTCCTGGATGGGCTTCAGTGCCTGTTGGAATAAGTGCTGCCCATGCCACCACTGCAATGCTGCTGGAAGCAGTGGCTGTGGGAATTCCAGAGGCATTTCTACCTGGGTCTCTGCCTTCAAGTGGATTTAGCCCCCAGCCCTAATGTACAGATGAAACTTTTGGGGCCTTATTCTTGGTTGCAGGTATCTAAGCTGAAAGCACCAGCTAAATGAATTCATCTTCCCCCAGGTCTCCCATGGGAAAGCTCTCTGCCAGAGAACTGTGACATGGAAAGAAGGGATTTGATCTCTGGACAAAATGCAATCTGCTCACTTGAGATATCTCAGTGCTCACAGCTTGACAAACCTCAAAATAATGGACTGCTGTCCTCTCTGGGTGTCCTCCACATCTGAGGTCTTTCTGCCAAGATTTCTTGTTCCTCAAATCCACATTTCTCTCTGTAGAAAATCCATGATCAGATTGGATTCTTTAGCTCTGTGGATCTTACAGGTAACATCACTTTCCCCTCACATCTCTACCCAGGTTATTCCTATTCCTTATCACTAAATGGGACCACACCCCTGAGCAGTAATTCTCATGATAAAAGAGATCATGCTGGATATTTTTAGAATCAAGCAAGATACACTGGAAAAGGTAAGACAAGTAACTGCTACTTTTTCTAAGTCTTCCCAGAAGTGAATGCACATGTTCCAGGAAAGGGCTGTGGACACTCATCTGTTGACCTCACCAAGAGCAAGTGTGTCTCTACAAAGAGGTTTGTCAGAGTACATACAGGCACTGAGAGAGGAACAAGCAGACACAAGGTCTTTGTCACACCTCTGTTCACGGATTTCAGTGTGAATGCTCTGGTAGAGCCAAGAAAAGAGCAAAGCAGGAATTCATGTGAGGGATCATCCGTGCTGGACCGGGACACCGCAGGCTTTGTGGCACTGCAAGATGGTCCCGGGTGCTGCCAGGCCAAGCTGCCCTTTTCATGTCTTTTGGTTTTTCACTTTGGAAGGTTCTTTTAAAAACTGCATTGACTTCAAAGCTTTGGTGCAGGTGGTGGCAAACAACGGAGTTTTTTTGCCAGAGGTCTTGCCTTGAGGAGCTCTGTGCTCCAGCAGGTAGTGTCTGCCTCAGCCACAGGTTTGGAAGCCAAACAAACCAGAGAGGAGGTCACCCTGGATGCTGGGTGTGCCACTCACCTAGACATGCCTCAGTCACCACTAAGTCTGGAAGAATTAAGCCCGTGATATGTAAAATATGTCTGGTTGCTCGCCGCAGACACTGGAACTAATTCTTGGTCCTGCTGGCAGCTTTGCAAGTCCCTCAGGAGCTGCACAGGTATGGAGAGCAAAGGGGCTGAAATGTTCTCAGTACACATGGGGAAAGCCTGAGGACTGGCTGTGCAGCTCTGACTCCCAACCCTGTGTTCTCTGCCAGTGAATGCCCCATGAGCAGGCAAGTTTTTTGAGTCATGGCTCAACTAATAATTGAATGGTGCTGTGTTTCTGGCTGTGCTCAAATATCAAACTCTCGGTCCACTACAACCGCTTGTGGTCATTAAAAGACCCCACAAATACATTTTGCAAGAGCTTGAGCATCAGCCCCTGTGTTCTGTTTGGGTTCCCAAGTGCCTTTGCCTAAATTCCTGCTGCATTTTCCAGTGGATACGTTATTTCTCATTCCACTCTTTACAAACACAGTGCTGCAGTTAATAAGGGCTGTGTTAGCACCCCTTGGATCAACATGTACCAGTGCTGGGTGAGGTCATCCTCTTAAGTGCAAGATGTAAGTGAGATGTAACATAAGGAGGTCTTACTGCTTTCATCTACTCTGTGCCATTTCAAAGAACCAAAATGCCCTCTACAATAACAATGCTACATCTTCCCTTCACTTAGCACTTTTGATGTAGCACACTTAACTTCAGAAAGCCATAAAACACTGAGCTTAGCACAGTCATAGCCTGGCATGGTTTATTTTCCTCTCCAGGATCTCAGATAGAACCAACACAGCACATGTAAAACAAGAGAGGTTAAAATAAACAATCAGATTTATTTTACTCGCTTTCGAAAATATTTAAAGACTTTTCTGGATTTATAACTGTAGCAGTAACAGTTTCTGCCTTATGTCATAAGGGGTGAAGTTATGGCTTCATTTGACACTGTCAGCCCTGCAAAAGAAACATCATTGCAAGGGATCCGTGGGTCAGGCATTGCCATCAGTCAGTACTTGTTCACTGAAACCTGCCTCTGAATTGACCTGGGCCAACAACTCCAAGGAGTGGCACATTTTTAAAGTAATTATTGGATTTAGAGGAGGAGGTTTCCACTAGTTTTTCAGTGGAATGTGCCATCCTAATTGACTGGTGAATTTGATAGGCATTAACCCCGAAAATGTCAGAAATATCTGAGAGGCTACATGCCCAGTAGAATACTAGTGTGATGAGCAGCTTTAGAAACCATCTCCTTTTATTTTAGAGTTCTAGACATGCTTTGAGGAAAATCAGCCTCAGTTTCTGTTTTTTATAACTATGACCCTAACTTTCATCTTCAAAATTTACTGTGGTGCATACTCTTTTTACTTTGTAGCAGCATGGGTCAGGATAAAAAGGGAAATAATCAAAGAGAAGCAGAATCTCAACTTGCATTGGTGAAACTTTATCCTGTTTATTAACTCTGCTCTGCGAGCCACAGTATATTGTGCTTGGATCTTGTAACACTCCGTTTTAGAAAATAATAGTCAAAGTGGTGTTTTAACCAGAGTATGAGGGTTTTAATATAAAATGTGCCTTTCCTTCAAATTGATTGCAAATGTACTTTCCAAATATTTTACTTCATAAAGAGAATTCTTGGAGGGATTCCAGCGCCTGGTATTTTCCAGCTAGCTAAATGCAGATAATTCCCCTCTTAAATACGCCTTGAAAGGTTTTGCAAATCCTGGCTGTATGGTTTGGAGCAGTGGCCTGTGTGAAGGAGGGGGAGTTAATCCTTGCAGCTCTCACCCCGGTGTGAAAGGTGAGGTCCCCGTGCTGGGTGTGAGGGAGAGGATCTCGGTGTTGGCTGCAGGGAACTGTGCTGTGGATGCTCAGTGTGAGCAGCAGAGTTGCAGCTACAGTGGTTGCAGCCACACGGGCTCTCCTAGAAGGCTGGGGCTGACCCTTGTCCTTGCTTATCCCGTGGAGAAGATGCAGATGATAATAGTAATAATAATATTGACAGCGACAGAGAACTCATAATCTTTTATTACCCATATGACACAACTCTCCCCAGATCATAGCACTTCTACAGGAGTCCACTGATCCCAGGGTTTTGATTGGTGTGGACAGGAGAAAAGTGACTTGTGAAAGCTCATTCAGAAATGCAGGGGAAGAGAGGAACCTGGATTTCAACCTCCAGCTCAGAGGACAAATGAGCCCTTTCAGTGGTGCAGGCATTTCAGGAGGTGAACTGCAAGCTGCATTTTTGTCATCCTAAATTATTTTAATCTAGGGGGAAAATGGGGGATAGTAATCCATTAAAATAATTTTCTGTAGCACCTGCTTTTGACTAAGTCTCTCTAATGGTGTTGAAAGAAGCCAATTTCTCCATCCTGAAATATTCAGCAAAGCCTCAATCAAACAGATGGGTGAATGTAGACATGATTTCCATCTTCATTAAATTAGCATCAGGTATTTGAGAAATCAGTCCTTTAATAATATATAAATATTTTCTTCTTGAAGTAACTGCCTGATTTTCCCCACAAGGACTGGTTTCTGCTATTTATAATAAGACCAATTCGTGGTGGAAGAGCTGCCAGTGCATGTATACTTGCAGATGTGTTCTTTGATAAGACTTAATTGGCCACCTTAGTTATTTTCTGCTTAATGTGTTTTTAACATTCTTCAGAGTTTAGAGTGAGATATATCTGGGTTAAAGAAAACAAAGTAACTATCCATAATCTCGCCTTGATGATCATTTAGTTTGAGTTAGGCTAAATGCAACGTAAAATAATAATTTTCCCAAACCTGCCTTTTCTCACTCCTAAAAAAAAAAGTCTATTCCTTAGTTTTCACTCTATTAGCTCTAAAAAATATGTGTTTATTAAAAAAATATATACATTATTGAGTTTTAAAACAAGTTTTAGTGTCTCTCTTTAAAACAATTTTTAAGTCTCTCACTTAAAATGGTGGTAAATTCTTTTATGAGATTGTCATTCTGGAACAGATACATCAACCAAAAATATTTTCTTAGAGGCTGGAGCAGGGTACCACCACTTACAGGAAGTCAAGGAAAGCAGTTTTCTCTCTGACTGCCCAGTTCTATACCCATGCATGAGTCCCAGCCAGCAGCTGCTTCCAAGAGCAGTAGAGCAGAAGGGGAGGAGTTGTCAATGCCAGTGACTCTGCACAGAGCCTGGGAACTCCACACATTCCCCCTCAGGATGTCGTGTGGCATGTTGACTTCATGAATCTTTTTGCTGCTGGGAGAAATGGCAGAGAAGAGGACAAAAGCAAGTGGAAAAACCCCAAACAAGGGCTGGGAACCATTAGACCTGAGTACTGGGGCCATGTGCCTGGCCCCTGCCAGCTCCTCCCCTCAACCAAATAATTATGCTTCATTAAGCTCTCCAGTTAACACTCACTTGTGGTTTATGCAGAAGAAAATGTTGTCTGATTACAAACACTAGATATTAATTCTCATGCAGGTTGTGCATTTGCTCTATGTGTGGGTGGGCAGGTTTATGAAACAAATCCATTTGTGCCAGAGAATATACTTTTTATGTGCTGTTTTAGAGGCAGAGCCCAGGCCTATGTTTTCATATTGCCTGAAGATTTCTTCTCCCTTTTGACAACAAACATGGGAAAAGTTCCTCACTAGGGACTAATCACTAGGGGGGAACAGACACCAGTTTTGAGGGTCTCCTGAGAACACTGAAGGTGGTGGCTTTTGTGCACAGGCTGGAATTCCTCTGTCCCCTCTCACCATTCATTTATTGTGTCCTCTCTTCATTTTTGGCGATGAAAAAGACTGAGGGACTCTCCTGAGTGAGTGAGTTGGTCATTCCCCCACAGATGCTTTCAGCTGAGATCTGCCTGCCATCCTACTGTCCAACTCAGCAAGCTTTCAGAACACACAGAGCTGTTTGCTTCATAAAGCTGTGTTTATTAAATTACATCTTATAACCATCAAGTCAGTTATATAGGAAATTTCTTCTCTAATTACTTCAGTTGTTCTCGTGTCATAAGGCTGCACTGGTGGTACCTACCTCACTAAAGCTCTTAATAGAGCTCCTCTTAATAGGGATGGCTGAGAGAGCAAACAGCTGCTGCCCTTCTTGCTTCTTCACTTTAACAGTCTTGGTACACCTCATGCCCTTCACCCCTCCCTGTCACCAGGAGCCAGAGGACAAAAACATGTCTTGCTTTTGAACTTATCACCTGGAAGGTGACAATTGCTCCAGAGGTCTGTGGCAAGGCACAAAATCCCAGTGCCTCTTTATTTCCATACAGCTCCTTGAATGTGCCATCCCCAGTCACATTAATAGATCCCATGAAGGCAGCTTTGCATATTCCCTCTCAGGTTTGGGATCTGACAGGCCTGTGCAGCATGGAGATTTGCTTTCTTTGTCCAGAAATCCCTCCTCTTTTGCCACAGTTCTACTTTCAGCCCGTTTTTTCAGCATACCCCATCTCCCTGTAAACTTCATAGGCACAAGGACACTGGGAGAATCACTGACTTTTATTTCTTCTCTGTCTGTGACAGGTGCAGACAATAAAATTCTCCGAAATGGGCTCAAAGTTAGCAGGGATGTCTTGGGAAGGCAGTTCTGTCTTTGGAGCCCCAGGACAGTGATTTTGATCTGCTCTCCAAATCCCATCAGACTGATCTTCCAGTGCCCACACCTGAACTGGAAAGAGCTCCTGAAGAAAAGAACTGAAATATTCTCAGTGAGAGCAGTGGCAGGTGGAAATAGCTAAAGATTGCTTACATATACACTGTAAAAACTTTAGTAGTGTTTTTACCATGAGAAATTTAAATAGGTCTCTTTTTCCCTTCCTTGGAATGATAAATGAGACTAATCTACAGGTTCACAGCTGCAGAGTCTGTTCTGTTGTAGATATTCCTGCAAAGCCTCTGGTAGCCACCTCAATAGGAGCAGCATGTGCACATCAAAGACAATAAAAACTTTAAAACCTGCCATAATTTGCCTTTATCCCCTTATTATGCACTCCCATGCACCACCAGTGCTACTGGAAATTGCTCATAGCATTGAAACAAGGGAACCTTCTGTAGATGTATGTGTAACTATAAATAAGAAAGGGGAAAAAAATCGAATTCCAGGGAAATATATTGATTTTAAATAAGAAGCAACTGCCAAATCTCTTCTGATGTAATCTGTGGTATTAATAATACACTAATCAAAATGGTCAGTTGGGGTTTGTGTAAATTAAAATACTCTGCATTGAATTTTTTAAGGTTTTCTTGAAAGGTGTGTTAGATAGAGGAGAACCTTACATAGAAAATATGTTCCTCAATATGTTTTATATTTTTTCAGATATGCAAATGATGGTTTTTTTGTCATTTCTTCTTCTAGGTGGTAATACAAATTTGGAGAAATACTCTGTAATGGGTCACATTTGTCGGACAAACAAGAGTTCAGAGGATTATTGGACGAGTTATGTAAGTTTTCAATAGCTGTTTAACTAAAAATAGGATGTTCCAAAAAGACAAATCCTCATTGGAGACAAAACTAAACAAGTAATACTGTTTATCAGTATCAGCCTATTGTAATATTATTAAGTGATAAATTTCACAAATAGTTGGAAAAACCTTTAAACACAGCCTTATGATATATTTCATACACAGAGAAATGCTATGTTCATTTATAGGAAATGTAAAAATATGCAAAGAGGAATATAATAATAGGTGATATGCTTGCCATTTTGAATCTGTAAAATTAACTTTTCAGTGGAAAATTCTGGCATATTATTCTTGGAAGTGAAGGTCATGGTAGGACAATACAAGTAGGAAACATTCTTTCAACTGGAAGCATCATCTGTCCAACTCAGAATACTTTGTGATTCTGTTATGACCAGATATACTTTATTTCCCTTTTTATCTTTTTACTCTGCTCTAGTCTTTCATCATGCTGTCCTGGTTTACAAAACCTGTCAAAATTAACTGGGAGATGTTCTGCAAATTTGCCTTAAACAACTAATCTACTGGGTAGCTAATAAAAAAGTCAGTGGTGTTGTGAGACTGGATTCACATATGCATGTGGATGGCCCTTGTCTCTTGTGAATGAGGCTCCTAATTAAACCAACCAACCAAAAATAAAAGTGGTGACCAACAGCTCCATGTCTGGCTGAGCAGCCAAGGGGATTTTCAGAGATGAGCTGCTCCTTGCACAGAGAAACTCCTGCTAAGTGTGTGCACATCCAGGTACTTCAGTGATTATCCCTAAAGCAGCAGCACCAGGGATCTCATTCTTGGAGTTATACATCTTTACACTTAAGTCTGGCCACCTCCTCAGTGGAGACATTAATGCAATTTCCCCTCCCACCAGTCTGGACATCAGTCCTAATAAATTGATTACAACATATGCCTCTTCATCAGATTTGATTGAAAATGTTCAAGAGCTTTAAAGAGTAAATCTGTTTAATGAGGAGGATGGACACAGGAGGCTACACGGGCAGCATGAGTCTGAATATCAGGAAAAAAATCATAGGGGGTAAAAATGGGAACTCCAAAATATTGGGATTTATGTTGCTTCTTATGCCTTGCATCAGTGCAAGGGTGGCTGAAGAGGTGCCAGTTGCTGTTCTTGCTGGTTCAGTTGTGAGCTGATGTTTGTTTGATCTGAGGAAAGGGTTACTTGGGCCTTTTCCAGATCTCCCCAACCCCTTGCTGGGCATTGCTGCTGGAGGAGGGAAAGGACAGTTTCCAGGAGAGCACATCCTGCTGTGCCCTCAGTGTACAAGTGAAAACCAGGCAGTGATTAGAACGAGCCTTTAAGGGGAAGAACAGTTGAATAATTCAAACACAGAATCCCAGTTAATCCCACAGCACAGTGGCCCCTTTGCTGTGTGACACACAGCTCTCAGAGCTGCTCTTGAAATCCAGAGTAACCCGTGGAGAGGGAGACAAACTGATGTTTGAGAGCTATTATATTCTTTTGGAAAATTTTAGGAGACAAGGAGAAAATATGGGAAGGACTCAAGAGAGCTGTGAGACTGCTCTGACTTTCACAAGGAGGTTTGTAGACTTCCAGCTGCCCCAGGGACAGCAGGATGGCGGGTGATGTAAAGCTACTTGTGGTCCAACACAGAGTCATCACCCACCCCCAGGTATGAGTCACCCTAAATGGGAATCTGTACATACTTCATGTAAAATTAATATTCAAATTGTTGGGAGGCACATCAATACTTGAAACAAAAAATTTTGCAGCCGCCTACAAGGAAAATAGAAGTACTTTCTTGGGTTCAATTGCTTGTCCCAGCCCCTGCTACACCTGCTGTATAGTGGGGCATATTCTTCCTCTGTCTCCAACAAGCTTTTTCCACAACAAAACTGTATGATTCCTTTGATTTTCCTTGCTGGCAAGGAAGCAGACAGCTGTCTTCCTGTTGGAAATACTACTGTAAGGGTTTCTCACTCCAAAGAAGACAGGAAATGTAGAATCCCATTCAGATTATGATAAATTGCAGGCTATTGTATTCTTTTTTTTTTTTTTTAATTAATTGCAGTCGTAGGGGGTTGAGCTTTTTTTTGTATAAGCACAGCTTAGGCTACTTCCTCTTCATCTTGAATACCATTACCTATATTGTATTGCATTTTATTTCTTCTCTGACATTACAGTAGATCCAGGCAGGGGCTGGTAATGTGTGTCTGAGATATTTCTGAAAAATAATATTTTCTGGAAAGTGACAAAAGAGTAACCAAAATGTGCTCTTTCACCCTTGTGTCCTTTCATCATTAGGAGCTGAAATTCAGCAGGACAGACTGAGTCTTGAATCTTGTTGAGCACCCCTCGTTTAAATCTTCTTGGAACTAAAATTAAGCTCCTTGTTCTAATAAGGCTTATAATTATAGGCTTATTTACACAATGAGTGTGTTTAATTGGAGTCAGAAGAAAATCAGCAGAAAAAAGGCAAAAAAATAAGCTTATCAGAATGGTTGCAGGATTGCTCACACACCACTTTTGTCATAGGCTCTTCAGAGCAATAGATAAAGTACAAATAATCTGCCATGTAAAGGACTTTGTAATTGAATCAGACTACATGTGCAATACCTGAGACAAAGGTTTTATTTTTAGGGGAAATAGGGCAGTTTGAGGTATTCTGGGAAGCTAGGAGTGTAAGAATTCATGGATGACACAGTGAGGAGCATTTGGAAGATGAGAAAGGCTCAGCAATGGCACTGACAGCACCACTGCAGCACTTTGGCCTTGCTCTGTCCTTGTGTCTGGGAAAACGTGCTTTTTATTTTCCTTTCCTTGTGCCTCCCTAAGCCTCACATTTCTTTTATGCTGCCTATGGTGCAGTTCCAGGTTTATATATTTCAAGCCACTTTTTCTTTCAAATAATCCCCCTTTCCTCAGTCCTGTTTCCAGCCACCTTCTCTGCTTCACGCAGCCCTTCTCCTCTGGTGACACCACCCTTTCCTCCTTTCTAGTTGCAGTCTTCTGCAACCACTGCTCTCACACAGCTTTGCCACTTCCCACTCCCTTTTTTACCATCTCACAGAGTGGTGCTGGTTATTTCTCAGGGTTGCAGATCCCTGTGAGCTGGTTTTGACTTTAAAATACAGACATAAACAATTCACTCAGAGGTTTCATTGCACTCCAGCTGGAGAAAGCCTTGATGACCTGGGATGCCTTTAGGGGCTGGTTTGCTAATTTGCCTCCAGAGATCAGGCCATTCCCAGCTCTGCAGGGCCATCAGCAGGAACTGAAATAAGGCACACCTGACCACGGGGCAGTTATAGCAGGTTGATTTGAGCCATCCCTGCTGGAGTTCACTGAAAAGGTACATTTTGGATCTGGGTTCTGTAAATTCCCAAGCTCTTGTGTCCTGTTGCCACTTGTGTTGGTTTCTGGTTGCTGTGACTGAAGCCTAGATGCATCTGGAGGAAGAATTAGTCCCATACCCACAGTGAGTTTGGTTTCAGCATAACTCAAACACATTTTGCTTGTGTGTGTCCTTTATTACCCCCAACACGTTGGCACACATCCTTTACTTCTTCTTTCCTTCCTCCAACCAGAGGCTGAACAGTGCAAGGTGGAGCACCAGTAAAAAGGTATTTTAGGAAAGAATATGAGAAGCAAACTCGAGCTCAGAGGATAAAGACAACAGGTTCTGCCTCCTGACAAGACCAATATGGAACTGGTTCCTTCCTAACAGGTAATCTAACCAGTAATACCACAAAATGTTAAGTAGCACATCAGAAAACATCTTCTGGAAAGGAAACACTTTGCTGAGTGGTGCTGCACCCAGGTATTATGGGCAGAATGTATTTTTTAAGAATATTTTGGTAGTCTGGAAGGTTCTGTTTAATGAGGTGGTGATAGGGCATTCATGCTCATCCTTTACACTGGCACTACAGAGAAAGCAAGGACAGCTGTTGAAGCACATCTGCACCATTTGGGGTTTGAGGAAGGGTCATTCACTAAAAATATGCACAAATCTGAGGGGATGGTTCTGTGTTCTTAACTTAGCACTTCAAAACACCACCAGTGGCAGCTGTTTGTTCAACACTGCGTGTATGGTATAAGAAATTCACACACACACATATAAATTGTAACACAATTGCCTTTGTTTTTAGAGGGATTATTTTCTTATTCATGGTTTGTTTTAATTTGCTTCCTTGTAAATTGTTTTTGGCAATGCCTGGTGCGATGTAGTAAGGGAAACTATGCATTTCCACGTTTGCAAACCAGGAAAACCATGTGATTGTGGACAAACAATGTCTTCCATTGTGAGTTATTTGTTTTTCCCACTGTTACTAAAGCCTTTGTAACTACAATGGGCATTGTGATCTGAGAGCAGTTTGGTGCCAGTGGTGCATTTCAATAGCTTGCCTCTACCACAAAACAGCTTTGAGGCTGTCAAAGCAGAGCTGAAGCTTTCCCTTACCTGAAAATCCTTGGATACACTGACTTTGAACTTCAAGAAAAGGGGGAATATCAGTGGTGGAAGAGGCTGATCAAGCCCATGGCACGTCTCTGATCTCTGCTCTTACCAAAGTTGTTGTTGCCAACATAAATTACAACTATATGGAGGCTGTTCTAAGTTCTTCTGGAATGGTGGGAGTGTGTTTATAGCATCACATTGGTTTGGCTCTTCCTTCCCACTGTGCTTTTCTCAGCTGCCAGACCTTAATTATGGAAAAATATTTGTGTGGCTACCACTGCAATGAAATGTGTTCATGTCAATTGACTAATAAGTGATACTGTTTAAAATCAGATTTTAGTATTTTGCTATGGATTTCAAAAGATTTTTATTACCTGGGCAAGAGCAAATAGCCTAATTCCAGTAATACTGTGCCTTTACCTGGGCTCAAGAACTTGCCTGATCAAATGGTTGTGTAAATACAGACAAAAACAAATGCCTTGTCCACAGACACACATTGAGTAACATATCTTTATTTATAATGTGTATATTTATAGGGTGGGATGCAGAGATAGATGAGCATTTTTGTGCAGATGTATATCTTGCTTGCTCTCATCCCCCACCCTTTTTATCTCTAAATATCACTTTAAAAGAAAATAGGCTTTGGGAGGAGCAAGAGGCTCTAGTAAAGGATTTAAACTCTTTTTCTTCCTCTGAAAGGAGTAGTCAGTCATAGCTCTCCTTTAAAGTTAAGCTAAGAAATATCACTGAGGAGAATTTCAAACTCTCTTTCCAAATACCACTAACCCAAGTATGGTTATTATCTGAATTTAATTCAAATCATATGAACCTTCATTCTTTTTGACATACTAAAGGTATTTTTCCTTTTCAATCTGGCAATACATTCATCAAATTATGGGCAGACCCCACTCACATAAAGGAGTAGTTTTGTGAACTTTATAGCTCACAGGGTATTCCAGGTTCAACACACATTTATGATTTATTTTCTCCAAAAAGACACACTAAACAGTCCCAGAACTGTATGGTAACAGAAAATTACCATGTAGTTATCTTCGTGTGAGTCATGAGAGAAAAAAAAAGAAATCAGACTTTTGAAGAATTATCCTTAAATTGCTGTATCTTAAAAAATATTTCAGTCCTTCTGCTCTGCACAGCCCCTCTCCTTCCCTATCTGCTGCTCAGTCTGGGTTTGCCTGGATAAACACAGCCCTCAGTCCTTATTCTGGCTTGGATGCTCTCTGGGGATAAATCTCAATTCTCCAGTATTTTGCAAAAGCATAAGAGTAACAATCACCCACCCACTTCACTGCAGCCCTTTCAGGCTGAATCAATGTCCTCTCAGGGCCTGGGACGTGTAAAATGCTATATAAAAATGTGAAATAATATTGCTCCTCAAGCATACAGTCAGAATTTACACTGCTCAGAGGAAAGAGGATGGGGGAATAATTACAGCCTGCACTTCAAAAATGAGGTGCTCAGGAAGGGCGCAGTCAGCAGAACAGCAGCCACATCCAGGGGCTCCAAGGACCTCTGTGTTTATGGGCACTCCATGGTTAGAGGTCCTGGGAATTTTCCAGACCTGTTCACTCCACCTCTATAAGAATGTAGAATATTTTCAATAAATGCTCCTTGCGTGGAAAGTATGTTTAAAATGCTTCCTCAGCACACTGCACATCCACCAGCTATCCTATGGATTTTCCTGTTTCTCCTCTCCACACCAGCGTGGCTGTGTCTCTGCTGGCCTTCCAGGGCTTTGGCATCACAGCTGGGTGTTCTTCCAGCACTTTGTTCTGCCCACTGCCCTTTCCAGTGCTCCTGTGAGCCCTGTTACTTCTGATTGTTGTCATATGTATTGGTCTGGATTCATAGCCCGTCATTAATTCCCAGTTTAGGATGTTTACACTGCTGTTCCAGCAGAGCCAGGGCTATCTAGTTTCTAGGGAACAGCTATTATTTATCCCTTTGGATCCTGCCTATAGTGCCATATTGCAGAGTCATTTCAATTCGTGTTACATTTCACCGAGTGGATGTTTTAAGAAAAATAATTTGAAAGTTATTGTTGCATCATAGCAACACCCACAGCAACACAACGACACACACAGCAACTTGTATGTACCAGAGGGCTGCAAAACAGGCACAAACTGCACTGTATTGACAGTAAGGGTAACCAAATGCAAAAAAACCCCAAATATAAAGGGACCAAAACAAAACATTGGAGCTGGATTTGAACAACAGGCCTCAGAGAAGCTCAGATAGGAGCAGGCAGAGCTCTTGTTACGAGCCATGTGCTGGGCTGAGCTCTCTGCAGCTTTCTGGCTTAAGGCTTTTAGAGCCAGCTTGGGAGTTCAGACACCCAAATACCATTAAAATGAGTAGTCATTCTGTGTCCTTTGGCCTCACAGTTCCTGGTGATGTTTATGGTACTGTAATAATCTTCTGTTTGGAGGTATTTCTCTTCATGTCAATACAGCAATGAATTACATGTTTCCCTATAGGCCAGTGTGGTATTTTTCTAATAAAAGAACAGTGAGACAGCAAAAACAGTCATGATACACATTTGATAAATTATTTAGATTAGCCCTCTCTCAATAAAAGGCCTAAATACCAGCAACAATGATGTGCCCAAGAAGGATTTTTAAGAGGCAATCACGTTTTTTTGCATTAGTCCCAGAAGAAAATCATCGGGGACCCAGCAGTAAAGGACTGTTCAAAATGTTTCTTATGAAATTTGCCTAACAGAGATTTAGCACAAACTAAAATTTGGCTTTACAGGTATTTTATAAACTTCTCCATGGAAAACCTGAAAGCTGACCTTTGATAATGGCTAAATTCCTGTTTAAAAAGTGGCTGAAGGCTCATAACATGGGCAGTTGTCTGAGAGCTGGCAGTCCTCCTTTTCATCTTTCACGTAAGTGTAGTTGGAAAGAAATAGTGTTTAACACTGTTTTATGCAATAAACCTTCTTACTTCATTAAAGCCAAGGGATATAAAAAGTGGATCTCACAGGCCAAGGTGATTTTGCCTGCTCCAAGGATACAACAGCTGAGTGCTTTATAAAAAAGTCCATTCTGTGTCTTGCTACACCTTCCTGGAGGAGATGAGCACTGTGGGATCTATGAGGGTTTAGTCAGCCTAGGATTAAGTCTGGCTTAAGATCAGAGCCTTGCCATGGGCACTGGTGGGTTCACCACCCCATTAAGCCTCCAACACCAAAACTAATCAAAAATTGCCGTAGCCCTGCACAATTTCTCTGTGCTTAACACATTCTGTTGCAGAAGGAAGGCAATGAGACATTCTTTCAACAAAGAACCCACTAAATTTTTTTAACCTGGTGGAAATAGGCTTTAAGGACGTTAAAGGACAATTGTACCGAAAACCTAAGGAGATGTTGCAGATTATGTCCTGGAAACAGCCTTTGGGATAAGATTCAGCATTTACAGTCAAGCATTTCATCATGTTGCAATCTCCCCATTAGTTTAGGCTTTGCTTTTGCTTGATGATGTCTGTGAATACTTGTAACACAACTCTGCTTAAAGCAAATTTCACTACAGGGAAAATCTGAATTTGATTTTGTTTCTTAGACAGGCCCCCAGAATTTGGTAAATCGTTGTGAAACAGAATTTTGGCAGCACAGCTTGACTATTTAATGAACAGTGATCTTACACTCTGGAGACATTTCCAATGCTTGACTAAACACTGCATGCACACGTGGTATCATATCAATGAGACTATTGAGTACTTTCAACACACACTTCATTTTAGAAGAAGTAAAAGTGCATTTTTTTCATAAATAATTTCTTCTTTACCAAGCTCCTTCATACGTATGACATCCCTGTGTGCATTTTTGCACACATAGAAATGTTAATATAAACTCTATTATTGTTCCTATTGCTGTAGTAGCTGAATGTTTCACTGTCTTTAACACACTTGAAAGTGGCTTTAAACCTATCATCTTCAGGTATTTATATTTCTTTCCAAATGTACCTTTGTAATTAATAATTTATTTGTAATAGTGCTTGAATACAGCATTGTTGCTGTAGTGGAGTTTGCCAGAATTCTCATGACAATTAGTGTTTTCTCCACCTCTATTTTTAAAAGCAAATCCCACCATTCTAGGGGAAGAAACCCTGCAAAATGCCCATTGTTAACAACCACTGGTTTATTCAGCCTGTTGGAGCTGCAGTAGGTTTTATTTAGCTAAAGCCAGTAAAGTTAAGGCACCATATGTACTAGAACAAAAAACAGGAAAAAGTTGTTTGGTCATTGGCTAGTTTTCTTTTTCCCAAATTCCAACTTTGGAAATAATATATTAAAGCAATCATTGTACTTTTGGTGTTTATTTGAGCACAACTGTACTAAATACAAATTATTGAAAAGAAAAAAAAAAAACAAACCAAACCAAAACAAAATTGGTCAAAGCTTTTCTGGCCTGCACCAATAAAAAAAATAGACATCAATTTTGGTAAGAGTGAGATCAATATAAACCCTCCCTATTACTTCAGCTTTATTCTGAATTTTTTATGCTTAGTTTAGTTCAAAATCTTCATTGCAGAGTGATAAGGGTGTCACCATAATCCAGATAGAATAGATCTTCACTTGCATTGCATCTATTAAACATATAGTTTGTACATATATAGGTTAGGATATTATACAGAAGCTGCAAAGAGAAACTGGGAAAAGAGTAACAAAGCAAGTGCCTCTCCATATATATAATATATAAAATTTTTAAATACATATTTCAAAATGTCTTTATATGTATAAAAATAATATTTTATTTTTATCCTGACATTAAAAACAGCTTTTGCCTCTTCATTATGAGGAGAAGCAGCAGAGAGAACACACTGAATTGCTGAGTGTAATGTGTCACTGGTAATAGTTTTATTCATTCATCAACATCATTAATGATAAAACATTATCACACCTAGCACCGTTAAACATGCAGATTATATATGTTAATTATTAAACACAGATATTTTATATAATTTTGAACTGGAAGTAGGAGTGATTTTTGGATCAGAACGTATTTTAGCAATCTGAGCAATTTTTATTTAAAGACTGAAAAATTATGTGCTGTGTTTTCCTTGGAATTGTGTTTCAGTGTAATCACTTGGGGTTGTGATGTCAGGGTCCAGGGTTGAACCAAATCTCAAGGACATTCTGCTGTAGGAATTCCCATCCTACAGCAATCCCTCCATTCCCTTGGTTTGGAGGGATCCACTCATCCCTACACATCATCCCTGCACACTTCTTGATGTGCAGGGATGAGATAAGCTTTGGGGAGCACAGAGGGAGTTTTCATTCAGCTCCTCAGTCAACTGGTAGATGTGACTCATAATTAGCCCTATGTACAACAAATAATTTTTTTCCCAAAAGCTGTAAAAATTAGAATTTAATTCATATTCCCTCTAATGCATTGCTTAAAAAAATTACTTGGGAGCAGGGTTCTCCTGCATTCAGGATATGCATTTTGGGGCCTGGATCTGACATTCCAGCTCGAGCTGCCTGCAGGTCTCCTGCAGCCTTCCAGGTCAGCTTCTGCTTTTACTTTCCTGCAAAAGCAGCCACGTGGCTTTGAGCCAAGCTTTCCTTGCTGAGGGCTGAATGAGCCTTTCAGCCACTCTTGGCGACCTCACAGTCCCACACATGTGTACCAGGAGGAAAAAACAATCCTGGGGACAGGGGGCAGATGGATGGACTGGGGGCCATTCCTGGTGCCCAACTTCCCAGGCTCCCGGAGCATTTCCTGAGCAATTATGTGGGTGTAAGACCTGACCACTGATTTTCTTCCCCCCTCTCTTTGACCTAGGCTGTTTTCTCTGCTGTCTCACTATTCCTTGCTGAACTTGCTTCTAACCCTACCCTTCTGCAGGCTTTTTTTGGGTACCAATCTGCCTGCCCTGAGTCTCTTGTCATGGCAACATCAGAATCCCCAGGGACAAAGTTCTTAAAGTCTTATCTCGTCCATTCCTGTTATTCCAAACCCACTTTGTTATAATATATCTGGAATGTATCTGGTCCCTCTTCCAAATGAGGCCTTTTTAGGTAGTTACACAATTCATGTCAAGCAGCGTCTCTTAAATGAGAAGTGGATGATTAAAAATAGGTCTTCATTACTCTGCTCTTTGCTGGCTTCCAATCCTGCTCAATGCCTGTGTAACAGAACCATTATGTTAAACTACTATTTGCTCCTCATATTCAAGGTCATGTTCATCATCTCTTTTCCAATTATATAGACTGTTGCTGAAAAAGGCTGGAATCTGCCACAAAGGGAAAACATCCTGATCTGTAAACACATAAATAATTTAATGTGGTCGTGGGAAGAAAAGGAATTTAACTAATTATGGCTTTTTAGGTAAATATTGAGGAGAACAATCTGAAGCTGAACAGTCTGAAGCTGTGAAAAAAAAAATAGTTTAAATAGTTTTTGATTAAACTTTACTGTGTCAACAATAGACCTAAACTGGATGTTTGCTGATGACAGCTCAGGACCTATCAGGGTCCTGGACCTGGAAAACATTTGTAGAACTTGGAGCTTTGGAGAAAAGAGGAGAATTTGCAAATGCATGTAGGGACAAGAGATTTCAATGTAATTGTATCTGGGCCCTCCAGCCAAGACCTCATCTAGAGAAGCAACTTGCCTTTTCTCTCTACCCCAAAAAACACCATTTGATTTCCCAATATATAATTATATTTCATGGGTCAAGCCTTATTATGCTATTCTTTAAAACATAATCAATGGCATAATGGGACTTTTACTTCCCATTTCTTACTTATTTTTTTCTGGGGTTGAACATGTGAAGGTGGCTGTGACACACCCATCCAGCAACTACTGGTTTACTTTCACATGTGTACTGAAATTCTTTTAATACTAGAAAGCATCCTTACAATAAGATACAACTGAAAACCTTTAAGAAACGTCTTAATTGTCCACCCAGTGGATTTAACCAAAAGCTCTCTTGCCTCCACATAGGTTTTTATGGCTATCAATTTAATTTATTATACAATAATGAAACATGCAGGATCCAAACTGACCCAGGGTTTACATTAATGGATCATTAACTTGTCAGGTTCCTCCTTCTTCTTTCTCCTTCCTTATTTTCTTGTCTTGCCAGAATTCTCATTATCCCAGCTAATAATCCCTTTATTAACTTTGGACAAGGAAGTATTTCATTAACAAACACTTAGAAATTAATTGTGTTCAAAGTCTGCTGTAAAAGAATAGAATACAAATAGGCTCTTTAGGATATGAGTTTTATTTACACTCAAAATAAATGGCACACTGACAGTGGTTAAAATTCTGCTAAAATCATAAAATCATTAAGGTTGGAAAAGACCTCTAAAATCACCAGGTTCAACCATTAACCTCACAGTTCCAGGTCTGGTCATTCACAAGTTTTCTCCTGACTGCAGTAGCAGGTTTACAGAATTTAGTCTTGCGGACAATTATTAAAAGTTTGTCTTTCCGTAATGTTACTTCAGAAATAATATTGCAGATTGACTAAAGTCAACTGCTCTACAACCCCAGAAGTAACCTCCATAAAAGTGTCAGCTGTGCTTTTCACTCTTACAGGCTTCAAAGGGAGGGCTTCCAACTGCAGTTCTGCTGGGACAAAACACTGAAGCCAGTGTAGCTACTGACAACCTCCCATTTTGTCCCTAGTTTTCCTAGAAAGTATGATCAAATATTTGGGACCTAGTTTTCCTGGAAAGTATGGCCAAAAGTTTAGGACTTACTACTGCTGAATGTTTGGAAAATGTATGTAATAGGAATTACAGTGGTACTGTCTGTTCAGACACCAACCCACAGTGTGTGTGCAAAACAGGGAAAAATCCCTCCACCAGTCCATGAGTGAATAATTTGTGCTTTTATCAATTCATATATTTGTAATCTGTAAAGAATCGAATTATTTATGCTTTCTGTAAACATTTCCCAGAAGGCACCACTGGGAAAACACACACACTCCTTGCTTTCTGATGGCTGTGCTGTTCATTGTGCCTCCTGTGAGACAGAGATGTCCCAGAACAGCTACCTGGGAGTCAACAGTTGTGTGTTAGCCACAGTTCAGGAGAAGCAGGCACACTCATTTTCTTTTTTTTTTTTTTTCTTTTCTGTTTTGATCCATTCATAAATGCAGCACTGTTAAGGATTTGGGGTTTTGCACATATGTTAGCATTCACTTTGGTTTACATCACAAATTATCACTCTTGTTCACACAATATCAGCCCTGTACAAGCTGTAAATGTCTAATAGGACTAAATGATGTGTTTGGCTATTTTGCTTTCGTGACAGATGTCACAGTGTCTGTGTTATACTGCAAATGAACATGGAGTGACTTAGTTCCATGCTTGTCTGATGGTAATTGAAAAGCGCAGTGCAAACTTGAATGCTTTCAGGTTTTATGGAGCTGCAGTACTGAGCACTGTGGAAATGTCAGTGAACTAGTGTCTACATGTTGGTGTGCACATTCCAGTCTAAGAAATTACTTTGGCATCTCACTCGCTGGTTTTATTGATTTTGGAGTTTATTAATTAATTAATTTGCTGTGAATTTGATCTCTTCTCAAGTAGAAGGATTCTTCTGGCTGCTAAATCAGTAGACCTGCACTGTGCTGATGTGTGCTGACCTCTTGCCAGAGGGTAATCTGGGCACTGAACAGGTTTTTTTTTTACTGTATGTTAGGTTCCACGGAAAGGAAGCCCCCAGTATGGGTCCTATAAGTGAGCCACAGTGGGATCTGGCCAAGTTCCCAGCCTGACCCACTGGAGAACAAGTCTCCATGCAGAGAACATGGCTCTGCACCCTTGGAACTCAGCACAGACAAAGTCTATATTATGCAACATTGACAGGAATACTTAAAACACATTAGGGAGCAGGACTGTGCACAAAGCAAGAGGAAGCTCTTTGAGATTTGCACACTTTATCTCCCTTTGACCAGCGTGGCTTTAATCCAGCAGATATTCCCCACCTTTTGGATGAATAAGAATAGCTGGAAAGTGTCTCTTGATCCAGGGTATTCTGGTGCATCTTCTGAATCCTTCACGTCTACACTGTGGTACTTGGATTGTACCTTATGTGCATGTTCATTCAGTCACACCTGGGGTTTATATTTATCAATCTTACATCTGAAGTTGCTGGATCTGGCAGCTTCCCTTGGCATTGCTTTTTTTTGCGAATGTCTCTAATAAATTCCATGTATAAGCTTCACTCTGCTCTTATAATATCTATATCTGAGTTAACCCTCTAATGAAACTACCCCAGCAAGTCCACGACCTAAAAATGACCTGCAGTCATCTCGTCAGCATTTGTGCTGAACCACATCACAAGTTATTCTCCCTTTCCAACAACTTATCCACCAGTGGGAATAAGCAGAGCTCTTTTTCCCATAATCCCTCTCATACAGGCTGCAGGCAAGCACTCTTAAAAGGGTCCAAGGTTTCAGTGCTTTCATCTTGAGGCTACAACAGAACCACTTAAGAGCTATGTCTCTGTCTCGCTCGTTTTATTCATTTTAGGGATTTAATGTGAATTCCTGGCGTGATTTCAAAGCGTGTTCTTCAAGTTAATAAAATTATAATATTAAAAGGAAAACAATAATGTATTCTCAGTTGTTGCAGCTCCATTGCACAGATTGGTGGACCTTTTGCCAGGTCACCTTTGTTACATTTAACAGCAATCATAAATCTCAAAGCCTCATGCAAAATGGAGAAAATTAAGGGCCATAAAACCGGTAGATTCTAGTCGGGATTTATTATTGTTTGTTTTCTTTGAAGAGATTTAATCCCTCTTGGGATAAAGAGAAGAAACAAATAATAAGAAGGATGTTGAGACACGTTTCCCAGAGTTAGGAGGTTTGGGATTCAAAGGTGGCAGTCTGGAAAACAGGGCTATTTTTCTTTCCTAATGCCCTACTATGTTTCTGAACGAGGCAGTGACCCCCTGTAACAGCAGTTCACAGATGTCTGCAGTGTTAATGCAGGTGATGTTGTGATGCTCAGAGCTCTGGACATTGATATTTCAGGCTCAAAACTCTGGATGTAATAGCTAAATTCTTCTCTAGATGTCTGAATCAGAGCAGAAAGTGCATTGCTTTTCTTTAGTCCTTGCTCCTTGCTCCTGCTTTTCTGATGGATTCCTGTTTACAGAGCCAGCCTTGGAGCACCTGAAAAAGATAGTTGTTGCCGTTTCTCACCTTCCAGAAAGGAATCTTTTGCATAAGAAAAGAGCTGAGAACCTTTAGAACCACCTCAAAACCCCCAGAAAATATGGGATTATTAGACAACTGCCTTTTATTCTCCTTTTGATGGGTTTAGCTCCTTTTTTCTTAATTCTTTGGTCTCACTCTCCTCAGGTTCAAGGGTTCTTGATGTCTATGTGAGGGCAACTAAGGATGCTAATTTTGCTTTTTGTCTAGTAATTACCTTGATTCTACCAACCCTTTAAGACCCTTTAATTTACATGCCTTTTATGCAACAGCAGAAAAAAAAATAATAAAGCTACATTTGAGAGTCAAATTGCCAAAATATTTCTGCAGAAGCCGTGCCTATTGCAATAATTCAAGTTAAAACAATCTTCTTTCATATTTCTCCACGTAGTATCACCTGTATTAATGCCAGGGAGGAAATTTTTCTTGGAGTATTTGGATTCTGAAACCAGAATTGGTTTTATTTATTTACTCAGTGAAATGATACTTGAAGGTCACTTGTCAACATGAATATAATTTGCAGCAATCTGATGTCTTCTCCCCTGGAAGTTTATATCATATTATTACCTCATTGGTGATAAAATTACGTTAGGAATAGAGAAAGCAAAATACTAGAGTGAGTCTGAAAATTCTAGCCTTTGAGGGTAAATCAGGCCTCTGACCTTTGATGTTTTAGATGTTAAATAATAATAATAAAAATAAATATGTTAAAAATTTTAGATGATGTAGCACTTAGAATAACATATATACTGGAGCATTGTAGATACCCAAATAACTTAATTTCTGCAATTTATGTGAGTTAAATAAGATTTTCCCCTAATAGATGGAACACCTGCTATTATTGCCTATGACACAGATTAGTATTCCTTCCATTCAATTTCTCTTTCAATAGTTATTTAATCTGTGTAAATTAATTTATAGGGCATTATGCCTTATTCGTGTTACATTCTTCTTTATTTGCCCACTGATCCATGTGGTTAGGATGTAGGTAAAGTTCTTTTCAACAAATTGTTGTGAACACCTGCTTTTCCTGAGATGTTTCTCTTCCCAGCTGAGGTGAGAGGTGCCCTGATTTGTGTTTCTAAGAGGCCAGTGGCTAGAAAAGACTCTGGGAAAACAAAACACTCTAAAATGATGTGGAGGAAGGATTTGCCTCCTACCAGTCAGGTCCTTTTAAAGGCTGCTTTGACAGTAATTTGCATACATAAAGCAAAAATAAGGTTGCTGTTTCCTTTAACTTCAAAGGGAGCCTTTCTACCCTCAACTTCTGTTTGTAACAATGAAGTGCCTAAAATGCAAATTATTTGGAAGGTAGAAAGTGCCTCTCCAGCCACAGTACTGCAGAAATTCCAGTAGCAATAATTAAATATTAATCCCATAAACGGTGTGGTTTCTCAAGCACTACGGTACAAAGGGACCTGAATTTTTCACAGGTCCCAGAAATGAGGAAAGTAATTGAAATATTATATTGCAAGCATAATTTTCACAGCAATACAGAAAAATGCCTTGTTCCTGGCCACTGCATGATGGAAATGTGCTTTGCACTGCAGAAATCTTTGAAGTTGCACGGACCTGAGGTCTCAGACATAAAACTGATGTGAGGTAACATTCTGAGCTCCACTGTGCTGACCATCCCAGAGCAGGGAAACATTTGAGCTCAGAAACAGAAATGAAATTTCAGGGCTGCCAATCATTTTTTTTAGAGCACCTGGATGTCAAAATTCCACTAAAAATTGTAGCTCACATTTTTGGTGTCGCGCAGAAATTCCAACATCGCTTTTGTGATATCAACGGTTTATTCTGTGGGGAAAAAGAACTGAATCCCTCAGAGATATGTGTTCTAATATCCTTTAATAATGACATCGAGAGAGGGGAGCCTTCAAATATGGGAACATTGGTGTGTTGGTGTGTGTGAAAAGCCAAGGGCTCTTTTCTCACCTGTGTGCATCATCAGCACTGTTTCTACAAGGAAGAGAATATGCTTTCAATTATTGCTCTAATCTCCCTTGTGGGTAAGGGAGTGGACCTGTAGTCTCATAACATTCAATATTTACAGAATTTGTCCTGTAAATCAAAGCAATTTATTCAGCTCTGTGCTATATGTTGTTACATTTGCAATAGTTCATTTCTTTCTTCTATATATTTTCATATAGTCCTGTGCTCCTCTGGGGAAGGTTGATCCTTAAAAAAACGTACAGGGGAATGTAAATGATCTGCCCTTTTCCAGCTGACTAATGTGAGCCATAAAACACTTTAAAATACAAAGGAGACTTAACATCTGGTCAAGTTTACTCATCATAAACACACCTGAATGAAAAGTACTTCGTGTTCTGTGGAGCAGAGCCAAATGAATGATAGACTAAGACAGACATTTCATGTTGTTATATGCAAGTGCTCTCTCTTCTTGCATTTCAATGGCTAAATTAGAGGTAATTCGATAGTGAAATATGCAGGTAGCCTCAGGACACATCATATATTCCTTTATTCTGAACCCTTTCTATAATTAAAAATGAAACGTAATTACAAACTCTCCATTCATTCTCTAAAACGTCAAAGAATTGATGTTTTTCAATGTCACTGTCGAGTCAATACAATAACAAAGTCAGTTCTGGAGCGGTGACGCAAGGTTTGTTTTCTTAACGAAATTTATGCTTCGACAGCTCCTTCTGGGAACGAGAAAAAGAAAAAAAGGCAATATTAGAAATGTCCGTATCTGACACACGAGCCTGGGCTTTCCTGGTGTTTCCAGTCGTCCCGCTGCAAAGATAGAGATCTGGGTGACAAACTGTTCACCTTTTCCCGAATCCCTTCCCAGGCAGGCGGCCCACGGCTCTCCAGCACCGCCCTCCGTGCTCGGGGAAAGGCAGCAGCCTCCGGCAGCGGCAGGAAAAAGGTCTGAGGGACAGGCAGAGAGAGAGCAGGGACTGTGCCCAGCAGGGAAGGAGCCCCTCCGGCAGGGATTTGTACCCCCCTCCAGGCAGAAGGATGGAGATGCTCCCCGTGGGGATGGAGGGCTGCCGAGGGGGATGCTCAGAGCTCGCTGCTGTGCTCAGGGGTCACCCACAGTGGTCCTCTGGCATTCAGGGATTTAATCTTGTAATGGTTCTGGGGTGAAAAGCACCCTGATGTTCCAGAAAAGCCCAGCTTCTGCAATTGGTAGAATCATCGAATCATTGAATATCTTGAGCTGGAATGAACAAATGAGGAGCATGGAGCCCAGCTCCCTGCTCCTTGCAGGACTGCCTGTAGCTCAGCCACATGACTGAGGGCATCACCCAGGTGCTGTCTGAGCTCTGACAAGGTGCCATGACCTCCTCCCTGAGGACCCTGTTCCAGTGACCAACCACTCTCACAGTGGGGAAACTTTCCCAGTCTGAACTTCTCCTGATGCAGGTTCATTCCATTGCCTCATGTTCTACTGCTGGTCACCAGAGTGAGGAGATTAACCCCCCCCCCCCCCCCCCCACACACACACAGTCCCCTGGAAAAAGGGGACTGAGATGGGGTCACCCCTCAGCCTTCTCTTCTCCAGGCTGAACATGCCAAGGGACCTCAGCTGACCCTTGTAAGTGTTGCCCTCAAGACCTTTCACCATCTTAGTCATCCTCCTCTGGACACACTCTAGGAGTTACTATACTGTGGTGCCCAAAACCGCACACAGGACTCCAGGTGAGGCACTTTCTGGCACTTTCTCTTGTCACAGTTGGTGATTGTCCAGCTCTCTGGTCTGTCCAGATCTCTTTCTAAGGTCTCTCTACTCTCAGTGGACTCCACAGTCCTCCTAGTTCAGTATTATCAGCCAGCTTGCTTAATGTGCATTTGATTCCTGCTTCCAGATCACTTATAAGAACATTAAAGAGCACTGGCCCTAAAATTAAGCCCACAGGTAACCAGTTACCAGACTGGTGTAGCCCCATTTCCTATAACCATTTTAGCCCATCCCATCGACTAATTGCTCGCCCACCATATGGCATGACCATATCAAGGGTGATTACATGTCTGGAAAAAGAAAAGGAAAAAGAAAAGGAAAGGAAAAGGAAAAAAGAAAAAGAAGAAAGAAAAAAAAAAGAAAAAGAAATAGAAATAGAAATAGGAAAAATAAATAGAAAAATAAAGCCCTTTCCTTAGTTAGCTATCTCAGATCTCCTGCTGGAGTCAGGTTCTGCTGGTGTAATTCCTGATGTTCTATAGTACCCCTACTGAATCCTGTGGGACTGTTTGCAAACAAATGCGTGACTCGACATGAGTAAACATGCCCATGTCTGGCCTTGTATAAATACAAACCAGTAAAGTAAATACAAAATTCCTTTACTCCAGCTCAGGAGCAAGAATAGGAATGGAGATGGCTCGAACTGTTTTCTCCCCCCACTCTCATCGAACTCCCCCTCCGGAGTTTGCAGTGTATTATTTAGTGCCTTATCTTCCTTCAAAGAAACGTTACATGCCTGCTGCTATAACCTGTCTTTTTCCCTGCTGCTCTTGAGAATCACTGCAGGCTTTTAAATCCCCTGTGCAGGCAACTGTGCTCCCAGTGCATCATTAGTGCAACCACACTGTTAGGTCTGGTTCTCCCTGTTCTGCTTTCATCTGCCACCTTTTCTCCTTCTGATTCTAAGCTTCAGGGACAGGAGGCTTTAATCTGTGTTTTGCATCCTGGTGTAGTGCTGATTTGGTCTGTGACTTAGAGTAATGCAAGTAATACCTCTAAAATTCAAAACCTTAATAGTTTATTACTTTTGCATTTGCAGAGGAATAAAAAAAAAAAAAAGGCAAAAAGTTTTACTTCTTTGTGTTTTGTAAACCTTAAGAAAACAACCTTACATGGCCCCAACCAAGCTGAACAGTATTCTTTAAAAAAGAAAACAGTCCTAAATTAAGAGTGGAATTTTAGCCTCAGCTTTGAATTTCCTGGCTTTTGTTGGTTTCTTATATACCCTCATTATTTCAGCAGCGTGTTGTTTTTGGTCGGACTAATATTTAGAAATTGTTCCATCCAACCTTTAGATGTCTACTGTTTGAGAATGATTCATTTCTCTTTGACTTCACGAACAGAATTTGTGCAGTGGGAGCTTTTCCTGCCCTTGGTGTGTCTCTCCCTGCTCCAGGCTCCACTGTGTCCCAGCACAGTAACCACTGTGGTTGCTTTGCAGCTGTGGAGAGGTGTGCACTTCAAACTGGGAGCTGTGGGGAGATATACACTTCAAACTGGGAGCTGTACTTTTGCATGGATTTGTTTAAGGGACACAGACAGTCATTTTGCTGGCCCAGGCCTGAATAAAATGCACCAGCACAGTGGTTTGAGTTGACACTCAGATGGGATGCTGGCAGCAATTCTGAACTCAACTACTGAGCTGTTCCACTGGGATTTGAATAAATATTTGAGAGAAGAAATTAAAAAAAAAAAATTGTGAAAATGTAATTTCAAAAGCTCTTTACAATAGATTTATTTTTAAATTAATAAGTGTTTTGTCAAAGGTGTTCCACAGGTTTGCACAATAGTAGTTGTGCAATAGTGGCAGTGGTCTGGGCTCCCTGGCCCACTGGGTAGGCTGCCTTCAGTGTTAGAAAAACAGCTATCACTTCCTGGTATAATTGCCCTGAGCCAACATGAAGTATCTGAGCATTCTGTTCTTTGGCAGTAAATTATGGATAATCCTCTAATTTAAGATTATGGATGCCAGGGATCATATACAGTATTCAGAAGCAGAAAATTTATAGCATGCCAAGAGGTGAAGTGTTATTTAATATCTTCATTAATGACAGAGTGGAAAGGATTGAGTGCAGCCTCAGCAAGATTGCAGGGGACACCAAGCTGAGTAGGGTGGTTGACACACCTGAAGGATGGGATATCATCCAAAGGGACATGGAATAGCTTGAGGAGTGGCCCATGGGAATCTCATGGGGTTTAACAAAACCAAATGCTGGTGCTGCACCAGGGTTGGCACAACCCCTGGGATCACTCCAGGTGGGGGATGAACAGATGGAGAGCAGGCCTGGGGAGAAGGACTTGGTGGTGCTGGTGGGTGAGGCTGGACATGAGCCATCACTGTGTGCTGGCATCCCAGAAAGCCACTCGTGTCCTGGGCTGTTCCCACAGCTTGGGAAGCAGGTGAGGGGGCAATTCTGCCCCTCCTTTCTGCTCTGGTGAGAACCCATCTGCAGAACTGCCTCCAGATCCAGGCTCCCCAACATGGGAGGGACATGGACCTGCTGGAAAGAGTCCAGAGGAGGCCACAGAGATTCTCCAAGGACTGCAGCCCCTCTGCTCTGGAGGCAGGCTGGGAGAGCTGGGGTTTTTCAGCCTGGAAAAGAGAAGGTTTCGGGGTGACCTAATTGCAGCCTTCCAGTACCTGAAGGGAACCTGCAAAGAAAATGGAGAGGGATTTTTTACAAGGGCCTGTAGTGACAAGACAAGGGGGAATGGTTTTAAATGGAAAGAGTAGGTTTTGATTAGATGTTAGGAAGAAATTCTTGGCTTGGGAGGGTGGGGAGGCCCTGGCACAGGTTTCCCAGAGAAGCCGTGGCTGCACCTGGATCCCTGAAAGTGTCCAAGGCCAGGCTGGACGGGGCTTGCAGCAACCTGGGCTAGTGGAAGGTGTCCCTGCCCTTGGTAGGAGGGTTGAAACATGGTGAGCTTTAAGGTCCCTTCCAACCCAAACCATCCCATGATTCTTGATATACATAAGGAGGAGGGATAAAATCATGGGGCAAGCCCAGCTTTAGCCCATCCTGCTTGTTGTAAAGGGTATGTGCAGCAGCTCACATCCTGGGAATGTTTTATGCCAGAAACTAATTAGGTCTCTTACAAAAGCCTCCATTAAAACAGAAGCTGTTTGCTAAGAGTGATGTAGAAGAAGAGAGTGGAACATCAGAAAAAAAAAAAAAACAAAACAGAAGAGAAATAAAGGCAGTGAAATACAACCACTGCTGATGCAGAGATTTCAGTGTTTTTTATTTTAAAAGATCCATTTCTAAGGTTCTAAAAAAGAGACAGGGAACAAATTTTTTTTTTGGTGCAATTTATTTTGCAGAGATGTATTTCCAAAATCTTTCAGCAAGCCTGATATTAGGTTCTGAGCCACAGTCTTCAAATGTCACATGGAAAAAGAATTTGCTGCTGGTTAGGCATGGGATTTCTTCTGGCATTGCCTAATATCAAGTCTTGTGATCTATTTACATTTAAAACTAGTAAAATTAGTGAATGAGCCAGCACAGAGGGCCCTTGTCTGTTTGCAGAGTTTATGAATTGCCCTGATTTTCTTATTTAATTCTTTATGACTGTAAGTGTTCAATTGTAACCCAGATTTAGTTTTCAGCCATGCAAATTTTTCTTACTACTAACAACAGATGTTAGCAATATACCCACGTTCAAGAACACGCTTATATGTGACCAAACTCGATGTAATTGCCACATCATTTGGTAAATTGGCATTACAAACAAGTCTCAGGGGAAGAAACACGACTCCCTCTGTATGTCATCACTTCTGAAACTTCCACAGTAGAGAATCAGTGCTCAAAGCTCTTCTTTCTATGCTGACAACTCAGATAAGAAAGCTTATATTTGGGGCTTACTGTTTTCCAAGGGCCTGGTATAGTCTTTTTTTATTACTACAAGGGCACTTTTAGGTGGATCAAGCATCTGTGTCATGTTGCCTTGCAAAAACACCTCACTATCTGCCTTTTATACAGCTGAGTGTTTGCTCTGTTGTGTATTAAATAGTGGCAGACTGTGGAGAAGGAACAGTACAGAACTTAACATTTTTATCACTTAATTAGTCCCAATATACAAGTCGTGTAGTTTGATGGTAGCTGTTAGAGCTCTGCTATCACTGTGCTTATTGCCCAGGCCACTCCAGGCTAGAAATGTTAAACAGGAACAGCACTTTTAGTTTGCCTGGCTGAAATAGCCCATCAAGTCGCCTCTATCTGCCACAGATGCTATTCCAACATTACTATATTACAAGTAAATGTGTTTGGAATGATGTCTGGCTATCAGCATTTTGTCCTTAGAGGGGAGAAAGGAAGACCAATGGTAGGCAGATATTACTATCTGGACTGTAATGAGTCCCTAAGGGAAAATTAAGGGGTAATTGTAACAAGCCTCTGGATGGACCAAAAAAATATTAGTCAGATCTCCTCTGTTCTCTGACTTCCTTCGTTCTTTAAACTGTCAACACTTTCCATGGGTTTTGGCTCAAAAGGCCTGCCTTCATCTCAGCTAAGCTCCATATAGCCTTTTTACTTCCTTGCAGAGTTTTGAAAAAGCTTAAGAGGATCCTTAAAATGTCATTTTGTATGTGGGAGTAAATCCAGTCGAACTGGATGCACTGATGGATTTGTCAGACTATTTATAGGGAAGTGATGGGGGGGAAAAGTTCACTTTGTAGTCTGTGCATCTCTGACGTGGGAGTATCTGCCAAATCCAAGAGTTTGGTGTCTCTACCTGACTAATGCCTTTCTGTGGGAAACATCTCACTGCTCACACTAGAAATTGCTTGAGGCAATGGATATTGAACTAGAAAAAATCTGTGATTTCATCGTGGACAGTTTTTATTTTGCTACAGGAAAAATCAAGTTCTTGGTTTTCATGGCTGTGTAAATAACTGCCTCCAGTCCCCAAATTTTTTCCAGCTCAAATAGTCAGCAAAATAAAGATCTCTCCCTTAGCTGGAACAAAGATGGTTTCCTGTCCTAGGTGTGTTCTTCTTTTAGATGTCTGCTGGGACACCTGAGCCCAGGTTTCTAGACCTGACTTGGGAAAAGGGCAGTTGCAACAGCCAAATATCCAGTTGTTTTCCCATGCAGTTTGGTGTCCTTATGTTACTCTTAGCACTTAAATCAAGACTCAGAGAGACAAGAGAGTATTAGGAACAGCAGAATATGGAATATTAATATGCAATGCCAAACCAGTTGAAAAGTATTCTCTGAGATGGTAGCAGGAGACGTATAGTGGGGAAATTATAGAATTGTTAGGGTGGGAAGGGACCTCTGGAGATCATTTAGTCCACTGGGATGAAACTCAGAAAAGTTTTGGCAATAGCTATTCAGCATGGCACAGTGTCCTAGCAGATTGCTGGATCACCCCAGGTTTTGGTGTATTTATATATGGTCTGGAGGATCTATTATAAGGCTTTGGTCCTGTCTAAGCTTCTTGGTTAATTACATTTTTCATCCCATGGAAATAATATTCTGCATGTGAATTATAGGCGCTGCTTTGTACCCACCAGCTGTGGTGCTCGTCCAAGGTAGGTATTAGCTCTTTGTGATTATTGGAGTTCATGACCAATGTGACACAGAAAAAAAGGAATTCTCAGAGAATTATTGGATCCTGCACCATTTTTCCTAGAGCAGCTCAGACCTGAACACTGCTGAGCAAACCCACCTGTGGGATAGGGTGGAAAATCTTGCAAAATCCTCACCATTTCAGGCCAGTGGAGAAAGAAGCCAAGGAACTGTCAATATTTATATTTAGACCTAGAAATACATATTTTAATTATTTTTTTTTTCTCTTTCAGGGTCCACCAGGCTGGGACAGTCAAAAACTTGCTGAGTTTAGGACAAAAATAGCACATTTCTCTGCATTTTCTTTTTCTTCCCTCACAGTTTCCTCCATTGACTTTGGTTCAGCTCTCACTGGACCCACAAGCTCTGAGAGCTCCTATAAAACTCTAAAGTAAAAAAAGAGTGTGCCTGCCAGGTGGGATTTTTTTTTTCCCCAAGTGCTCCCAGCTCTAATTTTCACCACATGTGAACAAGTGTTTGCAGTTTTAAAGATGTGTTGAGTAATTGCACATGCGAGACATCTTCCCTTTAATGCTCCCAGTGTGTTCAAAGCCTTTTTGTGAGAACACCCCTGTTAACAACGGAGTTGTGGCCTTTAGCTTATGCTTAAGTGGGTACTGCTTTGTGCTGAAATATAATTGGTAGCACTTGCCTATTCGTATTCCCTTGGCTTAGCTAATGAAAGACACTGCCATAACCTGCTTCCCTTAGGATCAGGGTTTGAGCCTGGAAAATCTCTGGGCTCCAATGTCTAGAAGGAGGTGGTGAGGTGCCTGCAACTACCATTACTGTAGGTACCAGTTCTTTTTGGATAAAAGTAGAAAAAGGGGATGTTTGTTGCCTCCTCTTTTGGGTGAGGCTGTAAAGTGATGTGCTGCTTTACAACCCAATGAGAGGGAATAGAGAAAAGGGGTTTGTGATCTGTCAGACAGGTAAAATGTGCAGGATACCTGTTCACCTTCCCTGTGACACTCCAGGGCTGATATGCCAGAGCTTCTGTGGTGACTCTACAGTTTTCAGGTCATTTATCATCAGCCCTCACTGCTAACCAGGAGATGGGTGACTTACATGACTCAGTGCATCACCACCCAAAAAAACCTGCCTGCAGAAGAATATCTCACAGCCTGATCAAATGCCCTGTAGGACTGAGTCTGGATAACCACTGGCAAGGGAGTATCCCAAAGGAGAATGGAGGGCTGGTAGAACTGTGGGGCACAAATGAAAGGCAAATGGTAGAAAGCGAGATTTGAAAGCAGGTGAAGGAACAAGATCAATTGTTGTGAGATGAGGCTCAGACAACAACTGTGTTTTCTTGATTTCTGTGGATTTATATTCTCCTGCCCAGTAATTCTGTGACAAAGTGGTACTGAAATGTCTATTACCTCCAAAATTATCTGCCTCCAATCATTACAAGAAATGGCACTGAAAACAACTTACTGTTGAATTTCGTGGTGAGAAAAAGATGATTTTTCTCTTTTCCTCCATCGGTCTGAAAATGTTTTACAGTATAGAGGGTTACTTGAAATAACCCATGGTAAAAAGCCTGGGAAATGTTCTGTAAATTTCAGGAATAAGGAATAAACAAAGGAATTTATTCCTAGTTATTTCTGGAAAGTGGATGACAGTGTTCTGCACTGCCCTCTGCTTAGGGGGAGCACTGAGTCACCCACCCCTCCTTGCTGTGCTTGGAGGAACATCAAAAGTGCCTACAACAAAGGCATGGGGTTCACATCCAAGCAAATGAGCTGCAAGTATCACTTATATTTATGTTTCTTTAGTGATCAAAGGTTTTGGTCAAGACCAACACCTTACTGGGCTGTGTGGAAGGAACAGTCCTTTTACCATGAAAAGGTCTGTGGTCAAGCGGGGATCACAGAATCATTTAGGTTGGAAAAGACCTTTAAGATCCTCACGTCCAGCTGCTAACCCAGCATTGCCACACCCACCTCTAAACCACGTCCCTAAGAACCACCACTTCACGTCTTTTCAATCCCTCCAGGGGTGGGGACTCCACCACTTCTCTGGGAATCCTGTTCCAGCCTGTGCTGGGGGAACCCTCACCCCCAAATCCCCCCGAAGGTCGCACTCGCAGGGCTGTGCTTCCCTTTGAGCTGACACAGCTGCTGCTGGAGCTGTGAACGGAAACACTCCTGCCTTTCAGATCCAGAGGCCTCTGGTTCAGTCTCCACAGATAAGCTCTCTGGAGATGTGCTCACAGCCACAGAGTAATTCAAGACAGGAAAAACAAGCGGACGCTTTCAGATTATCAACACCCTCCGAAAGAAATCCGTTCACTGGAGTTATGACAGGCCCAGTGATTCATTATTTGGAAAGAGGTTAATATGCATTTCTAGATATAAACCAGAGCTGATCAGAGCAGATTGAGTTCCCTTAGTAGTAGCTTATTACCGAAGAATTAAAGGTTGCAGTGGGATCTGCATCTAAAATTGGAGGAAACTTCTTGGCCAGCAAGGCTTTGGTGCTATTATTGTTTTTAACTCGAATTACTCTTTTCCCTTGTTGGTATTTGCCCTGTGATGAACGTGTGGGGAGCAACTGTAACACTTCTGCAGAACAGTATAAACTTGTCATATTAAATTTCACTTGGAAATTAAAAGGTTTCTAATCAGCAGAGCAGTGAAGCTCTGGAACAGCTTTCCAGGAAAAATGGAGGCCAATAAATTTAATCACAATGAAGCCTGAACAGTTTATAAAAGGGATTATATGACATAGTCCTTAGAATATTAGGGGACTGAAGTTGAAGTTCTATGTGGCTCATTTTCCAAGCTGTATTCCTATGTCTGGGTGTTACAGCCCTTCTCTCACAACACAATTTTGCTGATAATTCTGTGATCATACCAGACAGTCTATCCCAGGGCACCCTTTTATGTTGCTCTATATTTACAGCTGCTAAATTTCAGTTTAAAAACATAATCTACGCCAAATTATGTTAATGTTACCCCTTCATGCAGGCAATTGAGGTGGTTGTTATGGGACTGAGGGGAATCTAACACAGCACAAGCACAGCTGTAGCAGGTTAGAGGTGCAGTTAACCCTGTTCCTCGTCTCCAGCTGTGGCTCTTTCAGCCTCAGAGAAGAGTTAATAATGAGCAGAGCAAGGCTGTGGTAGTACTTAGAAGTCCTTTCCTAACTCCCAACAATTTGGGCCTAGAGACTGCCCAGAAATCAGATCTAGTTCCTCTGGGCTTCCTGAAGCCCTTCTCTGATTTTTCTACTCTGAATTACAGCAGCCACTTTTCTAACACATGGAGACTTTTGACTGGTGCAAGGGCTTCCACAGCAGATCTGCATCTGCATGGAGAAGCATCTCCTTTTCATGGTGCCTGCTTGCTTAATTTCCTGACCAGAGGACAAGAGTGAGTATCCAGCCAAAGCAGATGTACTCTCTCAAGCTGCCCTTCATCCACCTCTTTCCCATGTTGAGCCATCCTGATCTGCCTGTGCAGAACCCACTCTTACCTTGATTTTCCTTGCTACCTGAGTAGGGACTTTTTCTTTTCTGTTGTGTCCTTTCTGAGACAGAGCAACACTAAAACTGCAGGTAGCATTCAAGACCACACACCTCCCAGATGGATAAGTTGGCATAAAGATATTCTTTCTTTTTTTTTGTTTGTTCTCTGTTTCTTTCCTAACATCCCAACATTCTGTTTTGTTTTCTCATTAGTTGCTGAGTGTTGAGATATTTTCATAGAACTTCATATTCTGATCCCCAAATCTCATTCTTAAACAGGTTGAAGCTTACTATTTATTGCTTTTTTTTTAATTAATGTGGTCTTAGGTTATATTGTAGTATAAAATAATTCCAGTTTCCCTTACCACTAATGGAAGCATGAAAACACTTTTCTCTCCTGCATTAAGAGAGAGACTCAGTCCTAATTCAGCTGAAGTTAGCCCTCTTGGCTTTCAGTTGTTTTCTGTGTTTTCCATGTAAAAATAAGATACAATCTGTATTTGCCTACAATTTCTGGTTGCCTCAGTGCAGCACAGCTGCATAAGGGTTGCAGGTCTTGTTACTGGTTGGAGTTCCAGCTTATCACTCCAGATGGGGAGAGCATCCTCTTAGCAGCATGTGAAACTTGGGATGTTATCAGGACTCTTTGTTTAGAGACCAGCTCTGAAATCAACCATTCACTTCAGAACAATTTTTCAAAACTCTTTTTTCCCCCCCCCTCCAAAAGTGAAGTTAAATAATTCACGTTCTTTGGAAAAAGGAATTTAAAAATGAGCCATATTTGGGGTCTTTTCTTAGATATTATGATCCTCATAGAAACAATGGATTTCAATGTTTACTGTCTGTATTATTTGGGTTATAGAGAATGCATTTATAAGCAAATGCAGGAGATTCCCACCAGCAGTGGAGTGTGGGAAATATCAGTAGTAATCCAGAATGTCAGCACATTTCCTTCTTCTTAGCTTTATTTAGTCTTTACCACTAATTGCCATTCATTTTTGGCTGCTAATGTTAATTTTTGCTGATTTTTCCCCTCTAATCTGCTAATTCCCCAAGAGATTGTTTTATATAGCTGGATAAGTAGTTTACATACTTTATCTAGAAACTCATGGTGTTCTTTTCTTATTCTAAACAGCTAGTGAAGCAAAATGGGAACTGGAGCAGACACACATGAACTTTCCCAAAAAGCAGCCCCCACTGATTTTCTGCTTTACTGGTGAGTAAATCAGAGTGAGCTGGTTAACTGTAACTCTTGAGGTTTTATTCTTATTTATTGTATGACCTTGCAAAGTTCCTATGACCCATCCACAAAGGGAGCTAATTAATGGGGTGTCATAAGGTTTAAGCAGTGCTTGTTGCAGTTTCCTTAACCCTTGTGGAAAGCTGTTGCTCAAGGCAATTTTGGTCCCTGACAGACATTTCTATATGCAAGACAATGGTGACATTTTTCCAGTGATTTTCCAATTGTGGGTATTGAAGATTAAGTATTCCTGAATGAATACAGTTTAAGGTTATTAATCACAAGGGACAGTATAAAAAAGGGGGGCTTTTTTTCACCATTCTGAAAAACATGAACCCACACGCTGTCTATGGAGAATTTGTAAGGTTTCCTTGAATAAGAAAACCTAATGCCATGAGTCACATTGGAGTTTGTTTGCAACACCCAGCCAATATTTCAGTTTACCCAACAGTTCCTGATTAAGTTTACCTTTCAGATGCCTCCATCACTGTGGATATTCAGTCTTTCCCCTCTCTGTTTAAAATGACATGCAGAATACCAAACATAGCCAAGAGCAAAATGCTCTGCTCCATGTCTATCTGAGGAAATCTCAGTGCTTGAAGGCAGGTATCAGCAAACAATTTAAACAGTGATATTGAGGTGATGTTAAAAAAGAATACAAGACTTCTTAAAAAATGAGGAAGCGTGTGGACTCTATTGTAATATCTACAGCCATTTATGCTCTCTTCCACATTAGTTTGAATTTCTCCTACTGAAACTGGTGCTGTTCACCATGTAAATGTGTGTGTTTAACACTCACAGAATCATAGAATAGTTTGGGTTGGGAGGGACATTGAAAGCTCATCCAGTCCCACCCCCTGCCATGGGCAGGGACACCTTCCACTAACCCAGGTTGCTCCAAGCCCAGTCCAACCTGGCCTTGGACACTTCCAGGGATGGGGCAGCCACAGCTTCTCTGGGCAACCTGTGCCAGGGCCTCCCCACCCTCACAGCCAAGAATTTCTCCCTAATATCTGATCTAAATCTTCCATCTTTGAGTTTAAAGCCATTGCCCCTTGTCCTGTAGAACAATAGAGTAAGTTACTGTTTTCTTTGCTGCAGGAAATGTGCTAAATACTTTGGAATTATATTTTTTTTAATAATGAATTGATCTGTTTTCCCCAAGGAAAGAAATTTTCAGTTACAGTTCATTTTCTGCCTTAAAAAACCCAAACAAAAACCAACCCCAAAACAACAGCCTGTACACAGACTTTCTGATTGTGCTTACTCTTATAAATAAACTGCACACCCTGAGGGAGGTAAACCACCCAAATGAATATTGGAGAGACGCTTCTGAAAATTCCTTTTGCAAAGCCAAAAGTTTGACTGAACTTTCAGGAACTCAGCTTTTTGTGCTGCTGGGACAAACAGTGCAGCTCTTTGTTTGGTGCATGCTGAGGGAGAGATGCACAGATGCTCTTTCCTGGAGGATTAACAGCAATAATAAACGATAACATTTTGCACTTCTGCAGTCGCTTTAATCCAAAGAGCAACAAATTTGCTCAGAGAGACTCCTCTAGAAGAAATTGGGGGTACAACTGCACAGAGCAGGTTCTCCCCAGCCAGGACAAGCTGGACTAAGTCCATTGGCCTCAGCAGAGAGGATGTGCTTCTGTGCAAAGGTCTTAAATCATCACAGAACCAAACCCGAGGAAAAGCAGTGTCAGAAATGCAACCTTAGGGATGGAATTACTGACAGAGCTGATAACAATTAAAAAGGAAATACAGTTTTATCTTGAAGTCAATTTATCACGTTTATTATAAGGGTCCAGAAGGAGGAAGGCTCTGCAATTCAGTAGCAGATGGGGGAATTGCCATGCTCTTCATTTCTGAAGGTTAATGTAAAGGTGAATCTTTCAGTGCAAGTGAGAAATTAGCTTGTAAACTCTCTGGGACAGGGCTGATGTTTTTGTGTGTTGGTCAGCTGTATTAGGGCAATGTGTCCTGTCTGAGGTCTCTCTGCATCACCCCGTGAGAATAAATAACAGGAATCATCAAGGAGAAATGATAAGTGCTTTGCTTGTGATATTTACTGCTGGGAAAAAAAAAAAAAGAAAAAGAATGCAGTTCTAAAAAGGCCCTGCACTCAAAGGGTCCTTGTAAGAAAACACTGAGTGTTGCACAGTGCTGCAAATCCTCTCTGCCAGCAGAAATGACTCTCCTCTCACTGCAGGGCCTGAAGTGACAGTGGCACTTGTGCTGGGTGAGGGCTGGGACTGCAGGATAACTCCTCATGTCTGGGGAAGAACAGCTGTGGGGAATTCATACAGCCATTCCCCTTGCCCTTCCATGAGCATTCATATGCCTGCCTATTCTTTATTACAGAGAGATTTTAGGGAGGGGATCGGAAGTGTGGGAACGTGGGTATTTAGTGTGTGACTGCACTTGGGCAAGCCCCAAGGATCTATACCAGAATTATTCACGAAGCTCCTTGATCTGGGATCTCAGTTTTCTTTGTGAGGCAAGTGGAACAGGAGAAGCAGTGAGAAGCTCAGGTTTTTTATTTTATTGCCTTGATTTCAGCAGTTGCTCTTCTACTCAGTGTAGGTGTGGAAAAGACAAGTGAGTCCTTGGTGCAGCTTTAATATTCCTTTTGATGATAGAGTGACCCACTATTTCTGAGTATATTTACTTGGTTTTCAGTTTTCATTTCTTTATCTTCAAAGCCTGGCTCATGTTGATCTTACCTGTAGAAAAAGTTGAAACAGTGGATGTGCATTGAAGGCTACACAAAATCTTACCAAGTTTTCTGAATTTAGCAGTCTTGATAAAAAAGAAAATAAATATGCAGATGAAAAATGTGACCTAAGAGTTTGCATTATTCAAAGGACTCCTGTTTGGTTTGTTTTTTAAAATGACCTTTAATAGGATTATATATATATATGTTTTATTATATTGAATCTGGCATACCATTTAAACCTAAAAAAACTTTTCATAGTCGTATTTAATGATTTCTACTTCTTTGAAGCTTAACATATTTTCACCATATGGCAAGCATTTGATTTTTCCTATTTTTCTGGTGGAGATCAAATTAAAATCCTTATTTGGTTTAGCAAAAACCTTCAACCTCTCTGTGCTGCAAGTCAAGGGTTCTGCAGGCTTATTCTTCCCTGCCATCCCATACTTTCCTTAACAGCTTGCTCCAAAACCTGGTGAACTCAACAGAGCTATTCCCACCATCTTCAGCAGGCTCTGGATCAAGCTTTATGAGAACAAGAGAGTTCTCCCCTCCTGCTGGGAAGGCAGTGGCAGAACCACAATACATGGATATTGTCATGGCTTCCACAAAAATAGTGGCCATGTGCCACGTGCTGGGTGGTCTTTTACACCAGCCAGAGAGAAATTAAGCCAGCAGGCACATGGAATGACAGTGAGACAAGAGGTATTTTATACCCTTGTTGCCCAGATTGTCTTGTTTAACCCATTCTCTGAAACTGGTGGAGCACTTTTCCCTCCACAGTGCCTGCTTGCTCAAACTTGGATTAAATACATCTTCTGGGAAGGCCTCTCAGCTGGACTGAAGCATTAGAATTTTCAATCAATCTTCTCAGTGGTGGGCTGCTCCCACTGCTGGAATAGTCACCTAACGCAGATGTAGGATCCCAAAAATGTAATATCTGCAGAAAAAAGCCATAAACCTTGGGCAGCAGAGCTGACAAAAACCCTGTGATCTGAAGGAACTGGACCCTTCTCACAAGACCTGTAAAAGTTCAGCCTTGTGGATCTGGCCTGGCTCCTGCAGCAGAAACAAGAAAGGACTCTTGAGATAATTGTATCAGACCATGTCTAAACCCCTTTAATCCCTTTCCCCCCTATGTAATCTTGGTTGAGGGAAATATTAACCTGTTGACTAAACTGCAGTGAAACTTGTGTAACTCCCTAATTAACATAGCTTGTCCTCATTAGCATATCCTGCCCCCAAGACCCCTAAATTGTGTTCTCACGTTCATTAAAGTATTCCAGTTCTCTACTCCATATCTGGGATCACTTAGTTTTTGACCCCCACTCACAGATTGCAAACTTTAGGTGAAAAGTGACCTTTCAGTGCCTCCTTGGAGTTTTGGTGGTGATGAGAACACTGTACAGCACCTCTCCAGGAGAGACATTTTCAGAAGCAGCCAGCAGCTTTCATCTCAAAAAACTGATCCCAAATCAAAGGCAAACCTGAGACATCCTGAAAGTGCCATCTGCTGTTTACTTACACGAGACCAACATCCATGGAGAAAGAAGTTATGCCAAGAAAACAGCTAAATTCCATAATTACTGCTAAAAATTGAGCCTTGTCCAGTGCCTCAATGGCTAAATCCCAACCTGATTAAGGTCATCTGGAGGAAAAAGTTGTAACCTGTGGAAGAGGCTTTGCCTGACAAGACAGATGGTGCCTCCTGGATGCATTAAAAACCACCTGGGAACAAGCTAAAATTTTTTAAGTCCTTTATAGTTATTTACAGTAGCATTCTTTGTATAAAAAAAATTATTATTGCCAACCCCTTACACCTTCTCATTTAGACACACCCTAAAAAAAAAAAGTCATTTTTTTTCCTGTAAGAAAGCATTTATATTGTTAAATTTAAAAGTTCCAGCTTCTGGAGTTCATTCCTCATTGGAGGCAGGTAAGCAACTTAACTAGACTGCTCACATGCTCTGATTTAATCACATGCTTTAAATTCTGTGCAGTAGTTGGGCCAAAAATAGCAGGTTTATATGGAAATGAGAGAAATTAAAAAGTTCTCATCTAAATCACCATCCACTGTAGAGATGTTTCGTAGCTCCCTGTTCTGGGTTCTTGGAAGAAATTTTGGCACTTTTCTGGTGGAGTTCAAACCTACACCAGAATTCTGTGCTGAGGCTAAAATTAAGAAGCAGTATTTGTTTTCATGCACTGAAGTATCATGAATTGAGTAACTCTGCCATGAATACAACATAAACTGTGATATTTGTAGATTAGAGATTCATTCCTGGGGAAAAAAAAAAATGCTACAGGCAAAGAATCACTCAGTAGGGAGAGAGGAGCTTTTGATTCCACCCTCTGGATGAGTGTTTAAGAAAATTTAACCCAGTTCCCTAAAAATCAGCTTTTATGGTCCTGTGTCACACAATCATAGATTGGCCTGGGTTGGAAGGGATCTTAAGGATCATCTCATTCCAAACCCCTGCCATGGGCAGGGACACCTTCCACTAGCCCAGGTTGCTCCAAGCCCCGTCCAACCTGGCCTTGGACACTTCCAGGGATGGGGCAGCCACAGCTTCTCTGGGCAACCTGTGCCAGGGCCTCACCAGCCAAGAATTTCTTCCTGATATCTGATCTAAACATGCTCTCTTTTGGTTTGAAGCCATTCCCCCTTGTCCTGTCCCTGCATGCTTTTGTAAACAGCCTCTCTCCATCTTTCCTGTCGGCTCCCTTCAGGTGCTGGAAGGTGTCCATGTGTCTCTTCATCCATCAATCTACCCAATAATTTTTGAAAACACTGCCCTATCATCACAAAACTTGACAAGAGACTAGACATCTCCAAGGTAGGAAATTTCCATATGGCATAAACCATGTCTGGTTTTGTAGAGGAGAGAAAGTCACTGCAATATCTCCCCATGAATAAGGCAGAAGTAAAAGCTCACCTGAGAGCCAAGCAGAAACCAGGAGCCCAGCTCCTCTACTGCAGCCTGAAAGAATTTTGAATCTAAATTTGGCATTTAGAATAAATCTCTACTCTTTTCTTTTAGATTTTTTTTTTTAAATCACAATAACTATTTCTTTTATGAAAGCTTAGATTGCACTTGACGTAGTGAAATTGTGTTTCCATTTAAATCAGTGGGAATTTCAGCACAGAGTAGCCAGCCCTTCTTGACATGCTACCTTCTTGAATACAAAGTGCAGCTGTGAATCCATCTGCTGCTTTGTTTTGTTTTGATTTGTTTCCCATTTTGCATTGCTTGGTTTGGCTGTCAAGCAGAGGGGGAGCTCGGGGTAGGAAGTTGTTGCTGTATCTGTCGTCTCACCTGAAGCAGTTCTCGAGATTTCTATAAACTGTATATTCTTTGGCTCTTCTACAAAAATGTGAGAATATTCAGATAGAGCTGTAACTGATGCTACATCCGCTTCTTGGAAAAAAAGATTTCATGTAAAGATTAATCAAGAGAACAAAAGACCTTTCTTCACTTTCATTTATTCATTGCATATTCAGTTTACTTTTTATCAGTCTTTGAGCAAAATACACCCTACACACAGCTACATCTCTGTGAAAACAAACCCTTCCATTTCAGTGGTGTTACAGGAATTAACCGTGCAGGATTCCACCCATTTGCTTGAGACATGGTGAATAATCAATGTGAAAATGTAAAATAATGCAATTACCCCTCATTTTAAAAATCATAACATTCACACAAACAAACAAACACAGTTTGTTTTTCTTTCAGGAAAATCACATACTTTCAATTTATGTATTTTAATTTTCATGGTTCTCTTTTTTAAAAGAAGGTTTATTTTCTCTTTCCCTCTGTCTTACATGATAAATGATTTCTCATTAAAATGTAATTTTCGTTCTTCCTTTGGCTATTGGACATCACTGACTTGAACAAAGGAGTCTTCACATAAGTCATTATACCTTCAGTCTTTCATTTTTCTGTCAAAATCCTAAGGCTACAGTTGTAACAGCATGAATTCTAGCCTTGAAAGACACAGATTGTCCTTAATTCTATTAATGTTAATCATATTTTATGGCATCGTGGCCCTTGTGGGATGAAGCTCTTCACTGTACTTACATGGTGATATTATAGCTCTGATATTACTGCAGGAAGGTGGCACTAACCAGACTCCACCCCCTCAAGCTCTCAGGGAATCAAATCTGATCCATAGGGGGGAAAGAAAAAGAGGCAGAGAAGGAGAGAAGGAAAAGGAGGGAGGAGAAAAACAGAAAGGAAGAAAAAGGAAGCAGGAAGGAAACGAAGGTGTAATTTGGGTGCAGAGAAAAATCAGAAAGCACCAATGAGGAAGATGCAAATTGATCTTTGGGGTTTTTTTTATTTTTTGGGGGGTTTTTTCCCATGTTGCTTACCAGCAACAGAAGAACTGTGCACACTCACTGGAAAGATCCTGGTGTGGGATGCTCTAAAATCCACAGAGGTGGCGTCTCCTCTTACTGTCTTTAAGAGGATTTCACTCAGGTCTGCAGTGCAAAAGGCACAGACCTCATTTCCCCTTTCCCATTTCCCCTTCCCCATTTTCTTTGTCTCAAGCTTCTGTGGAGCCAGCCAGTAAATGCTTGGGAAGCAAGAACACAGCATTCACGTTCTGAAGAGCTGCTGTTCCCATAACTCCACCCTTTAGCATCAGATACACCATGAAATTCGTGCCTAAAGCAGTTTTCTTACTCTAAAAGCTTCTGGCAGAGTAAGATGGGTGGTGGTGGACACTGTCCTTCAGTATATTGCAAACTATGGACTTCACAGCAAACACAGTTTTCCTCCACTCCCTCCTGCACACATTTTACCACCTGAGCTCTGATGGTGGTGCTTGCAGAATGCATTAGCCCTGTGCTCACAGATTGCATGTATTTCCCCTTTAAAATATTATTTTCATTTTCCAGGTGCTGTTGGCTGCGTGCCTGTGTACAGTACATCCAGTTTGTTTTTCCAGCAGCCACCACTGCTGTGGGAGCTCTCTCAGAGACTGAGATTCCCAAATCCAGGAAGAGTGAACACATAAGCTCAGGCAATATTTATAGGAGTTTCAACTAGAAACAGGAGTGCCAAACGTTGACTATTTTGTTTTCATGTTTTACTTTTGTATTGCTCAGTCAAAACAAGCTAATTTTAAATGGAATGTTTTCATTTTGGAGAAAAAAAATAAATAAAAAACAGAGTAGCTCTTTGTGAGGAGTTATTTTTAGTTTGACCAACCCAAAGTGACTGATAGAGGAGAGTTCTGATTTCTGTTGTCTATAAACCCTTTAGGTTTAAACCTTGCAGAGTTATTTATTATCAAATAAACTTTTGTATTACTTTTTAGACCTCTCTAGTCAAGGATTTACTCCTGGATGAGCACTCACAATCACCCCATAATGCAGCACAGCAGAAGCCAGTGCAGACAGACCCACATTGCTGAAGCATGAAATCCCACACAGCAGCGTGGAAAAGGCTTCTGCCAGGCAGAATTCCCATTAGATTTCATCACACTGGATTTTGGAATGGAGACTGCTCCTAAATTTAGTGCAGAGGTACTTGAGGGAACTCCTTTCCTACCAACCTGTATACCAAAAATATCTTGTCCATACAGCTTCACTTTGAATAACTGGCCCAGGTACAATTATTTGTAAGAATGTATTTCTGTGGATAGGAAAAAAAACCCTCCCAAGGCACAGAGAGTACTAACATGAAAATAAAAATCTGTGTATTTCTACTTATGTTGTTTCTTTTTAGCAGATTTAGTATATTCTAAGGTGATGAATACCATGGGGATGGATTTACATGGATGAGTTATCCTACAGAACTCTGAGAACTAACCCAACCTTTTTACCTGTGTGATTCTAAACCAGCACAAACCAGGACAGTGTAGACTGGACTAACCTCTCCATGTGAGCTTTAGACCAGGCAGCTGAGGTGTTGCTGACATGGACACAGGAACAGACAATCACTGAACTAGTTACAGGCTGTAACACCAGGACTTTGGGTCAATTCGATGCCTTTTAATGAGTCAACTAAAGATACTTTTGGTTTTGTTTCAGAACAATGTGAAACTCAGAGTGGTTTCATTTCAGGTGAGACTCATTGGATTAGACTGAATTTTGCCCTGAAAGGTGCTGTTGTTTTTGTTTTCCTAAGCCAAGTGAAGGCACAGTAGACACGTACGAAATATTTGTTTCTGTGTAAATATTAAATCTTGAGCTCTGGCCTTTGCAAACTGGACTGTGGGTTTGTGGTTTGGTGCCTTTGCAAACCTCAGGCCACACTAAGGAAAACTGAGCAAACACGGGCTGAGATCGTTGGCGTTGCTGGGAAGTCCTCAGATCCCTCTTCTCAGCTGGCTCCTTCCTCCCTCCCTTGCCAGGCCTGAGTGTCCCGAAGGTTTCTGTGCATGGGAGCAGCAGAAAGGGCAGGGAAGCTTCAGATGTGTGGAAGTTTTTGTTTGAGTGTCAATGGTTTAGTTCAAGAACAAACCAGGGGCCCAGGTCAGGGTGAGCAGAGAGCTGAAGCTTCAGTGCTCCAAGCAATAGGGAGAGGGTGCAGGATCAGAGGGATATCCCTGCATTGCTCTCACCCTGAAACCCAGAGTTCAGACAATGCAGTTTAAAAATTGGAGAGAGGAATGACTAACCTGCTCCCCGAAATTCCCATAATCCATCCTCAACACATGAGAGCTGGTAAAAGAAAATCTTCCAAGAACTTGTTTTGTGTTTTCCTGCTTGTGTAGAACTTGTATCTTTATATATGGAAATTAAAATAGTCATTTAAAGGGACTGTTACACAAAAATAATCCTACAATAAGTCAATAATCCTCAAATAATTAATACACTCAGAGAGCCAACATGACTTCAGGGAACAGGCAAAAGAGGGAATAAAAAGGGGGAAACTGAGGTGGAAGATCATGAAGGGAAAGGAAACAACTGTGAGGAATTAAAGGGAAAGGAAAGGTTTGAGAAATAAAGGGTGTTAAGATAAAGCTCTTCCCTTTGTTCACATCAGGATATGTGGCTGAATCACAAGATTCTTATAGCTTATGAAAGTGCTGGATGCAACATAAACACCTGCATCTTCCCATGGCAGTGAGCTTAGTTTGGGTCTGTCATTGCTGTCTGTGAAGTAAACAAGACCATAAAAAGGGAAAAGTTTATTTTATTTTGTTTCAATTCTTTTATTTCCACACCCAAAGCAATTTTATTCTTTACACACTTCTTCCCATGCCAGTGGCCTTGCTTCCAACCCTTTGACTTTGGCAAGAGGCAGCTTGAGTCAATAAAAAAAGAGCTCCAAGTGTCACGCACAATAAAGACTCGGGTACAGTTTTCCAAATGGCTGTAAAGAAAAATTTACTGAAAAGCAAGGGAAGAACTCATATCTAGAGATCAAATCTCTGCTTGTAAAAGTCAGAGGTTAAATTCTTTTATAAAAAAAGCTCCTACATGCATTTTTCAGGCATGCCCTATCCTTGCTTAAATATTTGAGAGGAGGGAAGTCACTGGGGTAGGCGAGAACATTTCCACAGGCACATGTTAGAAACCTGCAGCACGAAATTAAATTACTTTCCTCTTTTAAATGACATCTCTAATTTTCACTTACCAAGTATCATGAGCCATAACACAACTTTTGAAAGGCAAAAGGAAAAGTAAAATAACAGCAACAAAAGACACATCCCAGTGTCTATTTATTTAACTTTGTAATTCAAGTCGGTCCAATTGTGCTGCAGGGTGTTTAGTTTATGCAATGCTGAAGCATTATTTTTGGGTCATATTTGTAAGATATATAACACAGGAATGATTGATTTATTTGCATGTTTTGAGGTTTTGTGTTTTGCTCAGCTTGTGCCTAAATTCTGATGCAGGCAGACTTTAAAATAATCATATTAGTAACAAAGCAAGAGGAATGTCTTTATCTGACTTCCATTTTCTATTGTGAAGACTAAATTCTGAAAGTAAGCATTGACTTTTATATGGTCAAAATAGAAGTCTCTCTATTGACTTCCACAAGTTGAAGGAAAAGATCTGTGACTGCTTTCCTAATTGCCCAAAGCAGATCCTCCTCTCAGGCAATGGTTGGTTTCATATTCCCATTAATTTTACTCTGTGAAGTTCTGGTCTGCAGAGAAATGGAGTTTATTATTTCATATTTAGTGGCCACCTTAATGGATATGCTTAATTATACAACTCCTGGTCTGAAAGAATGACGTATTTGGATGTTCACATGCCATTTTCCTTTGCTGGGAATTGGGAACAAACCTGCCTGTCTCCCAGAGCAGCTCTCCCAGGACTTTTGGCTCACAAAAAGTCCTGGTTTCAGCTAGGGTGGAGTTAATTTCCGCTCAGTAGTTGTTGTGGTGGTGGGTTTTGGATTCAGAGTGAGAATGGTGTTGATAACACGCTAATGTTTTGTTTTTTTGCTAAGTCTGTTTATCCTAAGTCAAGAACTTTTTTTTTCTTTTTTTTCCCCCCCTTCTCTCATGATCTGCCAGTGAGGAGATTTTGCAAAAGAAACTGGGAAGGAGCACAGCTGGAAAAGGTGATCTGAACTGGCCAAGGGGATTTTCCACACCACAGAACATCATGCCTGGTGTATAAACTCAGGAGGAGTTACCCAGAAGAGCAGCTGAGCTGGGTTTGGTCAGCGAGTGGTGAGCAATCGATTGTATCTTCATATATAGAAGTTAAAATAGTCATTTAAAAGGACTGTTACACAAAAATAATCCTACAATAAGTCAATAATCCTCAAATTATTTATACATTCAGAGAGCCAACATGACTTCAGGGAAGAGGCAAAACCCACTTGTTTTTCCCTTTTTATTATCATTCTTACTATAATTTATGATTATTACTGTATTTTACTTTATTTCCAATTATTTAACTGTTCTTATCTCAACATACAAGTTTTACTTTGATTCTCCTCCCCATTCCACCAGGGTGGGAGGGAGAGACAGGGGATTGAGTGAGTGTCTGTGTGGTGCTTAATTTCCAGGTGGGCTCAAACCCATGACACTAAGGCAGAACATATGTCCACTTTTTAATATATAGGAAGTAGGTTGGGAAAGGGAAGGTTTCCCAGTGATAAAACTGCAGATGCACACACCTGGTTTTGGAGGATGTACGTCAGGGTCTGAGCCAATTAAAGGAAGTCTTAACTGGACATGAATGAGCTTTTTTTCAGTCCTCCAGGCAATCCAACAGCAGGACACTTCACTGAGGTATATTTGCAATTCCCTTCATCCCCTCCTTCTTCCATCAGTGTCAAAGCATGAATTATATTGTCTTTTTTTTTTTTCTTGATTGGGCATGAACCAGGAAAAATGAATCTATTCATGCTTCAGATCCCTATGACTTCTAGGGGGAAAGTGAGGTTGCTCAGTCCCCTTTCCCCCTTTCCTGTATGTGAGGAGGAGGAGGAGGGTTTTGGGAGGAGCTGGTGGGGGTGCAGTGTCCAGTGCACAGCAACCCCATGCAAGAAACAATTGTGGGGGGCACAAACTCCTCCAGACCAGCTGCTACTCCATGCAAGGCCCTGTTCCAAGGTCCCTCACAGCTCAGGGAAGCACAGGCTCCATCCCACGCCGGGGGCTGGAGAAGGGGCCGTGTGGTAACACGGAGCACACCTGGAGATGCCAGAGCAGGCCAGGACCTGCCTGACTGCCACGAGACCTTCCAGCCACACAAACTCAACCTGAGCACCCTGCTTGGTTATAAACTGTAAAGCTGTATCCCTGTTTCTTTGTTCTAGGCCATTTGCTGCCCGTGCCACCTGTCATTTGGACAAAGGGCACGTTCTTGTGACACTTAACCCCACTGCTTCAGGGAGCTTGTCCATTCATTTTGAGGAATAGAGAAGCAAATACTTCCTCAATCAGCACTCCTCAAAAACTTAGGTTGACTTCTTTGTCCCTTTCCCTGTCAAACTTCCCTCTAGAGTTAATTCACAATAAAATGGGATCTGTCCTTCACCATTAACATGGATCATCCTGCTTCACTGCAGCTGAATATCCCCAAAGATTGACATGCTCATTGCTGTGTTCTTTTATTCATGGTAAGACAGAGATGTTTCCACAGTATCATTTCTCTAAATCAGATTTCATTTCAGTAAATACATAACTTCACTAAATGGATAACTAAGGATACATGACCTCTGAATTAAGAGGTGTTACATAAAGGATTCTGCTTTAATAGACAGCCAGAGAAATACCATAGGATGGGGTGAAGAAAATGGTAAGAAAGCACCAGCCCTAGTCATGAATTTATTTCCATGATGAACATGCCCTGAATTTTGCATTCAGGTTTGCAATTGGTGTTTAAGATTCTGAAAATTTGTTGCTTACCACCTGGAGAAATTTAGGTTATTTGATATGGAAACTTAAGACCTGTTTCATACTCCCATCATTTTTTTTTCCCTGTAATATAAGGCTTATGAAACCCCTTAAGTTGTGAGGAGCAAACCTACCTATAGACTTTAGCTATACAAAGAAACAGAAATATATGGAGTAGGATCTGACCCAAGAAATGGTACTTTTCTTTCTGAACTATCAAAATTCACAATTCAACAAAATCCATACTCTTGATCTAGTCCATCCAGATGGTCGTGCAGCTCTTTTCAATGGCAAGATATTATATTTATCTTTCCAATATTTGTATCAGCATGTCCAATGGAATCAATGGAAAGAACTAAATCCCTTCTAGACTGCTCTGAAGGTATGGGTATAAAACAGATCTTTACAAAGAATCGAATCTTTCAAATCAGAGCTTTGATTTGACCATAATGCTGATAAAAGAAATAACCACTGAAGAGCTGGGCTTTTGGTACCATCCTGAATAAATCCATGGCTGAGAAATGCTACTGAGTAACAGAGAGAGATAGAAAAAATATGGAATCTAGCTCTGCTTGCATCTGTTAATATATACTGATCTATCCAGTGGCAGAATGATGGATGTAATTTGGTTTTGACTCATGCCATTTTAGCCCCAGGAATAACAAAACAGAAATGCTTCTATGTTTTAGACAGGTTTACTTGGCTGTGCTCTCAGCACTGCTTCCCTTAAGGCAAAAGAAATGTCAGTATTAAAAATAATTACAAGTGTAAAAGAAACTCCATGACCTAAATTAGTGGATGCACTATGTTATCTACAGAAGGAAGAGCTGGGTGTGTTATGTACTGTGCTCTAGGCTAACTAAATTCCTCAGCTTTAGATACTTTGGCATTAATTACCTGTAATTATTTTTGTCCTTTCATTGAGATTTATGTTGGTCTGAATCATCCTTTAAAACCTAATTAAATCAGCTATTTCCTTTTCTCTTACTCCTGTTCAATGATGAGTTTTTTCTCATTTTTTTTCATATTTGGATATTAATCTTCTCCATGTTTGTGAAGATCTCTGGAGAAGAGGATGAATGAATGCACCTCACTGATTTCTGAGAGATTTTATGCACTTATGTGATTACATTTTCCAGAGTATTTATAGATCTTGTTTGATGGCTTTGGAAAATCTGGTTCTCACTATGATCCTGCCCCACTGTTTATGGGAAAATCTTCCCCAAGAGCTAAAGCAGGAGCCCAGTCTTACAGATCCAGAGTACCCTCAGTTCAATTCTAACGTGAGAACAAAAGTAATTACTGTTGTCAGTGCAGGATGAATACTAAATAATATCTGCCGTGGTTTTAAAGGGGAATTTTTGCTTCACAACAAAAGATTCCCTCTTTCTTACCATGACTTTTTTCCCAATATATGTGTATATATTTAAAGACACATTTTAAATTCATTTCCACGCTTCACTTTCAAAATGGAGAGAAGATTTGCCCTCTGTAAATTCCTGTTGTGGCTCTATCTCCAAAGCTACAGTGGATTTATTCCCTTCCTCTGCCAATGAATCTGTAGAAACTCCATCAAAACTGAAGGAGCCACACCCCTGTAAAACTGGTTTCAACGTTGCACCTATTGTGTAGTTAGAAGTCAAATGTACACATCTTCTGAATCCCACAGAACTGAAATATTTGCTTTAAATGGCTGTGAACGAGGTCACAGCAAGGTCTGTGAGATCCTTGGCCTGAGTTTGTCACTGCTCTTTTTAATTCCTCTTGTATAATCCATGAACTCTTTTAGCCACAAACAGGGAAAAAGACTCTGTCAAACAACAGCCAACACTGATGTTTGGAATCCAGAACTGAGTTTTATTAAAAAGGCCCAGGCAGACAGAAAATGGCAATGCCTTCAGGTGGGAATGTGAGAATACCAGTAATTGTCTCCTAAATTAAAGTGCTCCTCATAATCATGAAATGCTTTAGTAATTTTTGAGGCACTCTCCTCAAACCTATTAATTTGCACTTAAATTGAAGCACCCCTTACACCAGAATTGTGGAGTGTGTGCTAATTGCTGATCCTGGCTTACAGCACTGGTGCTTTAGTCTGCCTCATTCCCATACAATTGCACCTACTTCCACATATCCATGTGCTTTTCCACCCCTGTTCTATGTATATGCAAAATGTGTTTTAATTCCAAGCAACCCCTCAGCATTTGAAATTTTAGTTCTGAATTCTACCCAAAGGCACATGGAATCCAACAGGAATAGGCAGGGAGCAGATATATATGTTTTTCATCCAGGCAATAGAGCAAAAGTGGATTATTTAACAAAAAAAAAAATAAATAAATTCCACAGTACTGTTTTGGGAAAGGAAGAAGATAGTCTTCAATTTAAATGCATTTGCAACTCTGGTAGCTGGGTTATATACATAAGTGGGGGAGCAAAAAACATTTAATGGACTTTCTGGTAATTTCCCCAGCTAATACCTGAGGAAAAGCAAAGTGAATATTAGAATCCTCTGCATTCTTTAAAAGCTCTTCAGAGCTCTATTTTTTAACAGCATGAAAATGCATTCTTAATTCTCTTAATTGCTTTCAATGTTGTCTGTGAAATGAATTGGTGAGTAAATTATTTTAGCTGGAAGTCAATGTCATGCAGCCAAACCAACAGACTGTGGGGGTAAATAACAAAATTCAATCCAAATAAGCAGGAATAAGAGGTTTTACACTGCTCATGTATTTTTATTAAAAGAAACTACCTGGTGGTGCACAGGAAGAGAGTGTGGATTTACACAGGGTGATAAGGAAATGTCTGCTCCATATACTCCCAACCCTCCATATACTCTAAATTCTGACCTTGTCCCAGATTTCCAGTCCTGTTTAATTTATCTTTTGCTTTTCAGTAGATGTAAGTTGTCGTGGGGTAATTCCAAGGGGTCACTGCTGTTTCACCAGGGATCCCTCTCTCCCATGAAGTGTCAGCATTGTTGACCACCAGACACAGAAAATTAATACAGGGTACACACTGCAGAGCTTCAGACATCATCTGCTCCTCAACTACAGAGCTTCAGGCATCATCTGCTCCTCAACACACCTGTGTTCTGTGGGCTGTGACACCCTCTGAGCTGTGTTTCATGCATACAAGTGGATGAACAGTGAACATGCAGAAGGGCATGGGCAATAGTGTCTGTTTTACCAGAGCTAACCTCCAAAATTCCCCGTGTTTTCTTTTTCTAAAAAGCCCCAAAACAGGCATTACAGTTGTTTTCCTTCTCTATGGTGGTCAACAGTGCTCCTCAAATTAAGCACAGAGGGATGAGAGCCCTTCACCATGAGCTCAGACCTGAGCTGATGGAAATCAATATTCAGCAGACCAACATCTGTTTGCAGCAGCTAAGAATTGGGAGCAAAGCTGTAAACTGGACAGTGCATGCTGAATATTGAGTGAGTTTGCTGCAGATATTGGGCCTGGGGAGAACACAGAGCTGGTTTTCCAGTGCCAGCATTTAACTGCTGCATTTGTTCTCGAGAGGTTTGATTGACTGAGACAGTGGGGTGAGCTCAGCCCCCTGGTAGAATCTTGTAATGCAATTTCTTGTGTAACTGCCAACATATAATCTTTTGGGTAATTATAGTTTAGGAGCATTTTACTTAAGGAAACTATAATTAGTGCTGTAATGTTTAAATAAGGTTTGAAGGCTTTATTCACAGCTAGTAACTGATGATCAGTACAACCTCTAGAAGTCATAGGGATCTGAAGCATGAATAGATTCATTTTTCCTGGTTCATGCCCAATCAAGAACAAAAAAAAAAAAAGACAATATAATTCATGCTTTGACACTGATGGAAGAAGGAGGGGATGGAGGGAATTGCAAATATACCTCAGTGAAGTGTCCTGCTGTTGGATTGCCTGGAGGACTGAAAAAAAGCTCATCCATGTCCAGTTAAGACTTCCTTTAATTGGCTCAGACCCTGACCTACAGGAAGACCATCCTCCAAAACCAGGTGTGTGCATCTGCAGTTTTATCACTGGGAAACCTTCCCTTTCCCAGCCTACTTCCTGTATATTAAAAAGTGGACATATGTTATTATCTTAGACTACATTATTAGCTAGACATCAAAAACCCCTGCTTTCCAATGACACATTAGATGTGATTCATTGCATCAACTCTCAATTAACTTAAAATTAAGGTAAGCCAGTCTAAGGCTGTGCCAATCCCTCAGCTGCTTTGTAGAACAGATAAAAGGGCACAGGCACTTCCAGAGGGCCATTTTCTCCATCTGTCTTTGAACCCAGTGGCTGCAACCACCAGGTTATTTTGGAGGCCTACCTGTTATACACCAAAACTAAGAATTTAGTCCCAAAGCAGTTTTGACAAGTGGGAATATTAAGGGAAAATTATAAGCAACAGAGTTGAGGGCAATGGCAAAGGTTTCCTAAACACAGCTCCAAAGCTCAGATGATGGTCAGGGTTAGATTTCTTTTACCCAGGCACCCTCACAAGACTTAAGGTCTTTATTTCCCCTTGTTAGAAGGACACAGCACACGTGTGCTGTGGGTCCATATTAACAAGAGAATTAGCTGCTCCTCCAGGTGAAGTTATTGTAAAAACTTACTTTAGCTTCCTTTCTGCATGCCAACACATGAGCTGAAGGATTTAGGTCTTACTTTTCCTGTCACAAGTGAAGACATCACTAAAGAAAGCAAGTCATTCCTTCTGCCTTGGCATTTAGCAGTTTTTAGCTTGCAAACAAAGCAAACTGAACCTGGGTCTTGGGAGGATGAGAAGTTCCCATAAAAAAAGACATTCACAGAGGTACAGGAGTGGGTCAGGGATTTATTGATTTTATCACACTGCTCCTGCAGAAGCAAACCAGCTGCTTCAGGGGAAAGTACAGGAAGCCCTACAGAAGGCAATTATGAAATAACTTGCTGACAGGAAAGAATTCTTACTAGTCCCCATTAATTAGAGGTTATCTTATGTCCTGGAAGCATGAAGACTTACATCCTTTCCAAAAAGATTGTCGTGCTATTTATCATTTTTGATCTCCACTAGCTTGTAAACTGCATCTTAAACCATGTATTTCTTGATTCAGCTTAATGGCACAGTGTTTATTTACAATGAAGACATAAACTCTTCTATATAAATCATACTAACTTTTTCATTATATCAAAAATTATTGCTAAAAGGATAACAAAACTGAGTCATCTGGCACTAAAAAATAAGCAGAGGTTTGAGGATTTCCCTCATAAATTCAGCAGAACATAATCACATTCCGTAACAATGAATTATAACAAACAAGATGAGTTTTCCTACTTTAAAAGTCTGCTATTAATTATTAACTGGACCAAGCTTCTCTCCACTCATTTGACCTTATGACAAATGGGTTTGGGAAATTTCCAGCTCTATATTTATGCCTGTCCCTCTCTGACATACGATGCTGGGACCCACACTCAGGCTTATGCCTGAAATATAAACTGGATGACAGCAGTCCTGAAGCTGGAGGCTGCAGACATGTGACAGTGGTGAGAAACACCCAGCCAGTGTCCCTTACAATGTTTAAATACATGTCACCCAAGGCAATCAAGGCCCTGGTGTTCCTCCCACTGCCCCACACTGCTGCTGCCCCTGCTGCCTGTACAAGTGTCCTTCAAAGCAGCACCACAGCCCGAAATACTGATCGTGGTGCAGCCCAAGACTCAGGCCATGCAGTTGGCTTCCATCCATCAGCACTCCCAGTTCCATTCTGTGCTTGCCTTTGGCCATCCTGCTCTCAGCAAAAGGGGTTTGGGGCAAGGAAAGAGGTATAGAGCTAAGCATGCTTCTCTGAATCTCCCTTTATCTCCCCCTGTTTCCAAGGGGGTTGTGTGTCAGTTGGTTTATTTTCAGTTTTTGGCTGCTGACACTCAGAATTGCCCTTCCTAAGCCACTGTCATGCAATCCCAGCATCCAGTTATGCTGCTGGGACTGGAGAAGTCCTGACCTGCCTCTGATGTGGAAGGAGCCCCTTGGCTCCCCTCTGCCTTGGCTAAGAAGCCACAGGCTAGATTTGTTTTCACTTAGCAGACCCTTCATATCAAAAAAGGATCTGATCCAGCCTCGTACACTCAGAAAACTGTCAAACTTTGAAAGCTGTCTGTGGCTCAAATCAAAGAGCCTTTTTACATCTCTTGTCATGTATGTCAACGGTTGCCCTTTCAAAGTGTACAAACATTGCCTTTGTTCCTGTGACAGACACCGTCCTGCCCACACCTCTCAACGCTCCTGGTGTGGTTTCTGTGATTTTTTTCTTTTTTTTTTTTTATTCCACTGGAACTTCCTGCCACATCTGTTACTAAACAGAAACCCAAAAGGAAATCAGCTTTCACCTGTCAACTGCCATATCTGTATGACCTCCCCTTTTCCATCACTTTCCATTAGAGTCTTTTGGCATTTCAAGGGCTTTTTCACATTTACATTTTTTCTATCTGCTCCTCTGGGAAGTGCTATTTTCCCTTTTAACTGCAGCCCCTTTGTCATGTTTACTGCATCAACCCTCTGCATAACGCTGGCTCCTCTTTATCCTTGGGAAGTGCATCCTTTGGCCTTAGGCAGAGGTCTCCCCAGCTGTGTCCCTGTGGTGGCCTTCCTACAAGAAGGGCTGCCTTTGGCATCCACTGCTGCTCACCAGCCCTGTTCTGCAGCTCTGTCTTTTGTGCAACAGCTGTTGGGCTCCCAATGCTCCACCTTACTGACCCAGTGCTACAAAAAAGCACTGGCTTGGGAAAAAACCAGATGGATGGAGTAGAGGGATGGGAGATCAGAAGGGGTCAGCCTAGTAGGAATTTGGAAGTTTAAGGTTACTGGGGATAGAGAAGTTTCAGGGGGCTGCCCTCAAACTGCTCACAGCACCATTGGGCTACTTTTGCAGAAACTCTCTCTTTTTTGGAGGTTTTTGAAAGTGTGTCTTCATTCTAAGTGCACTGTTAGGTACTTTCCAAAGGAGTATTTATGTTCATGACCTGACTTGGAACACAGTTCCAAGGCTCAGTGTTGGTTTCCAGCGAGGCTCTGCCTGGCTCATTTTGGTTTCCATGAGGCACAAAGACCTCGTGACTGCACAGGGTGATCCACACTGTCATCTGGCACTCCATCCTCCCATCTGACCACATCACCACATGCCCTCTTTAGTGTAAAACTCTGAATTTTTCTGCTTTGTTGAATTTTTGGTTGTTATGCCTTACATATTACGTTATGACAGTGCACATAACCCGTGTGTCGCTCCAGCTCTGTTTCTTTCTTTGTTGTTTTCTTGCTGGATAAAGCCAGTGTCTCTTCAAATATGACTTTTTTTTTTCCCTTCCATGTAAATAGCATCAAGATTTGGCCTAACTATTGCTGTCTTATCCATAAGTTAGGGTATCTAGTATAATTCTCTGTATATCCATACCCTAGTTACATATTTTAACACTGGCATTTAACAGTGTCAGTGAGGAGCTGTTTTGGGCTTTTGATTATTTTAGTAACCAATTCAGTGCTTGCTTTCATCTGACCCTTATCAGCTTCCATCCAGAGAGTTTAGTCCTGAGTGTTTAAATATATAAATATGCACCCACACACTTATCTCCGTGTTCATACACATCCACACAAATAAACATTTCCAAATATTTCTGGGTGGTGGTGAGCTCCTGTCTCTGAGAAATGGATGTACAGTCAGTATGGACCTTCACATTCTCATCAGAGGAAGTGGTAGCCAGCAAAAGCTTTCATTTTAATATTTTGCAAACACAGATCTTACCTGCAGCTGGTCTTGTTTCATTTTTCAACATGTCATCAATTCAATGCACAAAAATAGATGAACTGAAATACTTGGGATCTATTTTTTGTAGATACTTCACTCCCTAGACAAGGTGAAGTGTTGGATACTGAACATTGATTAAAGATCCTGCAGTAGTGCTGTAAAGTGCCAAAGCCTGGAAAGAGCTTCTTGGGTCCTTCCCAGTGTCACAAAGAGAAGTGCTGGTTGGGACTCAGAAATTAAAAGGGACTTTCTGGCCTTCCAACAATCTTGTGTCTGTGGTTCCATGTTCACTCTGATGTATTGCAATGCTCCAAGGTATATTTATGCAGCTAAGCCTCCTTGATGTTAGACCTTTAGTGTTAGGCACTATAGAACTCAAATCAGTACTTCTATCTACTCATAATGTCACGGTCCAGGTCTCTGCTTTCCTCTCTCTTCAAACACACAGAGGGATGAGCCCTGTCTGACACTCTCAGCTTTAGCAGGGTGGCTGGGGAGGAACTGCAGCCCAGACCAGCCTCCAGCGTGGCTTGAACCAGGAGATCTGCTCTTACTCCCACCTACCATGAGCAGAAAAGCTCTAATGATCCATTAAAAAAATTTAAAATCTTCTTATTCTGATCAATTTTCTAAAGACAGCGGCAGCCACCACAGGCTTTTACAAGCAGGCTGAAGTATAAACCTGTGCCAGACATAATCTGGGAATGTTTCCTTCCCGGAGGAGGTGGGGAGCGTGTCCCTTTGGGGACTCCGTGGAGCAGAGGATGTGCCAGGCTGCTTGGCAGGGGCAGGGCTGAGGCAATTCTGGGTTTGCAGAAGGGCTCCAAACCAGGGGAAACTTTGAAGCCTGACAGCCACGGCCACATGTAGCTGAGAGGTCTCTGAGGTGAGGCAAGAAATGATTAGTGGTTTCCATGATCTCACCTTTTGACTTAGCTGCCCTATTCAACTTCTGTGACTGTTTACAAGGAGCCAGCCCTTGGAAACCTGCTCAATTTGAGGCAAGAAATGCCTGCCTTGAATAAAAACCTGTCTTTCATGTCTTTTTAAAATGTTTTTGAGGTTCTAACTGGACTTCCTCTCCTCTGTTTTATCCAGTAAACTGCACCTGCAAAAGGTAAAGCCATGATGTCTAAAAGGGGGAGGATATTTATTCTTCACCAGCTCACACCATGCTTTTGAGAGATGTCACTTTACTATTAGACAGAGACTTATTCATTAAAAAAATTCCCTAAGCAGTTGGTAAGGAGGATTACTATTTTTTTTTTCTATTTTTACTAAAAATCCCAAGTATATATTTGGAATAGCCCATACTCAAAATGTTAGTGGAATAAACTCTGAATGTGGATTTGCCAAGTTTCACATAGGTGTATTTACTGAATTTCAGCAGGGGTGTACTGACTTACATATCTAAAGTCTGGTTCCTCAAAATGAAAGTAAGATTTCCAGTTGTCTAATTATTTGGTTTCTACCAGTGAAGTTTTCAAAGCACCTACATCTTTGCTTCTGCACAGAAACCAAGCCTTAACAGCATTGAGACTGGTTCCTACCTCAGCCATAAGCCATATTTGGCTTCAGAGGATTCCCTGCCTGCCAGTTCCAGGTATATTTGCTCGAAACTTGTCCATTTTTAAAGAATTAAAAATGCTTCCTTTCATGTGCAATCAGATATAAAAATAGGCCGGTTGAAAGCAGTTGGACATCACGCTGTCATTCCAAGTGAAAATGCTGGCACTTTCCTCAGGAATGCAGTGACTCACATCCCCAGATAAGACAAGACCAAATAAATAATGACAATAACAAACCCAGGAGAGATAAACCCCAAAGCAGTGCTTTAAAACTTGTATTTAAGTCTCTGCCCATAGACCACTGACTTACCTGCAGCGTAAAACCCCGGGAATATTTTTTTTCCTTTGGTTGAGATGACTCAACCCTCACCTCCCACAGATGTGCTCTAACTCTAACCGCTAAAATTTACCATGTTCTGAAGTGGGGAAATTCTCATGTTAAAGGTATTTCACTTTGCGTGGAACAACTAAATAGTATTTGGACATCTGAGAGTATTTCAAAATTATGCTTAGCTGGTGTTCAGGGATATTAATCTTTCTCAGAGGGAGGTTGGCTGTCCCACACAGCACAGAGCAGCAGGTAGGTTGCAGGTGTTTCCAGCAGAGGAAGGTGTTTTTCTACTTCTTGCCCTAGTATTTGATCTACAAGCTCCATACTGGGCATTTTTAATCGACTGATTAAGAAAATCTGCTTGGAAAATGTTGGGAGTAGGTGAGATGCCCCAGGCATCTTGTGAGAAGAAGAGAGTTGTCTCTGGCTGCAGCAGCTGCAGGGGAGCTGACCCCAGCCCTCTTGCTGGGTGTATGATGCTCTTCAGCCCTCCATCCCAATCTGGATCATTTTTCCCCCCACTGCAGCCCACACCCTGGTTCTGCTGATTGCTCCTTCTGGCAGTGCTCTGACCACCTCTGGCACTATCCTGGCCTGCAAGCATCCCACAAATGCACATCCCAGGCCACTGTTGGCCCAGATTTCACCTGCACTGGTGTGATAACAGCATCATCTTGTGCCTGTGAGCCTGTGACACTTTGTAGGCCCCCCAGGTGTCCTTTGGGAGTGTCTGTGGGCTGCTGGCTGAGGAGCCCTGCCTGTGCTGCTGCAGTGCAAAGGATGAGCTCTACTTTTTGGAAAGAAAGTTGCCATGGCTGCCAAACTCAGCATGGTGTTTATATGTGTTGGGCACAGCCTGAGCACATCCAGCTAACCAGTCACATTACAGACTGGGAGACATCCCAGTTTCTAAGCCCAGATGGATTGAAGGATACAGACATGTTCTGTTTGCTCTCTTCAGGCTTTAGGGCACTCTCAAGAGTGTGAAGCACTGAACACCAAATGCCTCAGAGCTCAGTGGTGCTGATATGGATTACATCCCTCTCCCTGATTTTTTTCCCCCCTGGAGGATTCTTGAACTTTCTTGACAAATGAAAGGCTTCCCAGTTTACTTTCAGGCTCTTTAGTCAAATGTTGATTCTGCTTTCATACCTGACTTGGGTTTTATTTCAAATGAATGCCATGCTAATGTTAAGGTTGACCTAAAAATTAGGTGTTAGAATGAGGAGCTTGAATCTTGCCAAGCACATTTTTGCTTTGCCCAACCACCTGATTGATAATAATTGTCAATGATTTTGACCAACTCAGCCCTTTGATTACCTATTTTCCTTAAGGATTTTAAACCACCCTTGTTCTTAATATGCTTTGTTCCTAAAGCCCTGTGGGAACACCACAATATCACTGCCCTGCTAAAGGCAAGGCTGATCTAAAGGTTCTCTTTTTAACATGACTTTCCTGGCCTGAGCTCATACACACATTTGCTAATGTGAACAGCTGCTTTGCAAGTATCTTTGAGAGGAAGGTTAGTTCTGTGTTTCAAAAGTTCACAAGTCAAGCTGCACTGAAAGGCCTCTTTAACCCCAGCCTTAAGCATCCTCAGAATATCATTAGGAAGATTAGCAAAGCCTTTAGCACCCCACTGGATTTCCTTATGTATGGAAAGGCCTGGCAGATCAAAGGGAAGGTTACTTCAAATAGCTTGTGACTTATCTTGTGCTTACCCTAGCACCACTGACCTCTCAATCATCATATTTTCTCCCAGTAGGAATTGCTTTTAAGGACAACAGTTTATCCTCCGAGATCCTTGTTTTGACCCTTTCAGCTTTCCCAACGTTCCTTACTAAAATGTGCAATTAAAAGAAATAACAAACCAAACACTCAGCAGATAAAGTGTGTGCAAATTAAGGAACTATTTGCACATCGTACCTTCTACTTGGTTCTGCTAATGAAGTGACTAAGAACTGGAGTAAAATCATGTTTATTCTTTACAGATTTGTCTTGTACTTGGCAGAAGCTCTTCACAAACACTGAGGTCAGTGATATTTGACCTCCTTTGGCATTTTCCAACTAGGATGTGAATGACTAAAGAAGGCTAAAAGGTTAGTCCCTGTTCTGCAGTCTCCATATGAGGGTGGGTATGGACCTTTACACCCACACAGAGACCCCAGCTGAGTGTTTTCCAGCTGCAAGCCCACCCACATGGACTGACTGCAAGCATAGGTGCCTGTTTCATAAGTATACTTTTCATAAAACTGTATTATTCATCAGCTTAGGGTATTAATCACTTTATATTTAAATTTCCTTCAGGGGCTTGTTATTTATTCTGTAGGTGTGTTTTAGCATGTTGTAATATGAAATTCACTTTCATTTAATCAGCTTAAAATATTTTCAGGTTTATTACTTACACTTAAATCTAGATTGAGATATATTTGCAATAATCAAGGAACATGGACTTGTAAATAAGATATTTGACCTTTACCTTTTTCAAAATTACAACACTGGTAACTCCTGCCTAAATGAGTCATCTGAAGAATTAAAAGTCAGGTACAAAGCTGCTACTCCAACATATCTATTTCAGTTAAGCATCAGCTGCTATTTCCATTCTAAATCCCATTTTCATGGCTATATAATTTGATGTTTTCAATTATATGGGGTTTAAACTTCCCTTAGTAATCTTAACTTCACAAATAAGCATGGCAATTCAAAGTTAAATGACTGTGGTTCAAAAACTGTCATTTAACAATAAATGGATAAGATTTGTGTTCTAAGATTTGGGTACAAATGATGAAAAGGAGCATAATAAAATTATGGTTTAGATCAGTTCACTTTGGAGGTAATGACTGTGGCATTTAACAGCATATTAAACTAAGTATTTTGATACTTCCATTCCACTTCTTTTTTAATTAACTTTCAAACACTGCACACTTCCTACAGCTGGAAAATGTATCATCTAACAGATATCATCTCTCATTGTCAGACAAACAAGGCATGTAAATAACCCAGTGCTAATTAGCTGCAATTAGAATCGGTATCAGACAAAGAAAACATAGTTTTCATACAGTGATCCAGAATAATTTGAATCAGAAACAGAGATATTTCTAAAAAATGGGAGCGATGTAATCCCAAATTCTGTCTCATCTAACTCAGTGGTAGCTGCCTTCTAACCCCAATAATGTGCCCTTCATATTCTGCTGTCATGTAGATGGTAAATTTTTCAAAACTCCAGTGTCATACAAAACTCTAGAGAGAAAGTCATTAAACCCTCTTGTTTTCAAGAAGATAAATTCCAGCTATTAGAGTCTACTGATCTAAGAGGATTTGTGCATAATAAGGGGAAAATGAGTTGTCATATGAGAATTTTATGTGTTTGTCTCTGTGGTTCCCAGAGACACAAATCAGAATCCAAGCTGATGTACCTGTGAGGTTGGTGCTTATAAAGGCTGATGAGATGATTATTATACAATCTGAAAGTAGAACCTCTTAATTTTGCCTCATATGCTAACGTGGGAATGTCACACCACAAATTTCTCTTCTTTTGGTTTCAATTTTTTTTTTCCTGAAGAGTACAGTCACAAGTGCCTGGGCATGGCATGACATAGCTGATCCCAGCCAAACTGTAGCATCGTTGGCATCTAAGGTCAAGGTCTTCCTATAGGAATGCCAATTTTTTCACCTGTTCTCCTGGTGTATATTTGTAATCTCTTGCATCTCTCTGGCTGCAGATACGGGGGAAAACTAGAAAAATTTGGTCTCTTGAATTCAATACTCATCCCTTTTCAGGTACAACCTTAATGATCCAGGTATATTGTAGCAGGTTTTCTGCCTGGGGTGGAAGCAGAAGAGATTAGATCCCCTTCACTCAACTTTATTTGGTGCTGAGCCCCTCTCTAAGTTTTGCCTGGGCAACCCAGGCTTCTCCTGGCCACAGATGAGCAGCACAGCCCCTTCCACATGTGCAGGGGATTCCTTCCGAGGGATGCTGCATTCCTTCTGCATTCCCATTTGTGATGGCTGTCCTGAGGGAGCTGAGGACACTTCCAGCAGTGTTGTTTGCTGCCATCCTGTTTTCCTACAAAGGGGAATCCCAAACCCGGGTTGGCCGCTTCCCTTTTCCCTCCTGCTGCCTTCATTCACCTCTCTGCTGCAAAGAGAAACCCCCAGGAGAGGCAGAGATCCAGCTGCACTGATGTATTTGGGGTGGAGGGGGAAATTTCTGTCCTAAAAGGCTCCAAAGCTACTCCTACACAGACACTGGGACTTCCCCCAAAACCTGTGGGGCAGAGCAGGGAAGGAGATGAGTGATGCTGGCGTGGAGCTGATGAGCCTCCTTCTGCACTGGAGGGAAAAGAGCTGTGTGGTGGGCTCCAATCACATGCCATTAGCATTCATAAACCTCATTTCCTGCCAGGAACAGCCACTCAGCACTGAGAAATCATAATTTCACAGTAGATTGCCATGCAAGTTGAAATAAATCCCCGAGGCAGTGCGCCACATGCTCTGTCCTGAAGCATGGCAGGCAGCCCCCAGGAAGCCTGAACACTTTGCCTTGAGTGGTCTTTTTATATGCATAAATGCCTTTTTTAAATCTATGTTTATGTATATATATATATATGTAAATGGGTGTATATGAGAAGTAGATAAGTACCTTGGGAATATAATTCCCCATGAATGACAGCTATTATTAGAAAGAAATATGAGACTCTATTTCACTCTGTACCATCTGTGTTAAAAAGCAGCTTTAAGGCTCTAGGAACACTAAAAAAGCTGGCAGTGCACTTTTCTTAACTCTGCTGCCTGCAGAGAGAAAATTAGGAAAGGCTCCCCAATACTGAGCAATTGAATGTGTTTACCAGAAGTAACCATCAGTGACATACAATTCTGCTTTGGATTCTGTAAAAAAGGCTGCATAAATATCTGTCTTATCATTTACTGTCCATCTTTCCCGTGCACTTATTATTTATAAGTATTTTAACACACCCAGCATGGTCTTGCCATTGTGTTTCCAACAGTATTTTGAGCAGATAAGCTGTTTCCTTACTGATGTCTATATTTTGCTGAGTCAAATCTTTGCACTCAATTGCAGTGAACTCCTAAAAGTAATGGTGAAAGTTTGGCATTCTTAGGCTTTCACTTTTCATTTTTCTTCCAGGCTCGGAAAACGAGAAGTAGTTTTCCCAAATAAATCTTTTCTACAGGGCATCTTTGCTCAGGGAGCTTTGTAAACATGGCTTGTAGGGAGAAACAGCACAGGGCTGAGTTTAAGGCGTCAAAATCCACAATAAAATTAAATAGTTGGGAAGATGGATGCATTTCAGAAGATGTAAGAGCCAATAATGCCTTCTGCCTGCACTGAAACTGGTAACACATGTTTTTCCTTGTTGTAGCCCTGCACAGAACCAAACAGAAGAAAATACTCTCACAAAATAATCTGGTAGAAGGACTAGACTCTGATTGTTATTGATGGACCTGGGACCAGCCTTTCATACCACTGCATATTATTCTTCTAAACCAGCATTAAATCACACATTCAGGGTCAAAGACCTCCCTCTTAGGCAGTTATGTAGCTGGTATGATTTGTTTCCACTCTATAGATTGTTCATGTATTTAAATTCAGAGCTGATCTCACCAAGCTTAGTGTGCCCTAATTCATCTGTGTGGTGACTGTTTACTTTAAATCATAGTGAATAGCACCTCTTGGTGTGTAACTGTGTCTGAGAGCCAAGGTTGGATGTGAAACTTAATTTTTATCATTCTGGTAGCAACAGCTGTGAATTGTTCAGTGTATGCTGCTCTGTCAAAGATGTGGTGCTTTATTCTCTTTAACTTTTTTTGACTAGATCTGATTTTTTCTTGTCCAAGGTACCTTTTCCAATCTACTTCTCCACGATGCAATTCATGAAAACAATATTAAGGGGTAAACCTGGATGCTTTCTTTGACTACACAGCCTGTGAGCACGAGGAGGGCACACAGATAGATCACCAAAGTGAAAACAGAGACAGGAGTTCGTGCTGTAAAAGTGGCAGGTGCATTGCAGGGCCACAAAGGGAAACTGCCACAAACACAGTGGCTGAAACAGAGAGGGCTGCAATAATCTCGTATTTATTTTAATATTGTTCGTTTCTCTGCTCAAACAACTCCCTGGGTTATTTTGACCTCAAGTGCTCACTCCAAAAAGGCGTTTATCTGGAAACACCACCTGCCTGGTGGAGCACATCACGAGCCACCACTGCCACTGGATTGCTTCCTTATCACCCATAATGGGAAAGTCTGATTGCCTGCACAGCCAGCCCCTGGGCTGCCAGGCTCTGCAGATGGCAGACACATGTGTGCACAACATTCCCATTTTACAGCTCTGATCAGAACAGTCAATAACATGAAGGCTTTCCCAGCTCTGTCACTGTCCTGGTAAAACATTGGCTCTTTTTAGTTGCTGGTTTATCTCTACCCCTGTAATTGCCAGATGACATTGTTTTTAAATATTTGCACTTCGTTTTGGCATTGTTAAACAGTTGGCCCACCTATTGGATTTTCCTGGAGCCAATATTTTCTCCGTGTTATCTTATGCTTTAATTTATTAGCTTCCCTCCTTAGGGAAGAATCAGCTTTCATCTTATCTTATCTGCTATTGTGTTTGTAGTGAAAGTAACTTCTCCAGTGCAATTCCTTATTTTCTGGCTCTCTGTGGGTAGGTGGTAAACTCAGAGGTAAAATCAGCCCTTCCCCTTATGGGTACCTCAGGGGTGCCCAGTCTCCTCATGTAAAGGCACGTGCACAGAGACACTGCTGTGCCCCTCGGGAGGTGGGAGCAGCAGCAAACCTGCACTTCACACCATGCAGCACTGTGGAATCACTGTGCAATGTTTCTCCCTGTTTATCACCTGAACATTCATGCATCTTGTCCAAGGATATTTAAAACTGGTGAGGACAGAACTGGATTACCACAAAACCAGCTTTTTTTTATTGTCCTCGTTTGGAATAGGAAAATGGTTGGACCTCTTCGGGGATTGAAGAAGGAGAGATACAAAACTCTTCAGATGGCAAAATATGCAGAGCTCAGCCTTGGTTTTTTTTAACAGAATAACTCATATTTTCTATCAAATATTTTCAAATCTTTTTTTATCTCTTTTGGCTCTTGAAATACAGCTCCCATAAAATCGCAACTTCAGGCATTAAAAAGAAAAGCTTTGCCTATTTCCTTATTTGTTCAAACACCCATTCGGGTGTCAAATACAGAAGAGGGTTTTCTTTTATTTCTGTTCAGAAAGTCCATGTAGGCTTCAACCCACAGCAATTTCCACAAGTTTAATGGCATAAAAATATAAGGGAAGTGATCAGCCTGAAGGTCTGCCTACCTCAGAGCACTCCCTCTGGCAGCATCCACAGGCAAAGAGCAAGAACAGAACAAGCACAGATGATTTCCCCACTCGAGCTCTCCCAGCTTCTGACTGCTCTCAGCTTCAGATGTGGTTTCCATGATTTAATAACCCTCAGTGGGTTTCTGTTCCATGAACTTGTCCAATTACCTCTCAAACCGCTGCAAACCTTTAGCATCCACAATGCCATCATTCATGACTTTACAGACCTTGTCATTACCCCTGTCAGCTGCCTCTCTTCTGGGAGAGTCCTCCTGGATTCGGTGGCTTCCCATGTGGGAGCTGAGAATGATTGCCAATGATTGCCACTTTGTCATTCCTCAAATCCCTGCCAGCTTCACTAAGGAGAAATGTCACAGGTGGCCAGAGCAGTAGATCATCCAGCAATTTTCCCAAGGGAATTACTGTGTGCTGGAAATGGGAGATATATGATTATATTACATGGATATGATCAATTCAGAAAAATCCTCAAGTAACTTTTTATCAAGTTCCCTGGGTCCTTCATTATATAATGATTAGACTATGAATTTTGGACTTTGGATTGCCATTACATGAAGACCTCAGCCATCAGAGGAATTATACATTTTAGGATGTACAGTGTTTACAGCACTGAAAGTTCTAGAAAATGATTTTTTACAATTCAAGTGTTTAAAGAGCTTTTTGGTTATTGAACCCAACAGAGGGGTCGTTCCCAGAGAATAATATCTACTTTTTACTATCGTTCTGCTAAGAGCTTGTAAGGAGTACCACCTGTATAACTGCATGCAGGAGCAAACAAATTAATTAAAGTAGGAGTTGCCAGAGCACATAATGGTTCTGTCTCCTTGACCACATGCCACTCTGTAGAGATATGAAGAATCTAACTGCCCAAGGGCTCATTTACACTTCGGTGATAATTATTTACACAACCAAATGGTATTCTGATTGTCTTACTGAGGACTTTGAATATCATAATTATAGTCCCAGGTTTAAAGATGGAACTAAAATCAAATTAGCTTTTTGTGATCAGGTCCCTTTACACTAAACAGAGTAGAAAAATGGCTAAGTTGAGGTGCCTAATCATGGTTAATTTTTTTCATTTCTTTTTTGCTGTCTGCAAGCAACATTTTCTGTTTAAAATGCAAACACAATAAAGAAAATAAAGTCAGGAGGAAGGAAACGTGTCTATCTTTGTCTCCTTTGCATTGCCACAGTAAATGCAATGTGATAGTTTCAGCATCCACAAAACTACATGAGTTTTGCTGCTGACAGTATGATCACTCTTTTTTATGGGAGAAAAACAGGAGCTTTTGCCTATGTTAAGATTTCATTTTCTTAATCTCATTCACTGGCTGGTACCAGACTCCCCAAATAGGACATTTTTCTTTTCAAGCCATGCATGGATGTATATTCTGATTCTGCCATTAAACTTAATGGAAAAAAAATTTGACCTGACCATGTCAGCACATTTTTATGAGTAAAACCCCAGAGTCTCTTATTTGAACTCCTGGTAGCTCGTGAGTTTATATGCAGCTTTGCTAAGAGCTTTTATATAAGTGAATGTACTTTAAAACAGTATTTGTCAGAATTCTATATTATTACATTTTTCCAATTCTGTTGATTTATATGTAATCTTCTCATTTCCTCCCTCTGGCCTGTAAAAATGATCCTCACTGCTGTGCTGTTCATACAGCAAAAACTGGCCAACTTTACTTCAAATGGCTGTTTGAGTGACTCTATCCTGAGAGTGTCCACATGCCAAAAATTCTCTCAGTAATTATTTCTGTCTCCTAAATCTTCCTTCCCTCCTTTTTCCACTCCATGGAACCTCTTTCTTGACCTATATATGTGCCCTGTTTTAGCAGTTTCTTTATATACTGTGGTTGCTCTCAACCTTGCATATATTTTCTTCCGTATAATAAACTGCAGGTAACAAATACATAGAGCTGTTAAAATCACTCCAGCACCAAGAACCAGACTCATTCAGTTTTCCTGCTTCTCCCAGCTTGTGCAATAACAGCCATGGGTCAAACTCATGACAATATTATGCACACAGGGTACCTTGTTTTTACTGAGAAAAATTCTAAAATACAGTTTTCTGACCCTTAAATGGAAGTGCATTTTCATGTTAAAATTAAAATTCTGCAGTTTGTTTAAACCCATTCTTTCAAAGTTACTTTTTTTCTGAAGTTTAACCCCCAAAGTTATAAATTCTTTGTTTAAGTTATAATCATCGAATCACAGAATGGTTTGGGTTGGAAGGGACCTTAAAAACCAACATCTAGTTTCAACATATCTGCCATGGGAAGGGTCACCTTAGAAACTGGATTCCTATATTTTATAAAGACTTGTAGTTTCGTTGCACTTTTCTACATTTATATTTCAAAACAAAAGCAGTTCCCAAAAAACAGTAGCAAGTGAGTTAAAAACCATAACTCCTCCAAGCACGTTAAAACATCAAGATTAATTTTTAAAATAATTGGCCTTTTCTTTTTCTGTGCAGGTCTGCTTATTACATTTATTACCATAAATTACATTTACTGTATCTTCCTACATTTCCAGTTCCCATATTTATTTGAGTACTTTCATCCTGGTTCCTTTGCAGGAGGTATCCACAGTCTCCAGAGAGCTTGAAGGCCCCATAAGTAGTAAGTACTCACTGTGTAAGTTCTTAGGTTGCTCTGGCCCCTGCCCTAAAGTGCTGAAAGGGAATAATAATGCAGTATTTAGGAGTGGCACCCCAGAGCTATGTATTTTGGTGCTTCATATGATCCTGAGTGAGTGACCCCACGGGCTTAGATGACTTCCATTGCCTGAGGGACATCTTTCAAGGCACAGATGCCTGTTCATGGAGCAGCAGTTTGGCAGCTCACCTATGGCCAATGTCTTCATCTTCTCATTTCACACCTGTCTGAGTCCCTGGAGAATAGAACTTTATTTACACAGCTCTAAGATTCTCTGACAATCTGCTCCTCCAAGACAACTCCTTCTTAACTGGGTGTGGTGTGGCTTTTCTGTGCCCAATGGCTCTATTTGTCACTTTGCAGCCTGACTGAAAAAGGTCCTCGAACCTCTTAATGAGCACTTTGTCTGGGCTTCCTGTCTCCTCTGTCACACAATGACTGATTACTAATTTCCAGCTATGAATAATTTACATTACATCCTACTCCTTAACCCCAAGGGTGTTTCCTTGAATTTATGTGCTTTAGATTTCTGCAGACACCTTCATGCTCCTGCAAAGGCTTCACTGAACATCTGCCTGAAATAAACAGCAATTTGCCCAGCAAATATTTTTAAATATTTTACATTAGTCGTCGAAACAGAGAAATTTATCTCGGAGTGCTCTGCTAATTCTAATGTGTCAGATTGTTCTTTTTCTTATGTAGGATTCTAAAAATTTCTAGTTTTCCAAGAAGCTGCACAGCTGCACTTCCACACACACACAGTTCTTGCCTAATCCTCTAGACTTCCCCCCGAATCTCTTCGCAGGTTCTGGATTATGATTATTGCAATAGAAGCTCTGGCTGCTACCAGCCAACCTGCTTATTTCATTATGCTTTTTATCACAATCATTTCTAGTGATCTGGGCTGACTATGAGAGCCCAAGGGGATGTTTTTCCAAACATGTAATTATTCTCAGTTTGCCACTTCAGTTGCCAGGACTAAACCCCCGACCAGTCTCTTGATTAGTTAGAATTAGAGCCTGTGGCTCTGTGCTGTTGATCTCTCTTCCCTGCCTGACCTAAATTCCATTGTACACCTGCCATTATGCATTTGCTTAAACCTGGAACAAACTCTGGTACTTGATGTCCTGCCAGTCTCGGTTTTTAATTTGGGGAGCTGACTGGGTACGGTAATTTGTCTCTGCATCAACTTGTGGACCTGCCACAGGACTTCCCTGCACGTGCCCCTGAGCCAACAAAGCTCCCTGGGGTGCAGGGCCATGCAGGGCACCTCGGAGGGTGCAGCCTTTGCCCCTCATTCCTCACGTGTGCAACCCCCCTGGCTGCTTCCAACAGGGCTGCTCCCAGCTGGCACTGCCTGAGCAGGGAAGTCCGAGGGCATAAAAGGAGCACAGGTCTCAGAGAGAAGCTGTGGGTTAAAAAAAAAAAAGAACAAAACCCACCACAGAACAAACACCTTCTGTAGAAATCATGTTTTAAAGAGACCAATGTAGCTGAAAGTAAAAAGAAGTTTCTTGGGGGAAATAGGCTCGCTGGCTTTATGTAGTTGTGCCTGCAAATCCTGGAAGGGATTTGTATCCCCCCCATTAAGATTTTTTTCCCTGATACATGAGGTAATCAATGTGATACTATCACAAAAAATAACCTAAACATCACTGTATAACATACAAATAATAACATGAGCATTAATCTATAGCTGGGGCTCTGAAGGAGGGAGCCACAGTTCTCATCACCTTCAAGTGAAGCTGTAGAATTTTTTTTTTTTTTTAGTTTTATAGCTCTTACTGATCTATCCTTAGGGAAATTGGTCAGAAATCTGACATACCCCCCAAAATTAGTGATCACAAGAACATTTTGACCCAAAGAACTTGGTCGGAGCCATCATTGGAATTCAACTGGAAAAATCCACAGTGTATATCAGTCCAATCCAGGATTGCATTGACACTGTTGTCCTCTAAAATAGGATCCTTTGGAATGTCCTTGTAGCTCTACCACAGCTGATAATGCAGCACTGCTCCCAGACAAGGCAGAGCTCTGCTCCTCATCTTCACAAAAAAAACAGGATCAAAATAAAGGGCCAGATGCCAAAGTGTAAGTAATTCTGGACACCTGGAAGTCCACGTGAAAGCTGGAGCATCCTATTGGAATTATGCCAAAATGTCCTTTGGAAGCCTAAATCCTTGAGTGGATCTGACCAAGCTGATGTGATCATCTGAGATGTCTAGAATTTAAAGGCTTCTTCTATTCCTGGAATACCTTAAACCCATCTATTTTTCCTTGTCTGATAAGAAATATCCAGATTATCTCCAATACGAGATTTTATTTTAATAAAATCTACTGAAAAGTACAAACTGGAACAGTTTAATTAAAATCAGGATAACGGGAAGGTTTTCCAAGTAGTGAGAAATTTTCATGGCTCAAAGTGTATTAATCACATATTAATTATCACTGCAATACTTAAGTCCAAATAGTGATTCAACCAGAAAGAAAAGTATTGACAGAAAAAATTAAGAAAAGTTATTAGGATAGACAGTCAAAAGAATTATTTGTGTCAGTGTGACATCAGTAGTTGTTCAGATGACTATAAATATGAAATGCTTCCTTGTGTTTCATGAAGGTGGGATTATACTAAAAAGTACATCTTGATATTGTAGGTGCCACTGGAGACTGGAATTAAATACTCATTCAAAACTTTACTCAGTTTTACTTTCTATAAGTACCTACCTATACAACAAAATCCCTCACTCTCATGACCAAGCCAGGGGTGATATTGGTTAGTCTGGTATTTTCACCACTAGCAAAATCTCTCCCCTAAGCTAAACACTTTTTTTTTCTCAGAAGAAAGTTCTCAAAAAACTTGGTTTTCACCCTTAAAATTTGAAAATTTCAAACCACCTTTAAAATCCAGAAAGAATCATCAGTTAAATAGCTATAACATTTGTAAACTTCACCTAGGGCATTAAGAATCTGAACTGGATAAAAGATCTGTCCCACTGTGGTCCTGAGCTGTGGGAATAGGCACAACTGGACATTACCAAACTCTTCCAACAACCATCAGCAGGAATGTGTTGTGTTGCTCTGGAAAATGCAGTCTCAAATGGAAGAACTGTTATTATTTGCATGATACTGGAATTATTGCTTTCCAAGTGGAACATGGGAGACAGCGAGAGATTGCAAAAAAAAAAAGCATTTATACATTAAATATCTGGAGGGAGCACTTTCAGTTCTGCTGGAAACTCCAAAGTTTCCACAGAGCCTTGCAGTAGACTGTACAAATGCCTAAGAAAGAGTAAAGGTGTCTTGGATCAGGCAGCACCCAATATGTTTATGCAGCCTTGATGGGAAGGGACATGTTTATTCAAGCTGCTGGCCAAAATTATATGTGCTAGAGGCTGTTAAGGAAGGGAAAGAATTTATTTTTTGTAGCAGTGCTATGTTTTATATATATATATATATATATATATATACATATAAGAAAACCCACCTAAGAAGAATGGATTTTAAGAAATATCAAGCCTGGCTTTCACAAACTGGAGAAGGAATAGGGGAGAGGAAAAACAGGGTGGGGGACAGGAAAATACTTTTAGCTGGACTTTTGCTTCACAGAAACTCAAGAGTGACTCAGTGTGAGCAGTCAGGCACTGCAGCACTTTGTGCTCCACAGAGGTGACACAGTCCCACCCTCCCTCCCTTCCCAACACTACTAATGCCTCCATCCTTAAAAATCTGTCCTGCTGTGCAGCAGGGATCAGAAATCCAGCCTAGCTGAACTCCAAGTATTTTTTTCTTATGGATTAGATTTCACCCAGGTGAATTCCCTGCAACAATGAACGGCGAGCTTGTGGGTATTATGGAAAATAATATCTATTTTATTCCATCCCTCTAATGGGATAATATCTATATTATGCCATTTCTCTAAGCATGTGGCATCTCATCCTTAAGTCCAAAAGATATATAAGTGAAAACTCCATGATCATGCATGTTTGAAAAGCTGCAGAGCAATCCTGCCAGATTCTGCAGTGACTCTGAAAGCTGCATTTTTTAGCCAGAGCCTCCTTGCTCTAAACACTGGAGCTGTATCTCCTTGCTAGACTGAGCTGTATTTCACTATTGAAGTGTAACTCATGTGCAAGGGCCTCATATAATCTGCCTCAAGGAATTATTACTGCACTTAAAGCAAATTGCTTTGCAAGCGCTGGCTTTTCGTTTTGTAATAAATCTAGAGTTTCTTTGTCTTGCTTTGTTTTGTTTCAGTGCACAACATCCTCTCACTGGTTTTTCTTCCCCAGATATTTGAATAATTGTTATTTTCAAAGCAAGAAGTTTTGCTTGGTTAAATATAAATATGCTTGTATAAATTGGCATACCTCAAAATACACAGAGAAAGGGACATGAGGCAGCAAAGAGAAAATGAAGGGAGCACACTGAAAGAGAAAAAAAGAGAAAATAGAAGTTTTCCCTGTTTGAGTCACTGCAGCTCCTCAACTCACGTTTGTGATGCTTACAAGGGAGCTCAAGATGCTGATTCTCCAGTAGAACTTGGGAAGATCCAGCTATGGAGAAGATGATTTTGTGGACACACAGCCTGCCTCCCTCTGCCACAGGCAAGCACAGAGGTAGAGCCTTGCAGAGCCAGCTGAGTCCGTTCTATTTTTTAATTAAGTGTGTAAATTCCCTTGGATATCGTTTTAACATAAAGAAAAAAATCCAGTTTTTAACAGGAGCATTTATGCCATTTTCTTGTCAAGCCGAACAAGGAAGTCGTGAGCAGGGTGAAGGAAATTAATTCTATCCCAGCCAAAACCAGGACAGGGTTTGCATACTTTTATTTTGCCCTTTTCCTAGGAGTTCTCTCACAGGGTGATCCTGAACTGTTTGCCCATCTTCCCAGGGACTGGATCCCTACCAGCCCCACCCAGCCCCAAGGGAAAGCCACAGTCATGCTGGAAAAAGAGCTTTGGTTGCTCTTCCACTGATGGAGGCTGTGGGTACCACAGCAAAGGGCTGTTCAGCAGGTATCAGCAATGTGAAGAAGAAAGGATTTTGGTGCAGGCTGTGTCCAGATGTGTAGCTGTGGTGTGGAGAATATGTTGCTTCACGCAGCAGTTTGCACTTTATCATGTGGAGGCTGAATTCTTTGGGGTTTTTTCTTAGGCAAACAAAATATTGCTGTGCTATCCTTAAACCAGCAGTTCCTCCCACTGGAAAAGCCCAGGCACCTCAGCTTTAATTCTTATGATCTAACTCTTGGCTCCCCTTCTCCCTCTCCTGATACTGTGACTCAGGAAAAACAGAAATTACAATAAAATCTTCAAAATATTTAATAGAGTCGATCTTGAATTTTACAGGCAGAGATCTTGGGATCTCTTTACCCCGTAGCTTCACTGAAACACTTTGCAACTGAAGAAATTTAAAAACAAATCTATGAAAGGGTTTAGTTTCCCATGATTTAAGCTCAGTTTTAAAGAACATTTAGCACCTATGAGCTCTGTGCTTTGTGTAAATGCAGTTGCCAATATTATTTAATTATCTGCATTACCTTGCACTTGCCATCTGTTCCTTGAATGGAACCTCTGTACCAGATTATGCTTAACATTAAATTAATGAAGAAAAATGGAGCTGTAATTGCATTTTCTAGTAAACTGTTGTCTCAGCTCTATCTTTAGTGTCATTTACAGCAGGTGGGGAGCAGCAAGGGATTTGGTGAGGGTGCCTCAGCACACAAAGTGGGTCATGGTTAGGCCCTCTGGAAGGTCATTCCCTGAACCTGTCAGGGTTATCCAGGGCACTGCTGGGCTAAGCTGGTCCTATTTCCAATGGGAGGGAAATTCAGTAGAATAGGACATAATGGAATGTGGAATCTTTGTCCTGGAAAGGACAAACATACTTGTAAGTCAGTATTTTCAGTCGATGCATTTATTAAGGTTTTTCAATTTGAAATAGATGTCTTGGGAAGGTTTTGGCAAAGCAAGTGCCAAGGACATGAACAGTCAATGTGCCATCTGACAACCCAAGCCATTTGTATCCAATGGGACACCCCAAACTCATGACCCCTGAAGCTGTGGCTGCTTCCAAGGAATTCTAGCTTAGGAGTACAGTCTCAAAGGGCACAGAGATGAGAGTCCTTTGAAGACTGGCTTGTCACTTTGAGGAGGAAAAGCCTGGTTTGTACACTGTTTGGAAATTTCTTCCGTGCCTCCTAGAGAACACACAAACAAAAAGAAAGTGAAAATACACAAAAGAATCTTCCAAGAAAATGTTGCAACCAAAGAAAACGGCAAAGAATTTCCTTTGTTTGGAACAGCAAATACAAAGAAAATCTCTACAAACAAACTTCTCTCAGCAACGATATGAGTTCAGTTCACAGTGCGGGTCATGAGGTCCTGAAGCTCTGCTCCCATTTTGGGAGGAATTGCTGGAAGAAACTCCTCATAACCCCGGTGAAGTGCGTTGTGTTTGACAGCACGGCCGGGTCTCCAGCTGACTGCAGGACTAACACACACCTCAAGCTCGGTGTGGAAAGCTGTGACTCTCCAGGGGTGGATAGGAAGCCTCTGTTATTTTAGATGTTGCTCGTGCTACGTGGACACTGCCACCTCCAGGTCACCCGTTAAACTCCAACACCAGCCCATGAGCTGCATCTGGTGCTCCTTGTGCGACCAACTGAGGGTCGTTGCCCTGAGAACCTCAGCACACAGCTCTGAAGGTCAAGTCCATCTGGAAGTTTGCTTTATGCCCACAGTATTTTTTCCCTGTGCTTCAATATCCCCCAGTTCACTGATTTAATCCCGGAACTCCAGCCAAAAGCACATCGGTATTAAACACTCCGTCCATGAATTTGTTGTAGCAGGATCTGGCAAAAAACCCAACGGTTTTCTCTCAGCCTTTTATCTGTGATAAGTAGAGTTGATAGTGATATGAATGATGGGTGTGAAAAGGCTCCTAGAAAACCCCAGCCACTGCTGCAGTGCCCGTGCCAAGGGTGCAGGCTGCCTGCTGTGGGGGTGAGCACATCTATTAACATGCAGAGGAGATTTCCCTCTTAAAATACCTGCAGAGAAAAGTATCCTGTACTCATGGGTTCAGCTGAAAAATGCAAAAATGACATTTAAACCCTGAATTTAACAAAAAAAGTCACGAGAAGTGTCTTTCAGTGCCTTCTGTGCAAATTTGTGAACATTTTCTATATGAAGGGGTCTGAACAATTATTTCATTTCTTTGCATATGCAGTTGGAAGTGCTTTGCTTTTCCCAGCCATTTCTTTTGAGTCCCATTGTTGTGACCATGTTAGTGTCCTACCCATTTAAGGCTGGTATTTTGCTGTGGCACTCTGAAACAGAAGACTGTAAATCCAGGGAGTACATGACAAATGTCAAAAGAGGGAATTAACCCGCTGAAAAGGCCCAGAACTGCTTCTTTTAATATCTCTCCCCCACTTTTGTGGTTTTTTAAAGTCATTTAGGGAAGATCCAAACCCCAACACTATTAACAGGAACATGCAAAGGGCCCTTTGAACCTGGAGGTTTTCAAATCTTCATGTTTTATTATATAAAATGGAATGTTTGCATGTTTACTTTCTCACCTGTTTGGTTGGTTTTTTTTTTGCTTATTTTTTAAACTTATTTAAAATCACAGTTGTCACCGTGTTCTTCCCCTTGAGTTTCCATGGGAGGAACTGGTACAACAGGCATTGTGAGCACTGAACAAAAGAGATGGAAATGATAAACTGCATCAAAAGTTGCTTTAGAAACAGTTTCTAGTGGTTAGCTTCAAATCCTGGGCCTGCTAGCCAAGAACATGGATGCTTTTTGAATTCAGTGGAAATATCTAATTTTAACAGATGAAATAAATGGAACTAAGCTTGTAATAAGGGCACTATTCAGTATAAGTGCAGCAGAGATGGTCCAATAAAGATTACCTAATGAGCATCAGCTCTAGTTACAAACTAAAAACAAACATCTCCCAACATTCTGCAGGAGTAACAGGCCCTCGGGAAATGCCCAAACCCAAACATCAATCTCCAGTGTAGAAAATTTAATAGTTTATTTACTAGCAATGATGCTACTAGGTGCTCCTGGTCTGAATATCAAGAAATCATACATGCAGCCTAGTTTCTCACTGTCCCAAAAGCAAGTGAAGACAGCCATAAGAGTACTTCCAGATGTTAGAGGAACCTGCCACATTTCACAGATTCAGGGTTTTCTTTTTAAGGCCATTTATAGAACTTTGGAAAGAGCACAGTGTATCACATTATTAAATGCTAGGGAGGAATATTTTATTTTTACAACGAATTAAAGACACGACTTAGGGGATTTTTTTGCAATCACTATTAACATCTGTATTCCAAAAAAGGAATTAGGTACCTATAGCTAAGTCCTTACCATTATATGGATGGGTTTGTACCAAAGAATGTGTCCTAAACTTGGATATAAAAAGGCATCCAAACATTCAACTGGGGCTGATGTTATTGAGAAGTTCACAGAATTTATGTCTATTTAGGCTGCCATGTTCAGTGCTACAAACTTTGAGGTACTTTAAGTAGTAATTGCCAAACAAGCAGCAAGAATTCAAGAATGACCTCTCAGAAGCATTTCAGAGAAGGGATGTCTCTGTGCATTTGTGGGGAAACATGCTGAGATCTCACCACCAGTCCAGAGCAGTAGCCAGCAGGTTTTGTTGTGATGCTTTGTACATCATAACAGCATTTCTGCCTCACACAGAACAGAAGAGTGCACACAAATCATAAAAGGGAGAGAGGAATATTAGGAGTATCCCCATTTAAGATGAAGTTGAATTAATTCCTTTACTCCAACTAAAATTGGATTTAGCTTGATGAGAATTGGAAAGAATGACTGGTATATTCAACAGTTAACATGGTCTGCATTTTGCATTAGCAGGCTGTCAATAAGCCAAGTCCTCTTGGTAGCCTTGAGCTTGCCTAGTTCTGACAAACTCCTATCTTTTATGCAAACATTAACTCACTCCTGGCATGCACTGTTCTTGCAAATACTGCCATGGCACAGATCAGAGGAACATGATGGAGATTTAAAATATCAAGTACTAAATATTGTAGGTGTGCAGGCAATGTACTTGCCAAAGGCAACAACCCAGGGAAGACATAAAAACAACCCCTCATGTGCTTGGTTCCACAGCACCACAGTCCTACTCTGGGGCAAAAACTCCTGTGGCAACCAGGAAGCCCCCAGGAGCTGCAGTGATCCCTCTGTGAGATGGTTCCACGGAATGATCACGGTTATTCAGAGCAGGTTCTGCTTCATGGAGCTGGTGACTTTAAAATAAAGGCACCTACAGATCCTGATCTATAAATTATCCTTGCTAGGTGATGAAAGCAGCTGCATTGTTTATGCACATCTTGGTTCTGCTCTACAGGGGCAAAAGTTAGTGCAGGTGTTCACAATGAGGTCAGTAAATCACGCTTTTCAAAGCCTCACGTGCAGCAGGTTGGAGGTGCATCTGAAGCTGAGCCTTAGTTCCCTTCTTTTCCTCTTTTTAACCATAACACCTCAAAAAAATAGCCTTCTGTCCTCCCATCTGGGTACAAGTCTGATCTTACAGCTTCTACAGTTGCACTGCCTTCATGGAAGAGACAAGAGTCCCTCCTGAAACTTTACATAATTTGTGACCTTTTGGAAGCTCTGAAACAAAGCAGAACACAAGGGTGGGAATCCACCATTCTGGTTATTAATAACTGTGAAAAAAATATTAAATTGTGCTGAAGAGAAATGATAACACCTGTTCTTACCTTCCAGGTGCTTGAAACAACATTGTTGCTGAGCTTCAGGGATTCAGGGAAGAAATTGTTTTTGCCTGATGCAGTTAGATACAGAGTCTTTAGGGATTCCAGAAACTGCACAAAAACATGGAAGGGAGAGGAAATAAATAACTTTCAAGGAAATAAAATCAGACAGACCACCTTTATCCTTTTCCACTCAAACAAGAGAGCGTACATGGGAGCCCAGTCGTTTTTGTTTTTTTTTTACCCAGAATATTATTAACAGAGGTGATTTTTCAGCCAAGTATTAATCTTGTTTTAAAAGACAGAGATCAACATGATTTATGGGATAGAGCCCATGGACCTTTATTGTACAGTTTCTGACATGTAGAAGGGCAGCTGTTGCTGGGAAGGGCAGTGCAGGACTCAAAGGAACCCATCAAACCTTCTCAAAAGATGCAAAGTCCAGCCATTCATGTTGATTATAACAAAAGGAATGTTATCACCTGGTTTTATCCTGTTCACCTGCAAGAGTGGCATCTGATCAGCAAACATGTTGACAATCTGGGCACTGGAAAAGTTTTATTTACTGTGAGTGAAACCCTTCAGCTGAGACACAAGAGCCCTTTCTGAATGGGAAAGTTTATTTTCTCATCGGAGCGGTGGGAATTTGGCATCCTGCTCCCTTAAACAATACGAAAACTCTCAACCTGAAATTAGCTCAGATATAAATCTAACAGCACCCAAATATTTCTCATGATGGAAAGCCTTTGAGATCCCAGCATGGGCAGCAACAATGAAGCAGATGGGATGTCATTGCAACCAGTCAATGGCATGGGGACAAAATTGCATTTATGCAGTGCTTTAATCAAGAAAAATTTTACACCACAAAGTGGTGCACAAAGAAAGGCTGTGTGCTTTCCTCCTGCAAAGGGAAAATAGCTCTGGAATTAAACAGATAGCCTTAGGCTTCTTGCCACAGTAAATCTCTCCTAAACCCTTTCACCCCACTCCAAGGGTGGGAGTGGGAGGTGCAGGACATGGCAGGGTTAGCCAAGACTTCCACTGCTCCCCAGAGAACTGGGATTGCCACAGCTGCTAAAACGAGGAGTAGGATTTATGCTGCATGTTTGGAATAGCGCTTGTGTTAAGTAATATATACTACTTAAATTGTAAATTTTTTTTCTCTAGTATATATGACACAGCTCTACCATTTCTGGAGTAAGGGAAAAAAAAACCCAAACCACACTTTAAGCTGTTTAAGATAAATTCACCCAAAATGTCTGCATTGTGTCTGTGATGCTGTTCCACTGAATTTACAGACTCAGTTGTGTCTGAGGATCCTGGCTGGTTTCTTGTTTACCCTTTTGACAACAATGCCAGGCACTTCCTAAAGTTACACTGCATCAAGAAAGGAATCAATGGGAATTTGTTGATTGACACCAGCTGTGAATTCACACAGGAATTTAGTGGAAATATTGCATGTTTGTTGTAGTGGAAAAAATAATCTCAGCATTGCAATTGACCTCTGTATTATCCAGGTAGTCTGTCTGTACACAGAGTAACATGATGTTGTTGCTATTTACAGGTGACTTCAAGGGCAAAAAATCCCTTCTGTCCCTCTAAGAAAAGCCATGTGTAGTCAGCTGGTGTGTTCTCCCTAGAAATGATTTTAGAATAATGGATTAAGTGATGCAGAATACATAGGTGAATGCAAGTTATAAAGTTGTAGCCATCTTTATGTAAGTCACGTTATTTATATCAAGTTTAATATAGCCACAGTTTCAATCACTGTTATTTTAACATATTTATTTAAAAATTAAAGAATGCCTTTGCTGCCTGCCAGCTGTATCACAGCCACATCAGTTATCGTGCAAGAGATCAGTCATTTAAATTCAGTGCATGACAAAGTGTAGGAAAAAGAAATATTCCCACAAATGCAAACATTATGAGGAAAGTGCTTTATACGTTGTAAGCCACAAAGTCAGCTGGCTGTTTTAACTGAGGCGTTCACTGCTCTCTCCCTGTTTATAAATAGCATTATGAAGGGTGTTTTATATGCTCTAAACCACCCCGAGAACACAATTTTAATATTCCACGATTCATATGTTCGTTTACATATGGTGAGAGAATATAATCTTAACCTTTGGATTTGAAAGCCCCTAAACCCCATGTTGTCTTGATGGAAACAATTATGATGAAAGCAAAGCAAGAGCAAAGCTGACTTCCAAAACTGTGGGTGACACAAGCAGTCACTGAGCTCCACCCCTGCACCAAAGCACAAACTTTCTTGTTCGGGAAGGCCCTGTGTGCAAGAAATGAACTCATACCTCAGTTCCTGTGACAGGTCAATTTGGTTTTAATGTCATACTGCTGGGGAGTTACCTCTCAGGCAGGTCAGGGGAGACAGAAGAAAAAATAGCAGGAGAGACTGAGGAGACACAATCCAATTAGTCAGGCGGGAGGTGATGTCAAAGGCGGGGTTCAATTACAGCAAGATTATTAACTGTGATCCTGTCAGCCTGAGATAAGCACACTCAGCCTGGTACCAGACATGCAAACACACTCAGTTTTAACACTAGCCATGCTAATTTAAGCCTGTTGAGGAGTCAGTGTGACACAGTGTTAGGGACACAGTGCCCAGGGGAGCAATCAGAGCTGTTTGCTGTGACTGAGATGCTCCTGGTGGAGATCAGTGAAGCCAACACAGCTTTGGCTTCTCCCAACAGCCCTGAGGGGATCACACCAGGATGAGCCAGGAGCTGACCAGCCCTTTTTTTGCCTGGCAGTGGTCCCTATGCATAAAACAAGGGAGGAGGGGACACAGGGCTGTGGTCTGTCTAGAAACAGCATAGATTCAGTCAATTCAGTCAGTGCTGTTATGGGTGGAGAGCTTGAACTGATAAATCATTTTGTCTTGATGCATCTTTTGCTTCTGAAAACACACTCTTTTTAATAATAAAAAAGGAGAAATTTAATAGCCCAGAGACATTCTAGATGAGGCCATCTCTTTGTATTTGTTGCATAATACCAAAAAAAAAGACATGAAAAATCTGTTTCTGGCTTCCATTTTCTCTTTAAAAACCAGTCTAACACAAAATGAACTATTTCTTCTTCACACAATTTTGCTTCCTGAATGTGATCTCCTTAGAGCAGACAGAAAGAAGATGACTTTACAGTCCTTATTAACAGAGGTTCTCTTTGTTTCAGGGATGTCTCCATTTTACTACTTATTTCAGAGTTCTAAACAAATATCAGCACGTCACATAAATTAAGAAGATTAAATAGAGGCATCACTAAAAAAAGCAAGCCAGGCTTAACCCTGGTGGAAAGGATGAATTAAGCACAATGACATCAAACAGGAACAGGAAACTTGGGGAAGCAGTAGGTGATTACTGTCTCTTAATTTATGAGAAGGATTAGAGTGTAAAGGCTTGAAGGGAGCACACAGAATGGAATAGGTGCTTTTTACTGCAGAATAATTATGCAATGTGAGACAAGGACATCCTCTGCTTGCTGATCTTACTGCAGAGCTCCCATCTCTGGCCATGGAAAACCCAAAGACTTCTGCTGCTTTAAAAACTTTTCTCCATCACACAGTAATGAGAAATTCAGCCTTCCCAATAAATCACATCAGCCTGCCCCCTTTGTTCAACACTGAGTTCCCTTGTCCCTCTCTTTCTTATTAACTTCAGCTCCACAGGGAATTACCATATCTGACACCAAGGCCTTACAACCTGTGCTCCATCCCCCCCTGAGCTGACAAAGGTGCAATGAAAGCTGGGCCTGGTGATCTCTAAGCTGGGCTTAGGGATTTTCCTCTGTGTGGTTAAAGCTGTAACTTTATTTTTCTTTTTTTTTCTTTTTTTTTTCTTTTTTTTTTCTTTTTCTTTTTCTTTTTCTTTTTCTTTTTCTTTTTCTTTTTCTTTTTCTTTTTATTTTTTCTTTTCCTTTTTCTTTTTCTTTTTCTTTTTCTTTTTATTTTTATTTTTATTTTTTCTTTTCCTTTTTCTTTTTATTTTTTTATTTTTATTTTTCTCTTTCCTTTTTCTTTTTCTCTTTTTCTTTTTCTTTTTCTTTTTCTTTCTTTTTCTTTTTCTTTTCATTTTTATTTTTATTTTTATTTTTATTTTTATTTTTACTTTTCTTTTTCTTTCCTTTTTCTTTTTCTTTTCTTTCCTTTTTCTTTTTCTTTTTCTTTTTCTTTTTCTTTTTCTTTTTCTTTTTCTTTTTCTTTTTCTTTTTCTTTTTCTTTTTCTTTTTCTTTTTCTTTTTTCTTTTTCTTTTTCTTTTTTCTTTTTCTTTTTTTTTCTTTTTCTTTTTCTTTTTCTTTTTCTTTTTCTTTTTCTTTTTCTTTTTCTTTATTGAAGCTCCTGGGAGTACTCCAAGACATAAAGAAAATTTGATTTTTCCATTTGCTCATGTCAGCCTTCAGTTTTCAAGAACACATTTAGATCAGTAACTGAAATGGGATTTTTTTGACCTCACCAAATTCATGCATTCTGATAAACTACTGCACATATCTTACTCTTGTCTCAGCATGCCTGGAACAGTATATGTAAAGATATCCTTAAAAGAGGGGGGGGAGAAAGAGAGGAAAGAGAAAGGGAAGATAGAAGTGACATATTAGGAATGAAAAATGCTACTAAAAAGAAATATATATTTTCTTGGCACAAACAAGAGGCTTCTTTTTCGTTGCCAAAGTCAGGTCAGATTACTTTTCAGAGTTATGCAAACCTCAAAGTTTTGCCTGGAGGAGATCCCTGAGAGAGAATTTGAGGAAGGCTCATTCCAATTCCTGCTATTTGATCCACCAAGGAGAACTCCTGCTGGCATTAGCTCAGCACACCCTGGGATGCTGTTGGCCTGGCACCCTGGAAAAATGAGAAGTGTTGCTGGTGGGGAAAAGGCAAGTGGTCCCCCATGCACGACTTCAGAGAGCCCCAGGCACAGGTTATACAGAACTGGCCCTCCACAAACAGCATTCAAAATCCAGGGGGAAGTTAGCTGGCTATTTTACATCAGAGCTGCTGTCACCTCCAGTGTTTTGTGTTGTACCACAGCCCCAGTTACTGACCAGGGTCCTGTCATGCCTTTGATAATCATAACAAAACCATCGGTTTCTGTGGAAGAAGATTGAAATGAGCTTTCCTTTCATAATTCTACATTACAGTACCTGCATGACAGGCTTTTGACTGCTCTGGGAGGTGTTTTCTTTGTTTGGCATTCCAGTACCTGACCCTGTGACACCAAGAAAGGTGGAAAAGATGCTTTTGGCACTTGCATACTTGTATCATGCTACAGCTTGCCAGGAGGAAAGGAACAAAAGCTGAGCCTGCAGGGATGTCCTGTAGTAATGGCCTATTAATCCAAAAAGAGTAATCACTTATCTGTCAACTAAATGAATTTAGAAAACATTTTAAATAGCTTCCCTGCTCATCAGTAGCATAATAAGCACAAATGTGCCAGTTTCTACAGTCTCCTAAACCAAGCTAAATCCACTGCACTTAAAGCATGAGAGCAGCTACTACACCCTGAGGGCTGTGTTAATACATCAGTGCTCCTTCAGCAGAGCAGCATTTCCCCAGAGCACGTCCCCTGGAACATTTTCTCCTCCCTGACCGAGAGGATCTTTACCTTGTCAACCTGAGAACAATTTGCAGAGTGTAAAGAGACAAAGAAATGGTTTCGTATTCTTATTTATTTTTTCGTTATGCTTTTAAAATTACTGTTCTTTTTTTGATTTGCCTTTGCTGTGGTGTATAACATTGCCCATAGTCACCCCATCCCAGGAGCAACAGCAGGACAAGAGGAATGTCCTGTTAATGCTGGGCATTTAATTGGCCTCTGCCAGCTGAGAGATCAGTCCTTGGACTGCAAATTCAATAGTGTTTACAGGACACAGAGCATAGAATTGCACACCTTTCTGCAATATAACAGAAGTGGGAAGGCTACCTGAGAGAGCCAGCTTTGAAAAGAAAAATTCTCTGACTCCTGTTGGACACTGAAAACACTTGAACAAATCACAAAGGATGACCTGAACCCATGTCCCAGAATGGGAGACAGACCTATAAACCATCTTTTCTTTCTTACAATGAAATATCAATATGGACCTACACAAAGCCATTTTCTCAAGTCAAAGAAAGCTTCAAATGCTTAGACATTTGATCTTCATTTTTTACAAACCCCATGGTTTTTAAATGCCTCCTCAGCCTCAGATCATCTCTTTAGACTTTTTGATTTTGTATTTCTGATATTATTCAATCATAGGGAGATTTATGGTTTTTTTTCTGAGAAAACAGAGGTGAAACAGTAGAAGCTTAATGATGTGTGTAACAGTGCTCTGTGAAAAGCACACTTGTAAAAACTGAATCCTGGCATAACCTATTTATTACCTTGCAATTATTTCTTGATCAAGTCTACCCAGTTCAGCACTGAAAGGATGAGTTTGCTCCTGCCTGTCACTGAGAGCTCAATAAAGGGAAAGTCTGATATTTTCTGGGTCATGCTCTCTGAACAGATCTCACAAAAAGAATGTTGAAAAATCTCACTCACAGTATGTGAGCCAGAACCCCAGTTACCTTCCACTTCTACAGGACTGAGAAAGTCTCCTAAAGAGCAGCAATAGGTTATTTAAAGACCAAAGTAAATAGATCTGAGTGTAAGTACATACAGGAAACAAGATCAAGGTGTCTCTTGATTGTACCAGGGGAGACTTAGGTGGGATATTGGGAAAACTTTCTTCATGGGAAGGGTTGTCAAGCACTGGAAGAGGCTGCCCAGGGCAATGGTGGAGTCACCATTCCTGGAGGGATTTTAAAGATGTGGAGATGAGACACCGGGGATATGATTTTGTGGTGGCCTTGGCTGTTGGACTTGACAGTCTCAGAAATATTTTCCAACTTCGACAATTCTAAGAGTCTCTGACAGTGAATTCTGTACAGGATGTTTTTGACAAGAGCCCCAAACTGGGTCTCATCCAACAGGTCTTTCCAGCAGGTGTTTTTTAGGCTTATAAAGACACAGGTTACCTTCAGCCAACCCAGGACAGTGATGATGTATTTTTGTATATCCTATAAACTTCTACTGTTAGGGACACGACTACATGGTGTGTTTGTAGGGAAATATAACCCAATAGCACATCTATCCCAGTCTCTCTGCATTTCTTTTTCCTTGGAATTACTCCCACACCAATCACACCACGTAGCCTCCAGTTTGCTTGGATCAGAGGGAGAGAGAGGGGCCAGTAAAACATGACTCAAGCACATGCAAGATCCTTCAGCCAGAGTCCAGGAAAAGCCTTTTGACAAAACCAACACACCATGTGGTCTGAGACCTCCACAGCTCCAGGCTGCACCACTGCCATGAGGTGAGAGCACTGCTGGGATGGGTTTTATAGGGATGCAGTGACATTAACTGTGCTGGTATTTCCCTAAGTTGTTACAGATGTAGATGAATGAAGTCAAACCTTCCCCCAGCACTGAGCCCCCTTTGTGGGCACAGGGCTCCCTCAGTGCAATCCTATTTATTCTGATTTACTGTGCTCTTGGCTGTGTTCGTGAGGACACCCAGGGAGAAGGGGCTGTTTTCCTTTAGTTTCTCCTGGAGCCTGGGGCTGCAGCAGAAGCTTCTCTGCCTCACCAAGTGTGCTGCTCCTCATGGTAGCTCCTCAGCTGGGAAGGTGTCAACCATGCTACGACCAAGAAGCAAGTTTATAAAGAAACGTAGAGGGAATAAGAAATTAAAAGACCTAATCTGGAAGAAATGTATGTACTACTTCTCTTACTGAAACGCTGGAGACAGGCCAAAAGGCAGATGAAAGAATAACATGACCCCTAGAAAATTGGGAATAATTTTAGAAACGAGATCTATTTAAACTTCCAAAGGTGATCTGCCACTAATTCGACCCTAATCTAGAGTGAAATGTAAAAAAAACCCAACAAACCTGATAGTAGAGCATTTAAAAAAAAAATCAAAACAAAGACATAGTAAAACTGGAAGACTGGAAGCTGAAACTACATAAATTCAAAGTGGAAAAAGGGTGATGCCTTTTGCTTGGTAGCTGTCAGTCACTGCAAGAACTTCTCATGCATGGTTTCCCCATAACTTAAAATTCTTAAACAAAAGTGGATGTCTTTCTAAAATATATCCTTTTGTTGAATAGTGCAGTCTGCCCTGTATTACATATAAAGTCAAATATTCCCTTCTAGCCTTAATCTATGAATGGTTATATACTTGTTTATTTATAAAGTTACTTGTTCCTATAGGACAAGTTTGTCGCCCCCCCCACTCAGGGTGATGATGTTTTCAAGACAGCAAAAGAAACCAGCCAAGACAAGGTGTGTTGGACAAAAATATGCTGCCAGCCTGACATCTGTGAGTCACAACTGGACCTGCAGGGGTGTCAGCAAGGGACTCTTGAGACTGAGGCCTTTAAACACGCCAGGTGAGCAGCCAGTGCTGTGTCACAGCCCCTGTGTGCCATCCTGGGCTGTCCTGGAGGGGACAACCACCTCCTCTGCACCTTTCTCTACCCTGTGCTTCCCCTCCAGTGCTGGGGAGGAAATTTCCCCTCACATTTCCAGTGACTGCTGTGCCCTCACGCTCCCTTCCCCAAACAAAACACGCCCAATAAATAGGTGCATTTTTTTCCCCCTGGCTCACAGATGTTGTTGCAACAGCTCTGCAGAGGAGCTGCAGGTGGCCTTTGGGCTCCCAGTGGAGACTCCCATGCAACAAAGGCTTGCAGGTGTTTCCCATGTCTTTGTGGTTATTCCCTTGGAAAAGCATCTTGCCTGCTGCTTGAGAAAACATTGCTTGGCCGAGCAGGTTGTTTGCCTTGGGTTCGGCCGCCCACCCACGCCGAGCCAGAGCGTGTTTTATGTTGTTCAGAAAGCCCAGGGTACAATGTGAGGCTTTGAACAGCCAGGCTTCCCTCTGCAGTGGGAGGCTCAGAGGGAAAGGTGACCCAGGGATGTGGTAACATTTTTCACCTCGGCTTCTCTCTCCAGCAGCAGTGCTGTAATGGTTGGCACCGGCTGCTCCACCACCTGCTGCCTCCTCAGCATCCCCCCAGAAAACTGCACAGACCCCAGCCTGTCTGCAGCTAATCCCACTTGTAAAAGCAGAAGTCACTTCAGCATCTTATTAAGCACCTCCCCATACCTAAAATTAAGACAAATGAAAGAAAATTTCCTAAAACACTTTTCTGTGACCACGGGCTGTATAATTGGCTTGAATTTGGTAAGATTTCCTAGGGCCTGAGTCCATACTTCCTATAACCTTTTGGAAAAACTTTGATTTATTTTCATTTCACTTCCCTAGTAATTACTGATATCCCACGAAGAAGTCAAAATAAAAGAAGCAATCAAAGCAGGAAATAGGAAAACAGACCCAAAATACATCTAGCCTAACGTAGATGGAGGCTGTACACAGTTTTCTTCTGAATCCTTAACAATTAAGTTGAACTTTCAAAGTGTTTTGGAAGTCAAAGGATTATGTTGAACAGTACTAATTTATTTTGTTATATTCTGTTGATTTTATTATAGCAGTAGCATAAGGTTGGGGGGTTTTCTTCAAGACATGGTTTAGAAAGCACTGAGAGTTCTGTGGATGCTGCCTTACAAAATTAATACTTTCATTTTTTACCATCGTCATTCACTGGGTAGGTCAGCACTTGCCAAATTCTAGCCAATTCCTTTAGAAGCAGTGCCCAAAACAGACAGGACCTCACTCACACCTAATTGCTTTTGGAAAATAAACATTTTACTTCATATTTCCAATGCTCTGTCTCACAACATGGTGGGTCCTCTGCTTCTCATGCGTGCAGAGAGATTAATGAGGGCTTGAGCACCCACCCCCTCATCAGGCACCCAGCTACAAACACATTGGAAAAGCTACCTGGTGTCTTTATCTAAACTAGGCAATCATTTTGGTATAGAATCCTGATTTTTAAACAGATAGTGGCTAGTGCAAGAAATCTTACCCCTACTATGAAGTTTAAAATGTTTTTTTTTCAGAGAAAAGTTCTGCACAGAAAGCAGCCCTGGTGACTGCAGAACTCCACCAGTGTGCTCCTGACCTTGAGCAATTCTCTAAAGTTTCCATAGGACAGCAATCTGCACATCCTGCACATCTTTTTTCCTCTTTGCCAGCTGAAAAAAAAGGAAACTCTTTATGCTTTTGGTACAATAGATTCCTTGAAGTGTACATCTTTGTGGCCAAATGCTCTGCAGAGCACGTTCCTGGTATTCTGTGCAAAAGGGATATGTCAGCTGCTTCCAGTTGGGTTAATTCTGAGCAGCAGTGAGACCTAAGAATGATGAATTTTGGTGTACTGATGTGTTATGCACAGGAGCCCTAAATTCCACAAGTCTTTTATGATTTCCAGTATTGTAGTGGTAATAATAGAAGTTTCAGAAGAGCTGAATATGAGCAACTCAAAGCAGACATAATCCTTCCAGTCATGCTAAATTGGTCAAGGCAGCTATCACAGACCTGTGAGCCTAGTCCATATTCCTGAAATTAGGCTACTAATTTAAATATATGTACTTAATTACGTTATGTACCTGAAAGGTAAACATTCTTATGCATTTTACTATTTTGTGTCTCCTCAGATAACACCCTATGTAATTCAAGTCCAAAAAGAAATTATATATGGTGATAGATTAGTAGCACTCTATTTTCCAATCCCCTTCTTTCATCTTTTTCCCCTAGATAGCTTGGTCTTCATACCACAGGTACCCAGGCAGTTTTCATCTTTCTTCTATATTTTTTTTTAATTTCACACATGGTAGGTGTTTTAATGATCAAATACACTGTTCTAATCCCTTATTTAGATTTCTTTTTTAAAAATGTACTTTTACCCAGGAAGCATAGGTCGACTGCATTTGAAATAATTGCCCTTAAACAAATCCAGCCCGTCCTACTTCCTTAACAAAGTTGTTCTGTATCCCTGCTAATGAAATTTTGGGTGGGCAGGGAGAAATAATGCACAGAACCACACACTTGATGCCTCTCCTGACAACTGGTGAACTGGTGGCACGAGGCTGCACCAAAAGTTGTGTGTGGGGCTCAGTTGGTGCCTATTCCAGCAAATGAAAGGTGCTGTTCATAACCAAAAGCTCCTGACCTGGAGATGAACCACCCTCTCCACTTTTAAGACACTTCTATGAGGAAAAAAAAACACACTAGGGTGGTTGTTTGGCCAGTTTTCTGAGGGGATGCAGGGGAAATTTATTAACCTAGAAAGACTTCTACTGATTCTAAGAAAGGCCCTTGTAGTTAAATTAACCAGAACAGCTTTCAAATGCCTGTGCAGTCATTTAGGAACAATCCTGGTCATTCTGGCCCAAGATGCACTAAAAATCTGGAGAGGCTCTTTCTACAGCACAGAAGCAAACGTAATACTAAAGAGGTGTAAATGAACAAACACATGGAACAATATAATAGGTGTTGCCTCAGTCATCTGAAGTATTTCAAAATGTCATTTAGATGTCTGTAACTGGGAAAAGAGCAGAAGACAGAGGCTCTAAAGAATGATCAGTGGGAAGGCTAACCCAGCTAAAATCAAACTTAGTAAGAGAAGATGGAAGTGACTTCACTCTGAAGCCTGAGGATTTAAATATTCTGCTCTAAACTCCACAGATCTCACCAGTGGAACAACAAACAAAAGGCATGAAAAAACTGAATGGGGAAGAAACAAGCTATATTCTCTAATGCCATTGGAATCAGCCCAACTGAAACTTCATGGTCAAGTTTGAGAAACTGTGAATACATAGAAAGATATATGGATATATAGATAAATATAGATAGGTAGATATAGATGAATAGATATAATAGATACATAGATATATAGATACATATAGATAGATATAAAGAACAAAAAACCTGAAATTTGGGTTCATGTTTACCACTAATAGAGAGTAACATAATTTGGAGGTTATTAGCTTTCAAAACAATTTTTTTAAAGAGTTGGGACAGAAAAAGATGACTTGTAATCAGATAGTGCAAAACCAAACAGAATCACCTCCCTTTTCTCAAAGAGTTTTTGATTTGTTCTCACTATAGCATTGCTGCCTAGTTACCCAACCAATGCCAGCTTTACAAATAAAATAATTAATAAACCAAAGTCCCTTTAACTTCATGAAGAACTCATTTCACATCAAATCCTCTGCAGAACAATGTCACAGTTATGTTGCATTGGATGGAACTTGAGCAACACTTTGCATTTTCCTCCCACAAGCACTGCCCTCCTCAGCAAATTCTTGCTGCTGTCTTGTCTTCAGGGAAAGCCTTAGATGTCCAGGCTTATCTCAGTGATTTAAACACAGCTACCTAAGGATGTGATGGATTTCCTTTATTTGCAGGCCTCCAGTCAAGACTAGATGGATATCTCAGGGACATGTTGCAGCTCAGACAGGGAGAGAGGTGCCTGATGCAGAAATTACAGGGTCAGACTCAAAGACCTGTGTTATGTGGGAGGTCAGGCAAGGTGAGCTTGTACTTCAAACCAGTGCATCTGCACCATAAATTTCCAAGATGTCTGTAGAAGTATGACATGCACGAGGAATTTAATGGAAAGCATTTACCTTTTCCTTTTGTCTGAGCTGTAACCCAAGGCTTTGCCTTTCCACCACATCATTTTGAAAGGAAATTAATTTCCCTGCTCACTAGTTTTACTGAAATTATTTAAAGTAATTTCTCAGCCACCACTTACTTGAGCATAAAAACTTTCTTAACCCCAAAGCTCTCTCGTTTCAACACCTCCCTCCAACAAGAGCTCCACCTGAAACAAAAATAATTTCTCTCTCTACCTTTCAACTCAGAACTCCCTACTCAGCTTTAAATGTAACCCTGGGGAAGAGGATTTCCCTCTCCTTTTTCTTCATGTTATATATTTACTCACTTACCTGTTCTCCTCTAGCTTTTACTGAGACTCTGGTCTTGAAAGGAGCTGGTTCATGGGGCAGCCACGGAGCATCTCTGACAGCAAACGGGGTCTGCCTGTGGGGAAGCTCCTCCAAAGGTAGGTCTGCATTTGGAAAATCTCCAAAGAAAGGACGGAGGGGATACCCACACATATGGCACAATGGTGTTACAGAGCTTCTGCTTGCCCAGGCCCCCCTGCTGCCACAGGAACATAACATTTAAACTCATGATCCGGCATTCACTGCACGGCCGTGGGGCAGAGGTGCTCAGCAACCACCCAGACTCCTCTCACTTTCTCAGTGCTCTGAGGAGTAACTCTACTCAGTAGAGGACTCTACTCAGGAACTTTTTGGCTTTCTCTGCCCCTTTGTGGAGGGGGAGTTGAGAGAAGAGAAAGGAGCAATAGACAGCAGGACTGCTCCATCAAGACTAGACGTATTCAAAGGTGATAGATAACCAAAGGCTGAATTAACTTGTGTGTCACTGTCCCCACCCAGAGCTCTACTTTCCTCACCCAGAAATGGTCTTTACTCTACAGCCAAGAGTGTCAGCTCTGGGGAAACACTGTCACTGTCCTATAACACATGAGTTTCTTATGCCCCAACATCTTCTGCAGGATAGCATGTACCACATTTAACTTCTGCACAGGACTCTGTGAAGGAAGAGTAGGGATGAGGCAGGCTGGACCTCTCTGGAGGGTCATTTCTGGAACTTGGGGAAGCTCAAAAAGAGAAGGAAACAACTGTAAAAGAGCAAGTCTCCTGCTTTGTAACAAAACAAGCCAAGGAAGTGCCAGGTTATCATGACACGGAAACAGCTGGAAAAAGGTAAAAGAACTGATGCTGAGTATGGAGAGAAGAGCTCATTCCAAAGGCAGTGCTGGGGGGAGACTGAAATCATGTAACTCTAAACAGCAATGGGATCATGCTGGTTACCTGCAAAAATACAACTGCAATGCAGATCTGGAGGGTGAGAGCTGTGAGCTGAGACAGCCTCCAAGGGGGTGGCAGCAGCTGCCCAGATTTCTTAGCACTGGGCCTTTATGAGCTGAGCACTTTAATGAGCATGTTTTCTTTAATATTTATTCTCACAGAGTCAGACTGATCTCACGGTCCAAGAATTAAACCCTGGCATGGAAGTGGCATATCTGCTAGTTAATGCCAACAGTTGATGTGCAATCAGAGAGCAAACAGGGTTGTGGTAAAAGCCTAGTTACTTTTTTGCTTTAATTCTATTTTCTTGGTGTCAGATACATTCAGAGTCTCGTGAAATAGTAAAAGAATTTCATTCTTACTTGAAAAAAAAAATTCTACAATTTCAAGAAAAATGTTATGATATCTACCTGGTAATGAATAGCTTGAAACAGTCTCTGCAGAAAATATCATAATAAAAGATCATAGTGATTTGCACAGTATTAAACTGTTAAGGAGGGAAAGAACACACTTAACTGTGAATGAACTACCCTGTAGTGGAATGAAAATCCTCTCTGACTTAAAAATAGGCAAGGACAGATTAAGTTATCACACTGAGTGGGTAGAGCAAGCTGTCTGAGTCTCACCAGCTGTGGAAATTCTGTGAATAACCCAGTTCATCCATGTGCTTGATCACACAGCTGATCACAGGAGACCACATTTCAAACCATGATGTCCTAGGTTTGGGAAGAACTGGGTGACTGGGACTCCCACTGCTGTAAGGTGGTGGTGCTAAAAACTACCAGGATTTAGTTATTAGGGTCACAAATACAGGAATTAATGACAAGCACCACTGGCACAGCACTTCTGTGCATCTTAGAGCTGAAACACCTGCAGCATATCCCACCCTGGCAGGGAAATGGAGCCTGTGATCTAACAGTCTTTTCCACCTCTCACTTCTGGGGATTTATGAATTGTCAGTCACACCTAAGGGTGATATCCTATAAAATCCCAGCCACGTAAGAAAACTGGCAGAAGCCTTTGGCTGTACAGCCCTGTGGTTTTATGCTCAACTGTGTCTGAAAGAATGAAAGGAGGTAGAAGACTTTTAAAGATCAGTGTTGACAGTTGCTTTCAAGGATAGGCAAAGACACAAAATCCAGTTGCACAGACAGCAAACTCACCTGCAGTCTGGGCTGTAGGACAGATGCAACTGAAAAAAGGATAAAGGAAAATAAAGCAAATTCCCCCTAAACACCACCTGTGTGGAGGTGATACAAAGGGGGGTCAAAAGGTTGGCAAAGACTTCTCTGTGTTGCAGGAGGTCCATGGAGCAAGGCAAGGGAACCAAGGCAAACTCTTCACCCTCTGCTGGCTCTCAGTTCAGTGGAAGTGATTGAACATGGGTTGTCCATGCCACCTATCTGGCCACTGTGACCCTGACTAAAGAGCTCACTCTTTAGTGCATTTTTCTGCATGAGAAACCTACTTTGTTTCAAGCACAATAAGCTTAATAAAGCAATAAAACTGTGTATGAAACAGAGAGGCAGAACTGGTTTAATCTCCCCCTCCAAAACCTCGTAACGGGAAAAGAAAATGCTGCAAACCAGGACTTGAAATCACATCAATACCCTAAACATATAGCTGCTCTTCATCTCACTGTACAATCATCAAACAGATTTGGTATGTTGCATTTATGTACATGGCATCTGTATTTTCCCTGAATTTGGAAGTGGTTGTTCTATACCATGTTTTGAATCGTGGCATAGACAAGGGCTACCAAAAATGCAGAGCTGGAAAGCAGAGCTGCCAAGTCATCTGAGGTACTGTAAATGAGATTTCAGTCCAGGTCCCTCTCCAACATGTCCTCATGTTGGGAAAGTGTATTCAGAGCTGACATGGCTTTACCAGGTGTTTTCTGCAGGGACAGAGTGTGGAGTGTGCAGTTAATCACCAGTGCAGCCAAGTGTCCTGAGGTCTTTGGGTGAAAGCTGTTACAGACATTGAAAAAGTGTTTAATAATCAGAGCCCCATGTCCTGAGCACAGGCTGGGTTCACAAGAGTTCACACACCTCTGAAGAGCTTCAGGCCAAAATGTAAAGAGGCCAGAGTGAAGCTGCAGCTTCAGATGGCAGCAGGGACTACACACTGCTGGGACTCCCTCCCAGGAAAAATCATGGCAAGTGTGTCAAAACTGCCCTTTGAGTGACCCACACAATGCACTTGAGGTGCAAACACATCTCAGAGGGTGCCCAAAGAAATACCCCTTCAGGTCACCACTGAGGGATCTCTACCCAGGGGCACTCAACTCAAGCTTTCCATTCTGTTTGAGAGGGGAGTGCCTCCAGTATTCCCAGGATCATGACTACATCACTAGGTGCATACTGCTGTTGTTACAAGCTGCAGGCACAAAGTTACCGTGTGCAGTTGCTTACAGTTGACAACAAACCCACTGTTTACCACAACTAATTAGTTTTTAAATAATTCTATTTGAAAATACATGTAACAACCATCCTCAGATGGCTGCATTGGCAAGAAATAATTTAATACCATTGTATAGAAATGCATTGAAAGTCAAACCAGTTTTTTTCTTCCTTATTTGTAGTATGCTTTCATAAAAGGAAACTGGACATATGAAGCCATTTTTCCACTGGAGGAGGAGTGAGGATGAAGAGTTTGCTTCTCACTCTTTCAATCTGAGAGGGGAACATATTCAGCAGGTTCTTCTCATAAAGACAGACCTGGTTTGGGTTGGAAGGGACCTGAAAGATAATCCAGTCCCACCCCCTGCCATGGGCAGGGACACCTTCCACTAGCCCAAGTTGCTCCAAGCCCTGTCCAACCTGGCCTTGGACACTTCCAGGGATCCAGGGGCAGCCACAGCTTCTCTGGGCAACCTGTGCCAGGGCCTCCCCACCCTCATAGGGAAGGATTTCTTCCTAATATCTTATATAAAATTACTCTCTTTCAGTCATGTTCTGCACTCACTGCTCATTGCTGCAGCATGAAGGCTCCCTGCTTCTCTCCTCACCCTCATGTTTTAAAAGCTTTTGAGCATTACTTGCATGTGTTTTTTGAAGTGTATCATATAATCTTGCCCACCAGCTGCACACAGGTTTTGTATCACTTTAGTGCAGCAAACTCCTGCACACAGCACTGCCCCACACCATTGCACTGGGCTTGTTGGGTTCTTTTCCTACCATAAACCTATTAAGTATTAGGAGAAGTTAATCATTAGCTGGCTAGTTGTACATTAAGTCAGACTCCCTCCTTTGTCTCCCAGCATTATTAAATCCCTTCTTCTTTGAAATGCCACATAAAAGTGATAGATGCCCTTTCTTTAAAAGCCAGGCATCCAGTCAAGTTATGTTTTCTATTAGTTCAGCGACAAAGAGCCCTCCTTGTTTAAATATAGAAGCTCAAAGCAGATAAGGTTAAATAATCTGGCTGCTGTGCAAGTGCCAGGTCTGTGCTCAGCTCCCATGAGCAGCTGGAGGGATGGGGAGAGTTCCATGTGCACAATCCCACTGGATGAGTTATGGCAGGGACACGGATGGGGAGAAACCAAATTAATCTGAGGCCAGAGATGCAAATGGTCAAATATACTTGTGATAATGCCATGGAGGGATGTTGGCATTCCCTAAGGATATTGAAATGGATTTTGAAAGATAGTTTAGAGTGGAAGCTGCTGCTTAAAACAGCTTCAGGAACAGCAAACTCCACCTGTGAAGACTGAAAAGGGCTGTGTCCCTGCGTGTGTGGGGTTTATCCTTCTAGGTGGGTTTATCCTTCCTGTTAACATTTGTGTCCAGAGAGCTTCAGGAGGGCTTTCAGAAGTAATGGCATCTCCTCAAACACACACACACAACCCTAAACAAGAAATGGATGAACAGGGAGGCAGAAAAGCAGGGCTGAGTGAGGGAGCAAGCAAATTCCCTTCCCAAATCACCAGGAAAAATGTTTCTCCCCAGAGGAATGACAAATTATATTTTTCCCTACCAGCTTTTACAAGGCAAAACTGTTGCTCAGGAGAATAAATGCCTGCTTTGTGTGGCCCCCATGGAACCAGGGAGGCAGTCAAGTCTGGGCTCAGCTAATGTACAATCTATATTTACATGTCAAAATCCCCCCTTATTTAGGTTCTTGATTTACAGTCCCAAGTTTTCATAAAAGTCAGTCATTCCTAGTGAAAGAATGCAGAGTAGATTTATAGGATCTACATTATGCCTTAAATCTTAATAGCATTTTTAAAGCATTTTTATGACTCATCCTAAGTAATGTTTTCCCTCTTTTTTTTTTTTTCAGGGCATTACTCTGTAAAACCAAATTCAAATCTTTACCTTAAAACCAAGATCATTTTAACCAACCATCAGCTCTACTGCAACACCAAACATTGTCAGCAATGTCCTTATAAGCCTCTGTTTCCAAGCATTCATAGCTTGAATGTGAAACACGCTTTGCACTGAGGTTTGTGTGATAAGATCTCAACCTGCATTGAGCAGGGCATGTTTTCACCATCTCAGTCAAAATAAAATAAATCTCTGGGGGCTTCTGTGAGGTAGATGAAGATAAAGGGTCTGATTCTGTGCCTTCTCCCCCACACCAGGCTCCTCTTTGCTTTGATAAGTCTGCTTGAAATATGTCAGCTCAGGTTCAGTCCAGCTTAAAGGAGAAATATCCCAAGTACATCAATCACATGTATAGCCAAAAAAATGCTGGCTGGACACACATGTTTGCATTCCTGCATGGCCCCAGCACTGTGTTGCTGGTTGTTAACCAGCTCTCTTAAGAACCATTGACCTTCTTTAGATAGAAATTTAAATGCTATCAATGAAGTAAATAATTCAGTGAAGTGCCCTAAAATGGGTTTGTAAGAAATGAGTTTCTTAAACATTTTTTTTAGGAAGCCAAGCACCAAGTAGGTTGTGTTAATATGTGATTAGAAAATATAAATACATACACTGTACTCACCAGTAAGACCTTTCAGTGGGACTGCTGAGAGCAAGTACAACATTTAGGGGCAGAAATGAGGTCCTTAGTTAATGACTGCAGATAACAGAGATCTCCATACTGTATCTAAATGGTTGTTGCCAAAATCACCTAACTCACAATGGTTGCACCTTTTGGAAGAGTCCCAGGACAGCTGACATGGACCTGCTGGAGCCAGTCAGAGGAGACCACAAAGGTGCTCAAAGGGCTGAAGCATCTTTGCTCTGGAGACACTCTGAGAGAGCTGGGGTCGTCCAACCTGGAGAAGAGAAGGTTTTGGGGAGACCTTAGAGCCCCTTCCAGAGCCTAAAGGGGCTCCAAGAGAGCTGGAGAGGG
>NW_021940541.1:5179440-5181429 GCF_001715985.3 Manacus vitellinus
CCAAGGCCAGGTTGGACAGGGCTTGGAGCAACCTGGGCTAGTGGAAGGTGTCCCTGCCCATGGCAGGGGGGGAACTGGTTGGTCTTTCAGGTCCCTTCTGACCCAAACCATTTTGTGATTTTAAGGTTTCACCTGACAGGAACAACCATGATGGGGACCAAACAACTCCCCCCAAACTTTCTTTGGTCACAGCCCTGACTGCCTCCCCCTTTCCTTTTAGCTGCAGGAGGTTTGTGTTCCTGGCTGCACAATAATTCACCTTCCACAGGAGAGCTGGATGAAACCTCAGCACAGAAAAGCCAAGAGCCTGGAGGGACCTGCACAGTTCTGGGAGAGCATGGAAGTGTGCAGGAAGGAAAGCCTGGCTCACCTCCCTCTCACCTGGTGCAGTGATGATGAGTCAGCCATGGAAAAGGTGAGTGTTGGTGACTCTGGCCACAGCTTTAGGAGACACAGTGCCATCCCAGGAGGAGGGAAGGGCTCCATGGAGACAGCCTGGACAGTTAATTTTCAGAACCTGGGCAAAGGCACAATAGACAGGAACACGCTATCCAATCCCTTTCTTGGTACAGGTGTCTAATTTTCAGGGATATGCCATTTGAAGTACCTAAATTTCCCCCTAAACATTGCCTTCAAGAGTCTTCAAAATGACTTCTTGGAAATACAGTCAGAAACATATTAGAAGCCATTTCATGGCTCAGACTAAACTTCAGTATTTTTTATTTTACATTTTGTCTTGAGACCTTAGCCTTCTCTTGATGATGGAAGACACTGAAAAATTTGGGGCTTGTTTTGATTTTTTTTTTTTAAAGAATATACTCTAACCTATGGTTACTTCACCTGACAGTGTTCAAAGGAAGTGGAAAATATCTGTTATACAGTGGGTTATTACAAGCTAGGGTAAGTATGCTTCAAATACTACCAGTAGAGAAAGAAAAATAAGCTGAGAACAGCAAACATTTCCAGTAAATTATAAATATACTTTTGGATATCTTGAATAACATTTCAAAGTACTCAGAATATTCTCCCACTAAATCAAGTATTTACTCTGGATCCAGTCTTGCAACCTTCAGTCATATGAGAGGTCTCACCCATAGTAACTGGTCTGTGAAGGTAAAGACCACTCAGTTGAATACACATTTTTAGAGGCTGATGTTATTCCCTTTAATGATTTAAAATTAAAATTTTCCATTTACAATAGCATTTCACATGAAAAACAGGTTTTAAATCATCAGTATCCATCATAAATCCAGCTTTTACCCCTGGTAAATATTTAGCTTTTTCAATAGTCTTTCTTAAAGTGTTTGAAAAAATAAATCATGTTTTGTGTAATAAATAATAAAAATCAGTTTTTTTGTAATAAATAATAAAGATCATTATATACTGTGCATAGAGAAGAGCATAAAAATAAGCCATCACATTGCAACACTTTATATTCAGAATACTTCCTCAAATAATTTATTAGAGAGCCATAAAATCTAATCACTGTTAGGTATTAAAAAGAAAATATTATTTTGGATACATAGATGCTACTTCTAAAGACCCCAAAGACGTCAGTAACAGCAAGTAAATAAACTCCAAACTCCTCCCTCCTACATTCCCACGGACAAATAAACATTGATATTTGTATACAGTCTGTTAAACTGAATTCTAAGAGAAGCATAAATAAAGGAAGAAAAGAAAACTCCGGGGGACTTATCAACACAGCTCAAATTACTTCCAGATATCCAGTATTAATAACACACACACGTATTTTAACAGGTATCAACAGGAGATGTGGTTATACAACATGCAGAGTTCTTGGCTTTGGTCACCCAAATGGTTCAACAGATACTTAAATGGAGAGTGTGAGGAATGGTGCTGGAACACTCTGTGTGCCAAAGACTTGAGCTCTACAGGCTGCTGCTCCAGATCACAACTTTCATAGAATCATGGAATCAGCTGGGTTGGAAGGGACCTCTGAGATCATCAAGTCCAGCCCTTGATCCA
>NW_021940541.1:5182415-5185187 GCF_001715985.3 Manacus vitellinus
TCTTTTCACAGGAAGGGAATTGTCTCAAAGGCCACTACTGGTCACATTGTCTCGTGATTTCAAATACCCAGAGTCGAGTGGCTTCACATGCTGGCAGAAATCCTTCCCTCGTGGGGCCAGTGGAGCAGGTTGCCCCAAGAGGCTGCAAGTCTCCATCCTTTCAGGTTTCCAAGACCAGACCAGGAAGCCCTGCACAACCTGCTGTGATCCCAGAGCTGACCCTCTCAGAGCAGAAGGTTGGACTAGAGCTCTACTAAGGTCCCTCCCAGCCAGAATTACCCTGCAGAGCTGAGAAATCAGTCTCCCTCCCTCCCTTGTACTCCTGCCCCCCAAATCAAGCTTTCTCCAGAAATATTTTCATTTGTGCCTTAATATTTTCTTCAGAAAGCTGCTGACACTAAATTAAAAGTTCAGTTTAGAGAGAATCACGTCTTTATGAACACTGCCAGCCATCTCACACATCCACTGCTGCTTCACTACTGTCAAAGCCACAACCATTCTCCCCCCCAAAGTGAGAGCTGCCAGCTGCAGCTTCCAAGTGACCATTGTGATGACACACTTAATTTTCAAACGTGTCATTTATAGAAGCAGGAAATGTTTTGTCACCTCCTCAACTTTCCAATAGCTCAGGAGCATTTTTTTTTCCCCCTCTTAACAAAAGCTTTTAATAGTTCAGATGTGTGATCTGTGTGGAGGAGTTCATGGCTGGAATACCTGGATGCCAATTGAAACTCAAAAGGCAACATCACTTAAACTGGAGAGTGTAATTTATGCAGGCAGTGAAAATATATTTTGCAGACATAAAACCAGAGTGTAGGAGATCATGAGATGCCAGTCACTTAACCTTCTGCCCTTGGACAATCAATCTGTGCTGTTCCCAGCACACGTGTACCCTAGTTTCCTTAAAAATAAAACATCTCTGATATAGATTCAAAAATATCTCTAAGCAATTTTTGATTCAAGATGTTAAGTGACAAGGACATTATAACATGCTCTGATGGTTTGGGCTTTTGTTATTTGAAGTGTGTCTTGTTTTTGCTCTAATTTTTAGGTTTTTTCTGCCACGTGCTTGGACACCAACCAACCCTACACTAAATAAATGTGTTTACACGTCACCTCACTGGCCCAGAGGTGTGAGGAAACCTATTCTCTGACAGCCTGGCAGTTGTTGTCTCTTGACCACTAAGAGCTGAGCATTCATTTAGCAGGAGATCACTAGCACTGACAAGTAGGGGCAAGTAATCAGCCACAGACACAAAAATGCACCCAACTTGTTGAAGCATGAGTTACTGTTGCTCTAGGACTGCATTAGCTCACACATTCCTCTCTTGAAAGCTTCTTTTTAATAAATACACACTGTGGATGCCCTCAAGTCAGCACTCCCTTTTTGGCTTCCTCCGATTTGCAGCGGGAATGAACCACTTGAGAGAGAACTTTTTTGGAGATGATAAAGCAGTATTGGCCAATGCCTTGTGCTCTCTACCTTAACCTGCTGGCCCAGTGCTAGCTCAGAGTCTGGTGACCTGGTTGCCTTATTGCATGACATATATATATATATATTATATAACCAGACATTGCAAAGGTCTCTTGTGAGATACTGAGTCAGCAACTGAATTGAGTTGTATTATAACCACTGATACCCATTAAAAATAAGAGATGAAGCTGCTATTTCTGTATAGAAATGTCACTGAAATGTGTGGCCAAGGACACGTTAGTGATCACTCTTTATCCATCAGCAGCATGGGAAATATTTTTGGCATATCCATGTCTGGGTTTTTTCTACTTTGGGCAGGTAACTTGCCTGATATTGTAAAATGATTAAACTGTGTATGCAGGGGGGACAGCAGTGACAACCCTGGGCTGTGGGTCCTTCCTGCTGTGCCCACATGATGTGTCCTCTCTGCCAGGGAGCTGGGGGACCCTGGCAGTGCCAGGCACTGTCCCACTCAATCCCCCTGGCCCAGGGGCTGGACCTTGGCTGGCACCAGCAGCTCCCCCCTGGCTTTGGCACACAGAACACCCCCAGCCTGCCTTCATGGCGAGTGGCTAAAAGCTGAATTTGGGCCAATTCAGTCTGCAAATACAGCACATGGATTTTTAGCAGGAGTTGAAATTTTAACTGAGGCTCTAAATCTGGAGAGGGCATCTAAGAGCTGACCTCCTGCCTTACCAGAGACTGTGGGGCACATCACATGGCATCTCGGGAGACAAGCTGGCTTTTCTGCCTTAAGAATTCATGTATATCAAATATGAACTTCATTTTTATCCTCTCCCACTGTCCAGAGATGGCAGAAATCGGGATAATTGCACAGACTGTCAAGACTCCCTGGGAATTATGTGTATTTTCTCTCTCTCTCACAGAGAATCCATCTTTTTTCCCTGAATAATTCCTGCCAGAGCTGAATCAGAACCTGCCAAACTCGCAGAAAAGAATCCAACCCTTTTCTACAAACTTTCAAAGGAAATATGACTTCTCTTTGCTGACCTTTTTTTTTTTTTTTTTATATCCATTGTCATTTGACTCTTTTTGAATAACTTGGATGAATTTAGGGAAGGTGTGGTACACAAGGAATCTTTGGGCAGCCCCTCAGCTGGTGTGCAATTGGAAAGCTCTGCTCAGTCACATCCTAAAGATGCATCACAGAGAATCTGAAAAGCTCTCTTGGAGATCATTCACCTCGTGTGAATGCAACTGTTCCCATCAGCTATGTCATTTTAAGGATTTTAACTATTAGGTCAGAGGACAGACAATAGGATGGGATAGAGCCCAAG
>NW_021940541.1:5188083-5232464 GCF_001715985.3 Manacus vitellinus
TGAAAAAGAAATTGTTCAGTTTGGTATCCCCTCAGAGGGGATGCTGTGAAGCTGATAGGAGAGTTTCATGTGTCAATCAAGAGTTAGAAGCTTTAATAACAACAATAAAAGATTATTCCAGTATATCTGTTGTCCCAACACCGGTGCCTCTGGCCAGTTGTGCTCCCAGTGCTTTTTAGTTTACTTAAATATGCTAAAATCATACTAAAATTCACAAACAATTTGCTGCTCACCAGGAACAGCCATACCAGCAAGTGCTGAGGAATGTGTCTTTGAAAACCATCAGAGAGATCTTCTCCTGTCATAAATTTTCTCTGCTCATTTCTTCTTCCTACACATAAACACAAAGAACAAGGTCCTGTGATCGCTGAAAAGCTGCCAGCAAGTTACTGGGGATTATGGGCACAACCATCCTCTGATCCTCCAGGTAACTGCAAGAACAGTTCACTTCTGCTGCTTGAACATAGGACACACTTTGAAATTTCTGTGTGTGCATTAAATCTCCTCTCAGTACTTTCTAGGAAGAAAATCTCCCCTTTACTGTAAATAATTAAGAGGAAATCCTTCAGCATAAAAATAAACTGAACAAGACTTGACCACAACAAGCCACCAAGCAAAAAAAAGCAAACCCTACCCTTCAGGCATTAGATGCAAAATAATGTTTTAAATCATACTTATTAATGCATTTTCAAGCATTTCTTACTTGCTAAATCAGAACAGATTTCAAGTGGTTGGGTTTAATAATGACTTGAACTCCTACTTATAAGAAAACTGGACAACCTCAATGCCCTTCTTTTCTTTCCCAACAGTCTATTTACAGCTGCCACTAAACTCTATATCTGCTTGTTTCTGCTTGGCTGGAGCCTGGAAGCTTCCACTCCTTAAGGACTGAATAGAAGGAAAGGAAAAACTCGAGCCCTTGGTTCAGTTCGTTTCCCTGTGCAAGTGGCCCCAAACCTCTCCATTTGCTGATCTCTGCTGCCCTCTCCTGCAGGAGCTGGAAACTCTCCTTCCAGGATTTTAATGGAATAACACGTTATTAGGGATTTAATGGTGAGTTTAAAGCCAGAGGGGATGGGGAAGGAGTCTTAGGACAAGGGAAAACTGAAGCTGTAGAGGGAAGCTGCTTGTGACAGGTTACTGAGGGTAATAAGGGGGAAATAATGATAACTACAATAACGTTAATAACAATAATAATTATATCAATAATAATAATAATAATCATAATAATGGTAATAAATTAAATAATCATGGAATCATTAAGGTTGAGAAAAGACCTCCAAGTCCACCCTTTGACCTGACACCACCATGACCACTAAACCATATTGTGAAGTGCCACATCCACTTGTTTTTTGAAGCCTTCCAGGGATGGTGACTCCACCACTTCACTGAGGAGACTCTTCCAGTGAACAAATTTTTCCTGTTATCCGACCTGAACCTTCCCTGGTGCAACTTGAGGCTGTTTTCCCTTGTCCTACCACTTGTTACCTGGGAGAAGAGCCCAAACCCCACCTGGCCACAACCCCCTCTCAGGGAGTTGCAGAGGGTCACAAGGTCTCCTCTGAGCCTCCTTTTCTCCAGACAGAACAGCCTCAGCTCCCTCAGCTGCTCCCCACAGGACTTATGTTCCTGAAGTCACACCAGATATCACCACAAAGCACTGGAATTTCACAGAAACACAAACACTTCAAAAGTCCATCAAACGTGAAAATGTAGTGGAACGGGAAAGAGGAAAACATACTTTGCAAACACTCTTGTGGCTGAGGAATTTGCCTGCAAAGCAGTCAGAAAGGATAAACAGATGATTTCAGTTCAGTTCAAAGAATGCGTCTTGGCTTTTTGATGAGATGGTTGTGGCACAGAATAATAATAATAAACTCCCCACACACACTGGCTTAGTCCTACAGGGAGAAAAAGCTGCTACCAGAAAACATCACATCCAGGACCAGGTGATCTCTGACAAATTACCTTCCTCCTCTCTTTTCCTATTAGCAAGGCTGCTTTTCCTTGCAATGCATTAATCTGCCTTTCAGCTGGCTTTTAATCAAAGCCAGGCTTAGCTTTGCAGTGGAAAAAGAAAGCAGATGCTGAGGTAAACCACAGAGTAGAACTGGAAGAAACAGTCAGAAAGAAAAGTCTCTGTGGCTTGATAAGCATTTAAGAACTATTTTTCTAGGGGTAAGGGAGAAAACTTTGCTCCAGTTTGGAAAAATGGCTATGCCTGCCTTCTTTTCCCAAATGTAGCTGGTTTGTATAGTATTTTGCAGGTATTATTTGTACAGTATTTTGCAGGTGTTATTTGTATAGTGTTTTGCAGTATTTAGCTGTGCAACAGAGAAAAAGCAAAAAAACCCGACACTGATAATTAGCAAATCAATCCTCTCAGACTGTGAAAAGAGAATTTCTGGTCTGTCAGGAACTAAGAAACAAGCATAGAAGTACTCCAAACCAATCAGTTGTGCCAGTGAAGGATGGCATGCAAGCAAGAAGATATCAAGATACAGTATTGCCATGACTGGAGGTACCAGTTAAAATTTCAGGGGCAAGAAATTACTGAACTAGAACATGGTAGGATAGAAAAGACTCAGATATTTGCAATTTGCACTTTGGGTATTTTTGTTGTTGCTGTTGTTTGGTTGGGTTGGATTTTGGTTTGGTTTTGTGTGTGTTTTGGGATTGTCTTTTCCCTTTTATTGATTTCCTGCTGCTGCTGACTCTGCCACACAAGCACCAGCAGCAGGTGAGTGGGGATGTTGGAGGGGAGTGTGGGTGTGAGGGAGGTGAAGGAGGGCAGGAGAGCACATCCCACATGGATCAAGCTCCAGAGGGGCTGGAGGAGCCCTGTGCCTGTGCAGCTACAGAGGTCCTAGCTGAGAGATGGACAGTACACACTCCCTTATTCAAAAAAAGACATTAGGGACAGCAAAAAAGCTGCAAAAATGTGCCAGGTAATTCGAAGAATTAAGAGCAGAAAAGGTATTTGGGGGAATTCTCCTATTAGTCAAGGGTAAAAAATAATTAATACTGCTGATATCTGAGAGGAGAACTGCCTTACCTTAACTTGTTTTGAGGAAGCTGCAGAGTGATGACAGGGATGATCTAGGCTCAGCAGTGATGTGGATGCTCAGAGAAACCTTCCTTCAGCACGTGGCTTTGGCTGCAGGTGGAAACCCTTCCAACCAGAGCAGTCCAGCCAAGTCTCCTCTCTCCAGCCACAAACCTCTCCAGCCAGGACCTCTTAATTAGAAAACCCCTGCCTGGTCCTCCTGAGAGGCAAAGAAAAGGCTTTCTGATTTTGTTCTTAGTCAACACAGGCCAAAAATAACTCAGAAGTCCTTCTGATTATGAAGAAAGATCAAATTATTCTTAAAATATGAGCTTATGTTCATATGGCTTTCAACACTCATAATTCTCTGGTTACCAAGACACTTTATCTGGCAGGAAAAGAAGTGGAATTCTTGTGCAACAAGAATCCAAACTGCTGTATTAATGGCTGTATACTAGTGCCCAGGATGCTCTTATCCCCCAGAAATTCATTTGGAATAGCTACTTTGCAAGGACTTTCTAAGGCAAATGAAATTCCATTAAAGAGGACAATTATTATTATTATTATTATTACCGTATTTTCCACCCCAAGGATCCCCAGTTGTTCTCCAAACATTGGGTCCATTGCTTCAATACGTGTTCCCTTGGTCCCAAGGCAATTCTATTCTGCAAAAAGAAGAGGAGCTGGTTACCAAACATCAGGAAAAATTCATTTAGGAGACAAGAAGAACAAAAGCTGCTCTTGGAAAATGACACCTGCAGCAGCAATCTTTCTAGTTTTCCCTAAGACAAGAAAATGCTAGAGCTGAAGCAATAGAAAAGAATTGCATAGTAAATCCAGATGGGATACAGAGCCTGGAGAAGATGCATTCTATGGAAACTATCACCAAAACTTTCTGACATAGCTTGGATATAAAGGATACATGCCAGTTCTGCAAGGTACATAAAACACCAGGTGAATTTGCTGCTGGTATAAAGTATCACCAGAGACAGAAACCAAAAAGAGGAAAAGAAATGTGTGTATAAAAGTGGCAGGTGTAGAAACTTTGAGAAAGAGAACATGAGTATTTGATGATTACTGTTATCTGGCATATCAAAAAAATATAAATCTGTCTCAGTTGTACAAAACTCTGATGTAGCTGGGGGGGCTCAGAGACTCCCCAACAGGAGGTTGTAGCCAGGTGGGGTCAGGCTCTTCTCCCAGGATGAGAGGAAATGGCCTCAAACTGGGATAGGAGAGGTTTAGCTTGGATATTAGGGAATATTTCTTCAGTGAAAGGGTTGTCCAGCCCTGGCACAGCTGCCCAGGGCAGTGGTGGAGCCCCATTCCTGGAGGGATTTAAAACCTGTGTGGATGTGGCACTTGGGGACAGGGGTTAGGGGTGGCCTTGGCAGTGCTGGGGAATGGTTGGACTTGATGGTCTTAGAGGGCTTTACCAACCCAAACAATACTATGATTCACCAAGAGGGAATTATGAATATTTTATATCAGACCACCAAGGAACTCTGACCTGGGAACACATACACTGGGCATGTTTTTTTTCTGAGTAACAGTCTCTGACTCTCACAAGCTGTTGTAAAAAAATCATTCACAAACAATGCTGGAAAAAATATCCCAGAATCACAGAATGTGCCAGGTTGGAAAGGACTCACAAGGATCATCAAGTCCAACTCCTGGCCCTGCACAGCATCATCCCCAAGAGTCACACCCTGTGTTTGAGAGGATCATCCAAACCAGGGGCAAGTGCTGTGATAATTTTCAAAGGGTCACCTAAATACACTATTATTCATGGATCTGTGGTTGGATTCAAAAAGCAGGCTCAGAGGAAAAAAAGACTGACTCACAAGGGCCATAATACGAAACAAGTGTTTGAAAAGAGTGACCATTCACCAAAAAAAAAGCACAAAGATGACCTTCTTCTTCTTCTTGCAACTGAGATTTGTTGTCTATAGCTTTTTATTAGTTACAGCAAGTGAAATAGGAGCCAGGCAAGTGTAATATAACTCTATTAATCTCCTGCCACACGTGGGTGAAAAGTAATAACACTGCCTTTCTTTTTTAGAAACACCTGTTGGCATCTGGTTTGAACAATGCAGAATATTATCACTCCATAACCCTCTGGAAAGCAGCCACTGAAAGGGAGTTTGTCAGTGGGAACTGCACTGACCTGCAGGAACATTTGCTAAATGAAGTAGCAGTGACAATGATGTGGGAAAAAAAAGGTATTTTCAACTTGGGGATGTGATTCTCAAAAAGAAAACCATTAAGTTGGGCCAATAAATAAGTATTTGACAACTTTGCCTTTACCATCTGCTGAGTTTGTCTGACAGACAACCCTGGCTTTACCTGCTCAGGTGCTGCTCCTCTCCCATCATCCTGGATCCCACATTCTGCTGGTGCAGTCACAGGGAAGGAGAAAACAGAAATGTGGAAGGGGAATTTTAACCTACAAAAGGGGACCAACAATTTCAATGAATAGCATGGAAATAAACCTAATATCACATAATCATAATCACTCACCTGAGATTTTCAAGACTGAAATAAAACCTCAACTTGCCTTCCTTTCTAAGACTCTTTATGGGGCAGCATAAAAACAGAAAGGGAGGGGTTTTCTTTCATCACTTATTTCCGTGCTTTTCAAAAATCAGGATGTGCAGCCCATGTCCTGCTCTAATTTAACCCACACAAAGTTTATGTTTGCTAGTAAAGCTTGGGAATTAATACTACACAAACACAATGTTTCATTAGTACTAATATGGAAAATGTGACTCAGTTGTACAAAGGATAATCACTTCCCCTGTTAAACCCAGCCCTGAGCATTGTTCCTGTCCTGAAGGCACAATGACAACAGTTACACAACCAACATTCAATCCCAGGGCAGCAGATGATGGTGTTGTGTTAAATCAAGACACACAGAGATTTTAAAAATCTTTTTATTATTGTAGCGAGACTGCAACATTATCTAAATAAACTTTTCAATCACTTTTACACTCCATTTTCATCATCAAGGGGATGCCACACAATATTCTGCAGCCTGCACACTTTATAGCAACAATCAGTATTAAAAGGCCTTTGAAATGTGTTTCTTTAAAAACATTAATTACAAATCCAAGTGTATATTAAAGCAGATTTATTCCAGAGACTCACTGACAAACAACTGAACGTGATCTGTCACAGAACAAGCCTGTGTGTGCTCACAGTAACTCTGGAGTAACCCTGTCCATGAGTACTGCTGGGAAAAATAAGAGCAGGGATTGAGGAGTGTTGGAGTAGTCAGTGAGAGACAGAATTTAGGCCACTGGTAATGACAGTCAAATTTTACTTAATTCTGTTTCTCACCAGTTAATACTTAAGGCAAATTTTCTTGTGTACTTATTTTCCCAAGCTACAGTAACCATAAAACACAGTTCACCATACACTGAACAAAGAATTTTATAATCTATGTAAGATGTGGCAGGAAAAAAGAAGATACATTGCAATTATAACTCTCACTTTTCTACTCAGAATGATGAAACTCACATTTTCAATTTATATTCCACAAGATTATTGACAAGTCCAACCTTTCCAGTTTTATTGGAAACGTTGTTTTAGATTTGAACCAAAAAGTTTGTGCAGTTAGAGATGTCCCAAAACTGAAGCTCCTCCAGGAGGAAGTGTAGAACACATATCCACAAATACTCAAACATAAGAAGAATCCAATGTAGACTGGATTAGATAAGTAGACAAGCCACCAATTACATTCAAAGGAGAGACATTTTACAGGATTTTTTTCACTACAACCTATTAAACTTCAGTAGCTCCAAAAAGGTGGGAAAAGGAAGAACTTAATTTTTTAGCCCAGACTATTTTTCCCACGCCACAGTCTTCAATTTGCAAGGGCAATGTCACTTTTACAGCTCCCCAGTTGTAAAATTCCTCATCAGTAACACACAGAAAAGATACATCTGACACAAGAAACAATAATGCAAGCAAGTACTTAAATGCTGGCACACAAATGGGAGAATATGATTTTGGTGGCATCCTTAGGGTTAGAAGGATCTAATGAAAAAGCCAGAATTTTGGCTTTTTGGACTATATTGTTCATCACACATTCAAATAACAAACAAAACAGTGACTGGGCCAGCACCAGCAGTGTCCTCCCTGTCCTGCAGGAGCCCACCCTGCTGCTCTGAGATACTTCTCCCAGCCTTTGACCCCATGAGCCAGGCAACACAAGGCAGAATTTAGTTCCCAAGCTGTGCAGGGAGGGCACACTTAAACATGACATGGAACAGAACAACACCTTAATTGAAAAGAAAGGACATTTCATGAGATTTTTGGAATGTCAGGAGAGTAACATTTGTAAGTGAACCTGTTACAGATTCCATTCCAGACAGTTATAAAATGACATTACAGTGAACTGATCTAAAATAACAGGAATTTTAAACTGAAAAACTGGACTGAGAAAACACAATGTTCCAGGGAAGAACTGTGTGCTTTGTGATCTGTGTTTATTTTTAAATATATTTATAATTTTATAGTACAGGCTCAATCATTTATACATATAAATACAACAGTACTGAAGTACTATAAAGGTTTGATTTTTAGAAGTAAATGGACTGGACTTTTACACAGGTATGCAAGTCTTTCAGCACACTTTAAAATCTGATTCCTGCTACAGTTGAAAAAGTTGAAATATTCTTGTATAATTTTATCACAGGCTTCTTTCCCCTCTTGTGAAAGTGGAGACAATTTTATCAAAAAGAAACAATATCACAGTTCTTAATTCTGACTTCAAACACATTTAACAGTATTGGCTCAAATCACACAAATCAGCTGTTAGAGTGATCCAAGAGAAAGATGTATTTTCACACAGTGGAATCTCAGTCTGACAACCCAGATCAGCTGACAAACATGAAATTCTTACTCCTCTGTCACCTCCTCCTTGGGCTGTTTAAGTTCAGTCAGTAACTCTTTCCCAGCTTCTCCTGCTTTGGAGGCAAAGAGAACAGCTCCCTGTTTGAAGCCCAGGAGCTTCAAGCTTCTGGCATAATCTGCATACACAGCATGGATCAATTTATGTAAATGAAGCATTAAGGAAAACACAAATTAACAGCACAATGAAAAAACTCAGAATCCTTTTTTTTCCTTCTTACTCCTTTGCTCTCCCGGTGTGAAATGCCTGTCAATTCTGTTAATCCAGTATTTTTCAGCACAAATAAAGAGAACAAAGTTGCTTTAAATCCTACTGTTGAATGATTATCAAGCAATGTGTAGAGTGATATAAACTAAAACAGACACATTTCAGATATGCATAAATACCTACCACGACACAAAGGCATAACTTGGAATAAAAATTAAAAAATAAATTAAGGTCAGATTATAGGATTTGTTTGTTAATTAGACTCTGAGTTATCTACATGACTTATTAGTGGCTTTTTTTATTTACAAGCTGACATCAGTGATGACTCCACAAACCAGGATCAGGTATCACATATGTAATATTATTATGCATTATTATTTATTGCACACCGACAAAAATTTCAGACACTGCTCAGTGTTTCCAGAACACCAGGTCAGATGTGCAGATTTTAGTGAGCAATTCTTCAGACACCTTTTATGATACTTATTGCATTTTCAGCTCATTGATAGTGACCTTTAATTTCTTTGTTTGCACTGTCTCAGAACTGACTCCTTCAGAAAGGACGTCAATCACTGAAACAATATGATGGTGTACAAAGGGTTTCAATAAAGGGGTTTTTTTTCCTGACACAAAATGAACCACTGATTGCACTACACAGGCTGCAGCAATTATTTCCAAGAACATTTTATCATCCCCTCTTTTCTCTCCTATCACTGTATTTTTTTCAGTTTTAGTTTGTATTCCAGACCTCAGACCTCACAGACCATCACACAAGGTAATAATGGAAATTACACCTTTTTACTTGTTTCTTTATACTTCCCTCAAGCTGCACAACCTGGAAAATAAAAGCTGGAACTCCTATTTCTGGGCAGACTAGTTCATCTAACATTGGTTCACACATACTCACTGTGTATGGCCACACAGATGCAGACAGGATTTCAAATAAAGGATATTTGTATCATCATTAACTTCAAATGCCCCGTACTTCAGACAAGCTTCTACAAATAAAGCTGCTCTATCAAAGTACCTCATGCTGAGAAATGGGAAGAAAAAGAGAGAATCATTTGTTAGGATACAAAGCAGGAAAGTACTCCAGGACATTGCACCAAAACACTTGCACAGAGTGTAACTTTCTTACATCTTCCCTTGCACTCAAATAACTTGCATTTGATGCAGTTTGAAAGATCAAGGCTCCAGTTACTCAGAAAAAATCACAGTTACTATAAATCCTTGCTGCTTGGTCAGTGGGTGCTTGCAATCTTAAAGCCTGCAGTAAATTTAAAAATGCATCAGTTGCAGCCTACAGAAATGATGCACTGCTGAGGTTGAAGTTAATTCCAGAAAATCATGCTGAAGGAGAAACGATTGTCAGGAACTGCAGAGCCCCCCTTGATGTCTGAGTCACTACAACTTGTCTGATTTTGGACAAAATTAAATACAGGTTGTGCTGTGTCATCTTTACCTGTGCAACATCTCTGCCACTCTGGTAAAGCATCCAAGTGACAGGAGGACAAGAATGGCCTTGGACTTGTGGTTGACTTGTGGAGAGCAAAGGTGATCCACCCACCGCTTCAGCACGTCGGCACATTCCTCCGAGTTCAAACGGACCTTGGGGAGGTGGGAAAGCCAAGGTGTCAGAAGGAAAAGCTGCTGAAACTATCAGGTATTAATAAAAAGCACAACTATCCCTTGAATTAATACAACATAAAGGAAGTTGAGAAATATCTAGGTATAAAAGTACTCCCCTCGAGTCACTGAATTTTTACATTATGTTTACCCCAAGCTTTTTAAAGTCCCAAGTAAGAAGAAGTTAGAAATCTTCACACCTTATTGCAGACTTAAGGACAAAACATTTTTATTTTTCTTAAAAGCAGGATTCACTCATTTAGAAAATCTAAGCACAAATTTGCCACGCTTTCTCCAGGAAACATAACAGAAACTTCATCAGAGACAAAGAAAAATCCTCACTGACTCCTGCCCATTATAACATGGGGAGGTAATGCTGTGTCTAGGCAGTCTTACTGTAATTATGTCTGCAAACCAAAACAGGTGGTGATGCAAATTGATGAGTGGTGCTAAGTTTGAAATGAGCACACATCACATGGAGCTCAGCACAAATCCACTGCCTAGTTACTTACTGACTTCCAGAGGTGGATTTGTAGATCATTACAAACTTTGTACTGCTGCAGCTATGTGCAACTTCACAAGCCATTGCTCAAAAATTAGAAAATTGAGTATTCCAACCCTTTTCAGGCCCTTTTTGTGGAGTCAAAAGTCTGAAGAACCTGCCAAAGCTGATTCAATGGATTGGCTTGTTGGCGCTTAAGACATGGGAAGAACTGATGATATTTCAAACTGATTTAACTTTTCAGTTATTTAACTTTGGAGCACTTCAGCACCCTCATCAGCCTTCATACATGTGCTGAGGAGGTAGTTTGGCAAACTGGAAGCTGGGGAATGACACACCTTTGCCAGCCAAGCTGCACGATTCCACTCGCCGTAGGTCTGCAGGTAGCGACAGGCGTCAGCAGCCTTGTCGATGAGACACAGCAGCTGGACACCCTCTGGAGAACAAAAACCACTCCAGAGAGTAAGTTAGGGGAAAAAAAGTGTGATCAGGTCGTTCATCCCCCCCCAAAAATCATTGCTGTATCCTTATCAGCACACAAAGATGTTGAAAACTCCTAATTTCTGGGTGTCGGCACAGCAGCTGGACACCCTCTGGAGAACAAAAACCACTCCAGAGAGTAAGTTAGGGGAAAAACAGTGTGATCAGGTCATTCATCCCCCCCAAAAAAGCATCTCTGTATCCTTCTCAGCACACAAAGATGTTGAAAATTCCTAATTTCTGGGTGTCAGCTACTGGATCTTTTCCCACACAAAGCTCTCATTTGTATTTGCTCTAACTAAAAATGACAAGGGGTTCACAGGATTTCTCATCATAAAGAGATAATGGTCTTTAAATTAAAATAAAGGATTAGCCATGAAATGTATTTACTTAATTTACAATGTTGTCCACAATGTACTGACAGTGAAGTGTTACTTGTCTACTGAGTGGAAAGTATTTTTCCAGACAAGTACAGACATTTGTACTTTCTCTGCATGTCTTTGAGCACTTCAGTCAATTGTTATATGGTGAACAGCTCTTGTTTTGAAACAAGGTCTGAACTAAAAAGGAAATCAAGTCCATATTTCATCTTTGTAACAGGACACCAAATTTTAATCAATGCTTTAACTGGAAAAGTGGAAAATACATACCTTGATGGGCTCAGCCTCTTTTCTGCAAACAACTGCCACAAGATTTACCCCAGAAGTAACTTTTCCAATGAAAATGAATCAAAACCAGTTGAACTTTATAACTGAGTTACTGATTATTTTTGGGTTAACTTGTGTTAACTCAAAAAGGTAGCACAAGCTGTAACATATGCAGCATATAGATAGATCTACTACAATAAGATTCTCTGCTCTCCTGTTTCTATTGGTAGCCTTAATAATGATTAGAATTACTAGTTTATAAGTAAATAGAAAGTGATATCTTACCTGCAAGCTTTCCATTGGCTATCATGTTGGTTGCTACCAGTTTAATGGTGCTTTGAGAGGGACCTGATGAGGTGACAGTTGTGACCAAACAAGCTTTGAGTGAATCACAGTAATAATGTGCATTCTCTGAACTGGTTTCTAACAACAGTTGCACTGCTCTGTCAGTCTGGCAAGAGAAAAAACAGAACTTTGACCACAACATATTCACTTCTGTTTAAAAGTCTTTTGATTTTTATCCTTTTTAAGACATTGGAGCTAATGAAAGTTATTCTAAACCAGGCTATAAAAATATCTACTGGTGTAGCAATAATTAAGATTCTATTTCAATAAAGCATCCATAGTAAGGCTAGCACTTAAAACCCATTAGGAATATAATGGAAATTAATATTTGGAATTAATTTTTATTTATAGCCATTTATTTCCTTGTTTACTTTTGTAGAGTTATAAAAGGAAGAGGAACATTTAAACAGATAGGGGAAGAAGAAGAATAAAAAATTCAAATATTACCCACAAACCTGGCCCAAGAGGAGAAGTTGATCAGCACATTTCCTGGTATGATCATACGTTGATCTCTTCACTTCCTGGAGATTTACTCTTTCCAGCTGGAATTTCTGGATGAAGGAGGAAAAAATATTTTAAATGTAAGTCTACTGTAAGAAAGAAAAAAAGCATTTAAAAGACATGTAAGTATTTTGAGAATTTTTGGAACACCTCCTGTTTTTAAGTAACAGGGAATGATTTATCCAGAGTGGTATGTCACTAAAAAAACTGAAATATGTCCAGGAAATGCTCTAGGATAAGAGGGTTACAACGCTGAGTGTTTATTGTGCTGATGACATTCTTAATAAATTTGTTTTTGAACCCTTTGAAATACCTGGAAGTAGGAATTTTCACACAGTATGTCATAGCAGATATCCAAAGGATTAACCAGCTGTTCCTGAGGGACTGCTGTGTCTCTTGGTTTCTCAGGTTTTTCCTGGCACAGGCTGTGCAAATAGTGGGCAGCAATAGTCCAGAAATGCAGCTCAGATTCATCCCCATACAGCCTGAGAAGATACAAATCAGGATGTCAAATAGGGCTGTATTTTTTCATATGGTACAGAAAAATACAACACATTTAATTTTTTACAAAACCAATGCATTCTTGTGGAGATCTCAAGTACTTTGCATTAATGGGACAAACTACAAGAGAAGAATAAGGAAAGTCAGAACAGCAATTAAACTCAGGGAATGTTCAGCACAGAAATATGTGGAAATTGATATTTATTATTATTTTATACCTAATCACCAGTATCCTCTTTCAACCAAAAGTTACTAAGTCTGAAAAACATCTTTGAATACAGGTAGACTAAAATTAGTTCAGTTTAGGCAGAAGAACCACAGGGAACAAACATATTTGAAATAAAAACCAGGCCTTCCCCTGTTTGCATATAATCTATTGTGAAAGTTCTGACTGACATTTTTGGGCCTTCCACAACTAAATGTAACACAGTTGGCAAAACTCCATTTGTAAAAGTACCAAGACTGAGGGAAGTTCTCTGTATCCATTAAGCAAATAAAATTATGTTTCAGAAAGGTAAAATCTCCATTCTTGGTCCTAAAAACACTCTAATCCATGGGTGACAAAGCAGTTTAGGAGTTAAAGAAGAATTGGTTGAGTATCTAAAATTTAGCTCATTCATATGCATTAAGAGCATCAAGATTTTACCAGGAAACATTTGGTAAAATTATCTGAATCTCTACTACCTGGCAACCAGGAGACATCTTTGCAAGAGAGTGAAATCTGGATCAAGCAGAAGTTTCTTTATGTCACTGCAAAAGAGAAGGCCACAAATAATCAATAAAATGCTGTGCAAGTTTTTTTGGCTGGTTGGTTTCCAACACAAACAGGTTATATCACACACAAACTGAAAAAAATCAAACCTCAATTTCCCTTCTGAATTAAAATCTATGAAAACAGTTATATATAATTTGAGATACAACTGATGTCAAGGAGCAAAGTCCAGTGAGTCCATGAGGAACTCCCTGTCCTTGCAATAACGGGAAACACCACAAGGATGTATAAAAAGCTATAAATTAGTCTGCAGTAATTCTACCAATTCCAGTATTAATTCAATTACTAATAATTCATAAAGGATACATATGCATGAATTCAGGTTTCCTACATATGCTTCAGACTGGGTAGAAATATGCTGTTACCTTTTCTCTCCTACTAAAGGAAGCTTTAACTACAATTTTCATGGTTTAAATGGAATGTCAAAATCTATTTGCTGTGCAAGCAGAGCAATGTGCATGAATATTATTCTGAAATATATCTTCAATAAAGGATTTTTAGAATTGTTTGTCTTTTCTTCCTCAGAGAAGAATTAAATATCCTAACAAACCTTGAAGTATTTAAGTAGCAGTGCCTGGACTAACATCAAAGAACCACACAATCCCTGGGAAGCACTGCTTAAAAAATTCCAAATGCTCATTGGTCAGTTCTAAATATATATTGACACTAATTAGCATCTTTAAAGCACCAATTTTAAGAGTTATATAAAAATTAACTTTGTTTAAAATAAAAGCTGTCATGACTCAAGCTCATCTTTAGAGAGGCAAAAAGCATTCTTTCTTCTTAAAGCTGTGAATTGCCACAAACTTAAGGTTTTTTTCTTTCTTAGAATTCTGGAGATTACTCAAGTAATAATAGGAAAATTCTTACTTGGACAATGAATTCAACTGCTCTTGAAGAAGGTTTTTAATATTTTCAGTCTCTGGATAATCTCTGGATTAAAAAACAAAGTAAGAAAAAAAGAAAAAGGTTTCTTATATTACCAAAATGACAGAATTATCTGAAATGGAAGTAGTAGAAAAAACACAAGAACATATAAGGAAACAATCTTTCACATTTTTATGGTAAGCCACTCATGAAAGATTCTTTGGTTCCTAGTTCCAAAACAGTAATGCAAGATTGGTTTTGCTTTCTCTCAACCTCAGAGCCAGTGCCAATCTTTCTTTTCCCATTTTTTTTATTCATTAACCTTAAAATTAATGAAAATGACAGTGCCTGGAGCACCATTCTGTGCCCACAAGCAGTACCCAAACACAATACAGGATACAAAATGTGCTCCTGTGAAGATGTACAGACAGGCCTATCAGATTATCAGAGTATCACTTCCAGTTACACTTCAGGAACAACTCTGACCACTACATTAACTTCTAGAGAACAAAGAGAACACACAGGTATTAAAATAACCTGTAAATGACCTAAAAATATTGCCAGTACCTTAAAGCAGAGAGTAGTTTTCTATTGCTACTGAGGCAGTTTTCAAGTGCTACTGAAAGCCAAAATAAATAAAATAATTGACCTTAAAGCCTTTTCTATTTATTACTTTTAGTAATAAATATTGAACCTATTATCTTTTTGACTGTCCTGAAGATTGAGAAAACTTATATACCTGACAGTTATTTGCACAGAAAGACCAATAAAATATGTAGGATTTAAAAAATAATAAGACAAGTATTTCTTCTTACACGTCCATTATATCCAGAGAATATTTCTCATCCCATGGCTGATGCAACAGGAATGCTTTTAAAGCTAATGAAGCCCTTGGAACAAGCAGATAGGGACACCAGGCAGGTTCTGAAACAAAAGGAAAAGATTCATTTTGGAGTGGTTAATGTGCAATAACACTGTGTTCAGGAAACAGAAAATGTCCCACCTTGTTTGCCAGCAGAAGAAAATCATAAATAACAGTCTTTTCATATAGCCAGCCCAGGTTACTAGATACAAAAGCTTATCTCTACACTCAGGCAAAAACATTTCATAGAAAGAACAGGGTTATCAACCGTCCTCTAATGAGAATTTCAGAACATTCCATATTGGATTTAGCCACAGACTCCTGGAATACATTGCAGTGGCATGAAGTAGAGCTGTATACAATGATTATTGCTACTACAGGGGCAAGTTGGAAAACAAGGAAAGCTGTACCCAAATGCATGGTTAGTTTTGCTTTGCCCCTCTGGTTTCTAAGGATGTTGGGAAGTTTAACACCTGTCTGTCTTAGCAGAGAAATAAGATGAAAATTATAGGATTAACTGCTGTCACACAAATTTTAAAGTCAGTAACTCTGTATTCAGTACAAGGTTTGGGTAAGGAGTTTGACTGAGGACTAAAACAAGCACCAACCAGCTACATTATTAAATATTCAGAAATTCCCTGCACTTTGTATGCACTGAATGGTGTAGGAATCCAGTAAATGTGATTCTGTAATTAAAAGATTACCAGTGTAGAGGCAGGACAGCTAAATCACAGGCAACCTTACAGCTGTCACATCCTAACTGAAGTGTGCTTGGTTTTACAACATTAATCTCTACAACTTAATATTACAGAACATTCATTTGATAGCAAAAATAGCTGTGATAAATTACATGTTCTCTCAAGCATTCCACACCACAGCTCCCCACATCACAATTTTCCAAATATGTCTTAGAATCTACATTAAGGGAATCTAATATTTTAAGGAAATTCTATGAGTAAAGGTAGGATTGACTCAAAAGACAACAACAAAAGCAGTTATTTGGAACATTAGTAATAAAAAAAAAATGTAGCTTAGTTAACTAGTTAAATATTTAATTTCCCTTCTTAAACATATGGCAAAAAAGTAAAAGAGCAATGTGAGAAATGCAATGACTCAGTCTACAAACTGCCTTTGATACCTGAAAAAAATTCAGAAAAGACATTTTCACACATCACAAATGTTTCAGAATCATGTAATGAATGTGAGTGATGTAGGTACTGATAATTAAGTGATGTACCAATGTTTTTTAAGTCACCTTTCCAGATTTTCTGCACAAAAAGCCCTTATTATTCATTCTAATTCAGATAGTCAAAAGTATGGATGTTTTTTTAAACAACTCACATGACCTGAGCCTAAAACATTTATCTGTATCTTCGAAAACCACTAGAGAGGCATCAAAATCTCTACATGTGATTATTTTTTGTTCCAACAGAAATGCTGAACATTTTTATTACAAATTACAAGTGCATTTTACCTACCAGCTGACAGCACAATGAAATCACCATACCTATGAGGTCCTGTTCATCCATCCTGAAGCAGGAGGGTTTCATGGACAAGTCCAGGACTCGGATACATCCATCATCTGATGCCAGGACCACCTTGTCAGACGTGCACCAGTCCACATCCAGGATCCGGAAATTCACGTTCCTTCCGCTCCTTAAACTGCTCACCATTTGTACCTGGGGAAGTTATTTGTCATTTTTAGTAGGCTCTCCATCACCCAGTCTAAGGCTGTGTCACACACCCACGAGGCACAGCTCAAAATTCACATTAAAAGGTGAAGGTAGTTGTAAATCATTTTAATAACGGTCCTTTCTGGAGAGCAGGGAATTTAGAAACCTTGCAGTAGGTCACGTGGTTGCCCTGAAACAATACTTTTCCCAATTTAGAGGTGAGACAAAAGATCCTTTGGAGCACAGCTGTACAGCTGCCTTTTTGTTATCTTTTCTGACCTAAAATTTCCATGGTGAACTGGTGGGAATCTACATTCCCTCTTTAATTCCAGCCCCCTGATCCAGCACATGTGCATCAAGACCAGAGGGAGGTTCTCATTAATTAACTCAAGCTCTTCATTAACATACACCTTTTTGGTAAATGCTGAACCTGTCTAGAAATACATTTAGACATAGTATTAACAGAACTTTATGGGAATGGGATGGTTCATTGTCCACAAACAAAAGAGAGAGAAACAAAACACTCTAAATTGTGCTTTTAACTGGTCAGTAGCTGGACATTTTGTAACCCTTCTGTAGCATCACAGGACATGACAACTGTTAATGTAGGGAAACAGTAGCAAGAATTCCACAGCAATCAACATTCTGCTGTTTCCTTTCACTTGTTGTAGAGCAAAGCAAGGAGTTAGAGAGATGTAAGGTACAACAGCTCTAGGACACCATGATTTTCATGAGTGAGAGAATTAGGACTGGTTGTAGGCAAAAGTTGAAGTCCTAAGGAGATGATTACATCTATAATAGGACTGAGATCATAAAATAGTACTACAGATTTCTGAAAGGTTTTCAGTTGAAATCAGTTGAAAACGTGATTTTAGTTTAAAATGCTTTCATGTAGGAAACTCCTTTGGCCTAGAAAAAAAAGAGGGGAGGAGTATCTTATGGCAAAAAACCTATTCAAATGTGGCTTCAAGGAGAGACTCATGGGATAATATTCTACTCTGCTTAGGTAATTCACAGCAGTTGTTCATATCTGCTGTCCAACTCTTATCACCAACAGATTTCTACATTGCACTAATTAAGTACCTGAGTTTGCAGCTGGTGCTCATCACATAGCAAGAAGAAAAAAAAATAAAATTCCTGTTTCACATCCTCATACCCTGAACTTAGTCCAGGGGGCTCACTTAAAACACTACAATTATCTTTCCTTCCCCATGGTACTATCATCCCCTGAAAGACCTATGAAGCAAACCCCAAAAGATTTGTGAACATAACTACAAAATTTCAGAGTAAGGTGAGAAGCCAGACAATGTTAATGAACAAAATGTCTGGTTTTCTGGTATTCCCTAACAAATTAAATCTATTCTTGCCTATGCACAGAATTGAGGAGACCTGTAGTAAAAGTAATCACTTGTCCACAGATTAAACTCTAAAACTGGGGACTCCCCATTAAATTTTCAAGGTCTGCCTCAAACCCATTCCAAGAGGGTGACAAAGAGGAACTCAGACACACTGTCAGCTTTATGAGTGAAAGGTACTTTTCATTGATGGCAGCTTAAAAACGCTTTATAGGAAGTAAAAGTCTTCTGAGAGAAGCTGTAGGACTTCATCATACAACTGTCAGCAAGAAATCATGACTCTGTAAAACTTAATCCCTGATTTTCAGAAGTAAGAGGTGTGCTTTGAAAATAAGTGCAAATCAAACCCCCAGGCACCCACCTCTTTAGAATCCCAAATTTCTGCCCCGTCATTGTACATGGCAAGAAGTTTTTGATTTCCTTTCCCTGGGGCAAATCGGATTTTCTTCACCCAACTCCTGTGTGTGGGGATCCCCCTGAGAAAAGGGAAGTGTAATATTAGCATTAATCACTCTCCACCTCATACTGTGGGCAATTAAATCCTTCCCATGAACTCTGCAGATCCTGATATTGCACAGGTTGAGAAGAATAATCTCTCTACCTCTATGTGCACACACAAATAGCTACACAGATTACTAAAACTAAGATGATTAAATGCTTGAAATAAATACTACAATACTTAATGTAAAAAAAGATACCTAGCTGGAACTTTCATTAAATGTTACTTCTTCTGAAAACACAAAAGCTGGAATGCAGAGAACTGTAACACAGTAGGAATTTTCTGAATTTTTATTTCAAAATGTTTGAAATTTTCACCTCAAACACCTCCTACAGTGAAGAACAAAAATGAGGAGGGAGCCCAAATTCTAAGACTCAATACATCATGTTTGACAGACTAGATTTGCATTCATACCTGGACACTCTAGCTTTCAAATCCCAGAAGTTTAAGTTTCCATCAACATCTCCAAGAACCAGTATATCCCCTTTCCAAGCAATACATGTAATGCTACCCATACTTCCCTGAAAATATTTAAGAAGCAGAACAAAATCTTGTGGTTAATAGAGACAGACATATGAATAAACATTTCAATATTTTAAAAAAAATATTATATGACACAAAAGACCAAATTCTACTCAGTTAAAACAGAAACAGTTCTATCAAATATAAACATTTATCACATCAGTCATATTTGCTTCAAAATGCTTCAAAAGAGAATTCCTTGTAAAAAATTTTGGGATTATAGCAACAGAAATCACTTCTCTGTCTCTTGTTGCAAGGAAGCACCAACATGGCAGACCTCATTCATCAAAATAGTAGCATACACTAAAGAAAGAAATAAAAGTAAAAGAACACCTATTTCTAAGCATCAAAGCATTCAAGAAAAATTTAAACGAGAAAGAATTCTTCAGAGTAACTGGGAAAAGAACAAACTTAAAACTCACAGTTTTAAGTGCTCCTTATGACACAAGACAAAATCCATTAACAGAACAGAATCATGTTTCAATAAGTGTCTCTGTTATTCAACATTTTGTCCAAGTTTTACTAAAATTCTTAAAAATATGTCAAGTAATTTATTCAGAAAGCAAGTCGGGACCTGTGAAGATCTCAACTTGTAAAAAGAAAAAAAAAATCATTTATTTCAATAATATTTTCAACAAAAAAATGATAGGATTGTGAAAACAGAATTGTTACAGTTTTGAAGTTGGAATTTGTATTTCAAATTTCAAACTACTACATTAGTGATCACTTGCTGCTACAAGGCATATCCTTGATTTTTTTTTCGAGCACTCATAGCTAAGAAAAAAATTAAAGCATCAATGATACAGAAAATTTGGACTCACATCAGGAGGAATTCTTGCACTGTCCTTTACTGAGTTCCCTTCTACTGTGAGGTGATAAACCTGCCCATCAGCACCTGTAAACACAAAGTGCTCTCTGGCAGAAATGTTCTGGCTCAGCTCTGATTTACTTTCAGCTTCCTGTAACAAGCTTTAAAAGGAACACAATGAGACATAATTATTTCTTTCTCGAGATGAGAATTTGAAGGCAAATTCTATTTACTGCAGACAGGCAGCACAAAAAAATCCCATATATCCCTTAAAGCAAATTATCTAGAAGCAAGAGTGAAAATGTCTGGAGTCAAATAACAGTTTTACTTCAAGAACCAGGTAACCAAGGGGCTACAGACACACCTGAGAGCAACTTCAAAGCACATCAAAGTCCCACACATAAAATCTGAAGGGAGGACCATAAAGTTGTTTTGCCTGTTACATACTCAAGAATCAGTTCAAAAACATTCTGTTCCCTGGCCCAGGGAACAGAAACAGTTTTTCTCAGGGTGGAAAAACAACCAGTGCTGTAGAAGAGCATCAGATCAGAGAGAGAGAGACCTGATGACAGAGGATTCCACGCTGGTCACTTCGGTGTCTGATGCCACCGTCTGTCGGGCCATGGCCTCCCGGGCTGCCAGCTGCTTCTTCCTCAGGCTTTTTAGGTTATGGGAAGGAGACCATTCCTGTGACAAATTGTCCAGGAAAACAGAAAAGACAAATGTTTATTCCCTGAACTTACTGTGGATTTATAACAATTTGTTTTCTATGATCCCTCCCTCCACCACCCGAGGGACAGACCAGGTTTTTCACCAGTGCCTCCCTTTTGCCTCTTTATGATGAGAGATGAAAATGGTGACAGATGAAATGGTAAAGCACTTTACATATATATATATATATGATACAGATACAGTAACATTTTGCCACAAAATTTTTCAAAGATTTTTATACTATCTCAACTTACCACATTTGATAAGCAGTAACAGAATTTATTCCTTACCAAAGCAGTTGCTGTGGGGAAGTTTTTAGACATCTCTCGGAGCAGAGTGCAGGTTCTGACATCCCAGATCTCCAGTGGTTTGTCTTTAAATACCACAGCCAGATACTGCCTAAAACAAATGAGCATTTACTACAGCAAAAGTAATCACTCCATTTTAGTTTGAGCACTTTACTGCACACGTATTGTTCATATCAGCACTCTGGAAACCCTCAAAAACCAAGAGGAAACAGAGCAAACTAATTCAGCTCAAATCCCCCTCTGAAGCTTGTGATTCCCTTGAGCTACTGAAGAGCAAAAGAAGGTCTGAAAAAGAGTCCTCCTCAAAGCTAATACACAAATTTCTGTCAGGTGGCTCTGCTCAGTTACTGTGAAGGAGACCAGGGAAGCAGTTCAGAGAAAGCAGCAGCACCTCTGATTTGGCCATGAGGCCTCTTCCTAATCCAGGAACAAATGAACATTAAACCACCTTCCACTTGTCAGTTATGTCTTCAGACTGTTCATCTGTGGAGTTACACAAGTATAATACCTTTAATCTACCACTTTTCACATTTAACTTGAAAATAGAGAGGCTGTGCAGAATATGTACTTTCTGCCACTGCAATTACCTCTATTCAAATGAATTATCTCTATTCTTTCTTGTTCTCACTCAGCACTCTCTGCTCTCTTCATCTAAGCCCGTGACTGCTCTTAATTTTTAATGTGTTAATAAGACCATTACATGCTTGAACTCTTCCAAATTCTCTGAAATGTACACATACTTTTGAAAATATTCCTATGCAAGCTAGAGGACATTAATTTTTTTCCTCCACTGTAAAGAAAAAAAAAACTTCTAAGATTTAGAAACAACACCTTATTAAATTCAACACCACTTTAATTTCATTTAGACAGGAAAGGGAAGTAATCTCCCAGAGTACTACTATTATTATTTTTATACTATGAAGACCAGGGTCTCCTGTTACAGGCCTGAGCTAAAAATAATGAGGACTTGATAGTAAACAATTTGGTCATTTATCAGCTGACTTTTCAAACAACTGTATCTCACATCTGGTTTTCCAGTAAACAATTATTATAAAGGTGTGAAATAATCAGAAAAACTAATAAATCTGAAAAATCATCCAATTTTTAATACCAAACTTCCTAGTTTTAAGTTAGGCTTAAGTTACAGAAAAGAGAATTAACTCATAACAAAATCAAAGTCAACAAAAAGTGTTCAGCACTTTTATTCTCCCTAATATTATCAAAATGCCTGTTTAGTCAACACAATTTTTATAAGAAATAAAATATTAAAGACTGATCTGGCAGTGTGATTGCATCCTGAAGTTGCAGAGTCAACCACAGAAACACTCAGCTTTTGCACTCGGAATTAATATTGTGAAGTATTTTTCTCTTGAGGCTGTTGTACATTTTTCTATTCACCCTGAAGTATTTTTTTTCCTAGAATCTCTATGGTGTCATGAGGATCCTCATGGAGCAGAATAAAAAATATAAACCTCCCAGGGCTGCTGCACTCACTTCAGATGAGACACCTTTATCATTTCGATGGCTGGCTCGTCATTGCCTCGCTCCCCACGAAAGGCAACGCTCCTGCCTGGAACCCAAACACAGCAGAGGGAAAAGAGAAACAGTTACCAAACTAGATATAAACATGGAAATAGTTCATCAACAATTCTGTTTGCAAACAGAAATAGTTTATAAACCAAGCCAGAACATCCCCAAGTAACCCGACGTCTCTTACATTGCTCTTGTCATTGTCGACGTTTTCCTTCTCTTCCTTTCCAGCTAAAAGAACAAACCCTAAGAATTTATAATCTTATCCCCATAAGAATTTATAATCTTACTCCCAAAAAAATCTTCACCCACTTGCACAAAGTGTTGCAGAATTACAGATGTTACACATGTCATTAAAAGGAATAATGACCTACAAACACAGGGGTACCACAGCATCCCCTCTGCAGGTTTCATTCTCCTCAGCTTTCAAGGAAAATTCAAGCTTTTCAACTTTAGTTACTCTTGTGGCTGCCTGTAGCTAAGTTATTTATACTAATTAAAATGAATAAATCTATATACTAATTATAATGAATAAATCTAGTTATCAAGAATGCTGGTTAGAGCTCTCATGTCAGAGGCCAGGCTACAGAAAATCTTCCAGCTCCTTCTCATTAGTGATGAAGCACTTGAGGAATTTTCTTTCATTTTTTTGGTTCAGAAATGTAAATGTGAATTTTGTCTTAGTGTTTGTAAAGTAAACACAAATCAGCACAGTTTTCTTAGCCCTAAAATAGAAGGCTTGGCACACAAGTGATAAAAGAAGCAACAAGCAAACAGTTAAATTGCTATGCCTTCCTTGAAAGCTTTAAAGAGGAAATGTAACATTTTTAAGCAAACCACATGCTAAGGTCTCACTTCTGTTTATAAATGTTCAATACTGATTTACAAGCTGAGTGCCCAGGCAAAATCCCATTTTACATGAGATTAATATCACAATGTGTGTATCTTTTTGGTTTGGGTTTTAAACAGATGAACAGAAGACATTATATGGAAAAAAAATTAAAATAATGTCATGTTACAAGAATAAACTCTTTGTGCAGCATCCTGGAAATACAACAATTGAGTGTTTTCCATCAGCTTAAAAAACCCCACTAAAAAAAAATTGCTTTATTCTACATACAGTAATTCAGAATTAGCCATGTATTACAAGATTCAGGCTCTTCAGTTAGAAATTAAGTGGTTCTAGGTTTTCACATTCAAAAATAATTTAAAATTATTGAAGTGCTTCCTATTTTGGGCTAATTTCCCCAGTTACACCTCCTAGTATCGTGCAAATACTGAGTTCAATCACAAATATGTTTGTCATCTATTATGAGGCCAGAATAGTTGAAAAACACACACAACCTGTTCATTTTGCTATCAACAGTATCTTTTAAAAAGTTATTTATTTTTAACCTTACCAGTTCTTTCTGAAAGTATCAGATTTTATCACTGAAATACTTATTTTACACACAGTCACACAGTCAAATTCTGGCCATGGGCCTGATCTACCTGGAAAAATTATCTATTGCCAACAGAAAGCACAAGAAATGGTTCAACAGTATTTCAGGTGCACGTGAAGCAGTGGGTGCACACTTTGACAGCACACATTTGGAAATACATGCATTTTGTGAACAAAATCCACCACTAATACTGGTGCTCTGTGACTCCTTCTAAACCCCTTGCTGACACTTATTCATATATTTTTTGGAAATACATGCATTTTGTGAACAAAATCCACCACTAATACTGGTGCTCTGTGACTCCTTCTAAACCCCTTGCTGACACTTATTCATATATTTTTTTAGTCAGTCCAAGGCACAGATGTTTCTGCAAAAGTGCTGGTTCAGGTCTGTCTGTGGAGCACCAGACAAAACACATCACGTGGCTTCACAAGGACAGAAGAGCAAAACCAGTTAAAACTCTTCTTTACTCTTTCATTTTTTCATGACAACAGGAAGAACAAAAAAAGGAAACACTCACCTGTTGGGAGGTCCACCAGCTGCAGCTCATTCCTGACCAGGCCCAGATTGTTGGGTGTTGATGTGGCAAAGGAAATGAAGCCAGTCAAGCTTATCCACTCAATCCCCCTGGGATCAGAAGGGAGCACATGGAGCACGTCAGCCAAAATATTTCAATGGCCAGAAAATAACCTCAAGTACAATTAATCTTTTTTTTTGTGCATATTCTTCAAAGCAAACAGCACTGAAGTGATTTTGTGCACTTTGTGGAAACATCATATTTAAGTATAAAAATAAGGTATTAGTTTTACAAGTATGATGGAAATATAAAGTTACTGAATTAAATTAAAGAGCAGCTTTCTTTTCAGACCACACTAGTTCTTCTTTGGTTAAAGCAAAAATTTCAGCTAAAAGCACTGTCAGCTTTTGCAGAAATCCCTCACACAGAGTCAGCCCTAGAGGGGCCTAAAAGCACTGCTCTGATTAAGTCAGTGGTTACTATCAAACAACTCAAATTGGCCAACATACAGAAAAATATTTATATGGATAGCAGGGCAGGAGGACTTCATTCCTTTAGTCCACAGAGAGGAGAGACAAAGATGATAAAAAATAGAAAGGCCCTGAAGAGATTTTAAAGGCTATCATTAAAAAAACGAAAACCTGGTGATTTTTTTATTCTTTTTGCTCACTCCAAGGCAGCTCCCAACCAAATTACCTCAGTGCTGCAAGGATGCAAAATTACACTGCACACAGCACAGATAGATTCTAAGAAAATTCTTAGAATCCACAATATCTTAGACTAATAACCCAGAGCAAAGAGGACAGAAAGTGGCACTAGGTGGTACTGTTCCAAAAGGAGATCATCCTCCATCCCCATTTCACTCACACACCTTGTGCCTGCAAAAGCTGCTTGAGTGCTTTATCATTTTGACATTATATTGACATAAATCAAGGAACTAATCTCAAAGAAAATTGAGACTGGTCTTAACACATACATATGCCCAACTTAATTTTAACATGGATAAAAGGATTTAGGTTTTCCTCAAATCCTTCAAACACAGATCATTTAAGAAATGTTCCCAGGGCAACCAAGTCTTCTGTTACTTGAATTGTAAAATCATGGTGTGCTTTGCAAGAATATATGTGAAATATGAGGGAGATAAATACCAGTATTTATGATTTAATGCCAGTAAATCCAATTCACATTGTATTAAGTAGAAGTTCCCCAAATGTAGTGTAGATGGGTGAAAACAAAAAGCACTCCCATAATATTTTGCACATATAATTTACAGCTGTATTTATTATTTTAGTTCAAAGCTTTAAAAATATGGGAAGCTTTATCCCTAAGCCCTCAAGAAAAATTAAAAATTTAAGACCCAGCCTTTTTCCCAGCAGGACCTATGAAAGTTCAACCAATAATTCCAATCCAAATGAGAAGCACTCGATGATTAATTGAAACATTACAGGAATGATTGAACAGGAATCTACAACTGTGGTAACGTGTGACACTGCAGGTCTCCAAAGGGTCATAAATACAGGGAGCTTTCTGAAATGGAAGAAATGGGAATTCTGACACCTTTCCATTTTTTATCTGCTGCTCCACTATGTTTTTTGGAAAAAGCCCAGGAACTCATAAAGCTTTGTTACTGCTGGTAGTTATTCACCCTTCTCCTTCAAAGACCTGAAGCATTTTCTATAGTTTTCATCAGCTTGGGTTTAACGGGGCAAGTCCTTTTTCTCTGCTGCTGCCTGGCCATCTGTCAATACTCATAAAAACCTACAGAAACCCCAGACACTCATCAGCAAGAGGAAACCTTAGCTTGGCTAACTGCTTGCACCTGAAACAATATCACCTTTGTCACTGTCAGACAGGCCAACTGAGAATGTGAAGACAGTGGTTTAAACTCTACTGAAGGACACCAGTAATGCCTTCCCTATTGAAACAGCTCCATTTCCTCAAAAAAGACATCTTTGCCCTCCAGAATTAAGGGTTACATACAGCTGTCAACTGTTGCTCAGACTGAATCCACTCTTTAAAATTATAAAATTCAGGGATTCTGTACATTCAGCTTGTCTCAGTTACTTCAGAAGTGAGACTCAGTTGTTCTGATTAATGTTTCCAATGCAAACAAATTACAGAGGGTACTGAAGGGGATAAAACCACAAATTACTTTTCTAGTTGGGAATGGATTGCTGTGACTTTATGACATGGCAGATGCTACTTAAATCTAAGGATTATAAGAAAAAGAGCAAGATAAAATTGGAAATAAAACCATATATGGGACCAAAGTGACAGTAGATATTTTTCATTCTAATTTCTCTATTCAAGGAAAGTTTTTTTTAAGGAGGTGTAGAATGTTTGCAAAGCAGTTTCCCAAAGGGCACTCAGTTTAAATTCAAATGTTAAAGCAACTTCAATTCAACTCTAAAACTTGGATATAATGCCATAATTTCCACGTTTTGCCTGCAGGCCATAAACATCTCTGTTACAATCAGTGAGATTTTAAATTTAAAAATAAAAGCTGTTGCAGCCTTGAACTTGCTGAGCTTCAGTGCAAAAGAATGAGCAGCACTGCTCCAGTCACAGCAATCTCTCTATCAGGACAAGGAAAAGCAGCACTGAGAGGTGCAAATGTGCCACTGGACCAGAAGAACATTGGAGGCATTTTATTTCCATGTCCCAAATATATTCTCTGTATTGAAGATGGATTATCATCTCCTGTTTTGCCACAATAGCTTAGACTGGTCCATGGAGAACAGGGATCAGACTTTGGTATTTCATGGTTCTTCTAATTCCCTTCAATAACAAGAATTATTGGAATTCTCTCTAGTATTTACTTACATAGCTCTAAACAAACAGTGAAACAGCCAAGCAATACTCATGGATAAAATAAATATTCAAGGTTACTCCTAACTATGAACTATCTTTAAAGGACAGAAAGACAGTTCTTCCTCCTCCTAATCACAACATAGAATTTCAAAGTTTAAATAAAAACAAAAAAATCAGCCTGTGAATACCTATGTAGCTTCTAAAAACCAACACTTTAATCTCAAAAAAATTCTAATTGCTAACACCCAAACAACTCATTACTTTAGCACACTTGGTTTGTAAAGGACAATTGCCTTATTTTTATTACATTCTCAAACTACAGAGCACTGAAAACTCTGCTGGCCTGGAGTTACAATTCCAGGGTATTCTCAATTACATACTAAAATAATGATGTTCCCTGAAGGTATATTTTCAGATACAGAGGCATTATCCAATCTATCTGCATTTTACAGGTAAAGTAAGAATTCCCACTGGAAGAAAAACTGTTGCACTCCATGAAAATTAATTAAAATCAGGAAGAATCCCTGTGCCTCAGACTACATTGCTTGAAGCATTCCCTTAAACTTGTAAAAAATCTGTGGAAAGTCATTCAGACTATTAAGGCTGGGATTGAGGAAATTAAAACAAATATTTAGAAGACTTACCCAGATACCAGCTTATGGTTAAATAGAATTCACAAACATTTTATTTTACTTCTAAAAATACCACTTGTTGAAGACAGTTGCTAGAAAGACAATGTGGTCCTGAAGTTTCTCAAAAACTGCAAACTTCTGACAAATTGAAAGGCCCAAACTAACAATACTTCTAATAATACACAAAGCTTTTTTTTCAGAAGTCTATTTATTTCCTCCCCTCTATCTTAATTTTTTCAATCTGTGAAATGGCAGTAGCAGCTTTTATTTTGAATTCTATAATCACTTTAATAAAGAAAGGACTATCCTCTTGTGCTGCAGAACAGAAAATAAAATGAAAATATTTTCATAAGTAGTTGATGGGATGAAACCATAAAGATTCAAATGGTTCAGAACAGAAAGGGGAATTCTTTTCTTACAGTTCCAGCTGATCACACCACAAACATAAATAAAATTACCTAATTTTTGTGGCAGATTCCAAGCAGGTTTCCTTAATGAACTCTCAAAACTACCTATTCTCAGTTACCTCTATTTTTCTTACCTTTTGGAGAGTACACAGTAAAATGCAGCCCTTAACCAGATAAAGACTTCATGACACAATTCCAAGATAAATTTTTACTAATATCAGTACTAGAAATATTTCACTTTTCATGCTTAATTCTGTCTGGAAATATGTATCCTGTTGGGGAAATATGTATCCAGTAAGCACTATTTTTAATATCTTTGCCATTAGTTATCCAGAAACTTCTGCCATGGTGTGCACAATGTGTACACAAACACACAGTACAACAGCCTTAAAACTTATTCTGTTCCTTCTTAGGATGGATAAATACTGATTCCTCTATTCAGTCTTTAAAATCTTTCAACAACACAATTATTTTGACTTCAGTCAGGACTAGATCTGTCTCAACAGCTATTTCAGCCCCAGGGGGACAAAGCAAATAAACCCTGAGACACAAATCAGAATTATTTCAAAGGACACAATCCATGAGTCCTGACTGTTACACTGAAAAAAGTTTCTCGTCCTAAAAAGACTTCTTTGTACTCCAGTGACTAAAGAGGCTGGAAGGAGCTGATATGCATCCTAGATCAGCAGCATATACTTGTTTCAATGTCATTTTTATTCCAATTTTGGCAGTGTTTTGCAGCTTATACACAGCAAAGACACTGTTGGGGTGAAGACTTGACAGGAGATTTCCTTGAGTGTCATGAACAGCAAGGCAGGACACCCACACTGCTGCTGGAACACCAGTCAGAGGGTTTAGGATTTGTTTCCTAGAAGGATTATAGTAGGAATTAAAATGAAAATCTTACTTGACTTCACAGGAATGGATGCTTAACTCCTTGTGTAAGACTCCACTTGTGAGGTGAAACACCAGGACAGAGCCATTACTTGTACCTATAAAAAGAGATTAAAAAAATACAGACACACATTTTATTCTTCTCTTCAATACTTTAGTGAAAATGCAGGGTTTACAGCTATTTCTCTCTCTCTTTTTTTAAAAATTCCTGTAACTACTACATTTTACAATTTTAGAAAAGGCACTTTGATTTCTAGCACTAAAATCCCAAATATTAAAGCCATCCAGTGATACCCACTTGGATCAAGACTTTTCTTGAACCTATTTATAGAGCCTGGAGAAAATCTGCTCACTCTTTTTGCATTTTCACAACATACCCACCCAGCTGCAGAGGAAAGGAGTGTTTCTGCTTGGTTTGATTCCTGGAGATGAGTAAATGCCTCAAGGAATTTTACTAATTGTTATCCACCAATAATGCCAGGGGAGAATCATGGGCAGATTTTATTGAATCATTACAGCAATTCTGCTTTCTCATTCCTGAAATAATGACCTCTTCCAAATTAGAAATCAATAACTTGGTAGGTATTATCTTCAACTACATCAAAAACCTTCAGAAACACTGAAAGTTATAATTTTCTATTAGGCACTTCTTTATACTCAGATCACTTCACAAAATACAACAATGGATACCTAAAGAGTAATTCAGGTACCTTAAGTCAAGAAAGACCTTGCTATAAATGCACTTTATACCTACTTGTTTCCTAATCCTTGTATTTCACTTGTTTTAAGAATTACAGCCTAAAAAAATCCAATTTTAGTAGCATCACATCATGTCATGAGAGCCTGTCTATGTTTTAGAGCACAATTCTAGGTGGTATTTTAGCTCAGTAATACCAGAATTATGGTGTTTTTGTTACTGGAGTGAGATCCTCTTTGCAAGCTCCTGCCCAACATTCATCTTTGTAATAATTCCCCCACCCCATCCAGGAATCTAGGAAGGCTCTACAGCCCAGGCAACATCAGGAATAACAAGACTCTCCCAAGTCTGACTTATGACAGACACAGATTTGGACTGATATTCAGATATTCTAAGAGTATGTTGGAAGAACCCAAATCCCAAGGTCTAATTCTACAGTGCCCTACAATCTTTACATTCCAGCATCTCTGTGTCTGCTCTTCCAGCCTGCTGACAGCAGAGGCAGCAGCCTGCATGGATGCACTGTGAGATCCCTGATGTGGTCTGAAAGAGCACACTAGAAAAATCAGATTTAAACAGGGAGAACCCAGAGTTAATAAATCAGGTGCTCACTGGCAACTATTCTAATACCCAGATGAGTTTAACTACATTTGGAATAAGACAGAATAATATGCTTCAAGTGTATTTTAGATATTCAAATCAGAACAAAAATTAAGTCTCTGTAAAGTTCATTTCCTTATTCCAGGAATGGGGGACTGCAGAAATCTGTATTTCTTGATATTTAGAATGAAGTGAGAGCAGCATATAAAATGCTGAGTGTATCAACAGACCAGCAGCATAGTAAATGAAAGGATAAATACAAACTTGCTACTGTATTGCAATTTTTCAGGTAGCATTGCTGAAACTCAAGGCAGGCAAGAAGAATCCAAGGACTATCACAGCTGAAAAAGGGTCGATATCTTTAATTACTTACAAAGGATCAAAAGACAGATTTTTCTCTTCTGTATTAGCAACTATATTTGCATTTAATATCTACTCTTCAGAGCAATGAATAAGCTATTGAAGGCCTTACCAACAGCCAGGATTGGCTCATACTGTTTGATGTTCTTTGTTGTAAGGGGTGGGCACATGCGGATGGCAAAGGGAGGCAGAGGGAGCCCTGAAAGGAGGCCAGTCAGCAGGAACTTCAGGTGCACTTCCTGCAGAAATGAGCTCCTTAACTGCTCTTCTCCAGCACCTGCACCTTGCCCTGCTTAAAAATTAAAGCTTTTGTTAGTAATCAGAGATGTTATGGAAAGTTATCAGACACAGAAATGTATATAATTAAATATTACAAATAAGGCACAAACACGTTCCTTCCTGTTTAGCTCTGTGTGAGGAAACTTTTTGGAAGACTGCACTTCTACTAATTCTCCAGTACTAACTTTCTCTCCTAACACTAAGAAGGATATAAAAGAAAAGTAAGAAAAGAAAGCAAGTGCAATAATTCCAGTCTTCTTCCAGAATTCAACCCCGGACAGAAAAGTGCAATCTACCTCCTGAAATAGTGAATTGTCTCGGGCACAGCAATAAAGACAGGCCCAAAAAAGATGTAATTCCAGTGCTGTGCACCTTCTGCAGTCAGCTGAACAAGTCCAAATGTTGTAAGGAACAAAACCAATGTTAGCTGGGATGTCAATGACTACAGGAAACGCACGTACAAGAAAATTTCATGGAATCACAGGATGGTTTGGGTTGGAAGGGACTTCAAAGCTCATCTCATTCCAGCTCCCTGCCATGGACAGAGACACCTTCCACTAGACCAGCTTGCTCAGAGCCTTTTCCAGGCTGGACTTAAAAATTCATGCCCTAAATGGCATCTTTAAACACATGAGATAAAGTGAAAATGTGTTAAGGTACCTACACCAGCTCATCCAGACACCTCTCAGCAAATGCAGCTCCAAAGCTGCACCTTTGTATCTCTGAGCAGCACGAGTCGCTTTTCCAGCAGAAATTAGTTTTAAAACATAAACCTAAGCATCTTAATGGGAAATTTCTCAATATTGAAGTAGATTTCAAATAGCTGGGATGTGTTACATAAATTGGTTTCATCTGTTTGAGATTAATATCAAAAAAATGAAAGTGTTTTGGCCAAATTCCATTTTAAAACACTTTTTCTTTTCCTCAGAGAAAATGAACTTGAAGCATTGGTCCTCAAATGGATTCATTTGATAATTTCTTTAGCAAACAGGAATTCTTTAATTTCAGAGTTACTATTTAAATTGCACAGAAAACAATTCTAACAAATGCAGTTCTCAAGCTAAAATGCACAAGCATTTAAAAAACCCTGTAATATTAATGAAAGCAATTCTTACCAATCATGTTGTCTAATGAGAGGTCTGGAAGTTTATTTTGGAATGGTGCTACAGGAATTCCACAGAAGGAGACTGGGGAATACAAAGGTGATGCACTTGAACTGCTGTAAAAGAAACGAAACCAAAATGTTTTTCTTTAAAATCTCACTGCAAAATACTTTGTGTTCACATTTTCATGATGACCATCAAATCCAGCAGGATCAAGAGCTAATGAAGGAAGACTCCTTCAAAATCCATTAAAGACTCTGTGCCAATTACAAATATGCTTTATATCCACAATCCTCAAGGCTCAGTGGCTCTCATAATGTTATTACATTTTTGGGGGGTTATGTAATTATGACAAAGATCAGTGTTTTGGAAATTACTCTTAAGGACACAAGAAGTAAAACCCAGGAACATATGGATTCTAAACACCTTTCCTGGATATCCAGCACAAGGAATCCAACCAGCAGTATTTTTGAGAACACCAAGAATAAAAATATTAAATCACTGATGAGCAACAAAAGGGTTTAAGTTGAAAATCTGGTATTACTGACATTTTAAAAGTGCACTGACAATTGTATTTCTTTTACGGCAGTAAGTTATTTATTTTATTTATTTATTTATTGTATTTATTTATATTATTCAACAGTACTTTCAATTGCAGCATAACAACCTTAACACATTGAGTGTTCAAAGAACTACATTCCTTCACAAAGTATTTGTAGAGACTGCTCAAAATCTGAAATTCTAGAGGCTTTGTACACAAAAACATTGTTTATACCACCATATTCCAGCCACCTGCTGGGCAGCTTCATATTGTTCAGTGTCAAATTCACACAAATAAAGCAGAAAACCCTTCCCCTTCTGGAAATGTAGTTCTTTAAAGACTCAGGTGACATCCCCCTAAAATAATGTGAACATTCATTCTATCTTTTGTTTTCTTACTTCAACCACTTAGGATGGAATTATCTTTTAAAGAAAAAGAGGAAATACAGTTCCTTCACTTCCCCAAGGAAAGGGAACTAATCTTTCTGGATGACACATTTTGTTCCTCTTCCTTTCATTCCCACATGTCACAATACCAAAAAAACCCACTGAAGGACATCACAGTAAATGTAACAGATTGAAACCATGGTAAGAAAAAATAAATTCCATTACCTGTTCCGAATATTTCTGCCAGAAACACTGGATTTTAATTCCCAGATCATCACCCTGCCATCACTGACTATGAGAGCTGCAGAGTTCTCATTCACTGGGCAGCACACCATGCTGAAGGGTCGCACTGTTTTGGTCACCCTGATGGCATCACACTGACTTCTTAAATCATAAACCAGCTCCTGAACTGGCTCTGGATCTGGAACATCAATGGCCCCACAGAGGACAAATAATCAGAGTGAAAAACACATGATGGGATCAACACCAGAGGCACATTTGAAGCTCTCTGACTGAAATTCATGTTTGGGAAAAGCAATCAAAAACTACTGATCTTGCTGTACACAACACAGATCTGGAAAGTTCTCCAAAATGTAACTTTGTCTTTAAAATATCTTGTTCCAAATGAATCTTGCAAACCCTAAAAAATAACTGTTTAATAGCTGGGCACAAACTGCATCTGCTCTCCACAATGCAAAATTCCAGGTTTACTGGCAGACCTGGAAGCCAGTATTGTAGCTCACCAGAAATTAGCAAACTGCTCAAACCAAAACAACCACAAAAAAATCACTTATTTACATTTACAGACTTAGGTTTTCCCTTTTTTCCAATCTGCTCCATTACATTTAAAAGACCCTTCTTAGTAACATCTCATAAAAGAGTCAGAAGTTTAATAATTTAGATATTAATCTAAAGCCCATATCTTAATTCTAAAATCAGTTCTTCCAATTGACCAAATGACTTCCAAAACCTTGTGTTTGCCTGAAAAATATGTCCATTCTTAAAGATAAAAAGAACACACTACTCATCTTTTATGTATAACATTCTTGTATCTGTGACTGCTAAGCCAGTTTATAATTAAAGTATTATTTAGTGCTAAAAGGATTTTTCAGGATATTAATATAATCTATTTTGCACTTAACATCAGAGAAGTCAAAAACCACTTTGGGAAAAAGCAGCACAAATTTAAATTTAAATTCAATGCACAGGGAGAAAAACACTAGAAGGGCTGTAATTCACCATCCTATACGAGGCATGATGGTTAATACTGGTGTTAAATTATTAATTAAAAGGCACCAAAGGACATTAAAAGGCATTTCAGCACGTTTTTGACACAAAACTTACCTGGCTCTTCACTTGGAGTTCCAGTTATGCTGCAGTTGGATCTGCGAACCCTCAGGGTTATACAACCATTTTCATGGAGGCAAAACAACCCATCCCTCTGGAAACAAGGAATTACCTGCACAGAGAGAGAGACATTATATCACATCATCAAAATTTCAACCTTTGCAAAGGGCACTTGCAAATACAACACATGGATTGCTGATGTATGAGCGAGTCATAAGAAATGTTACCATTAATGCAATGTTTCCATGATTTTTTTTTTTAGGTACAGGACTTGTGACTGAGGAAGTCAATTAATGTGAAAAATTAATTGCAAGGTTTTGTTTGAATTTTTTGCTGCTTCAGAGGACGTTTTTCCCCCCATGAACTAACTTATTTTCATTCTCTAGAACTAACCAAACAACTCTCAGCGGCTCACCAACTTATCTATGATCTTAATAAATTATTTCAATGATTAAAAACCCATCAAATCTTCATTACCTGTATGAAAGGCACGCCTGTTCTCTCAATTGCAATCACACCCACTGTCTGATTCACTTCCAGGTCAAGAATCAGAATTTCTCTGGGGTACAACAACAGCATGTAGTTTCTCTTGGAAGGCAAATATGACAACTGGAGACAGTCATTGAGTGTCACAGACTCAGCACTGTAAAATGTCAGACACAAACATTTATCAGGCTGTGTCACAATAAAATTAACAGCAGGATTTCTCCTGCAGCTGCATTTGTTTCAAGTAACCCCTATTTTGATCACGAGGCAACTGCAGGTTTCCACTGAACTGTTACAGCAGTGCAGAGCATCACTAAGCTCCAAAAACATACCCTGTTGGCTTTTGTCTAAATAAGATTAGAGAGTAATTTTAAAAATAGCATTTCATTCAAATGGAACAAGTGTAATTCTTGCACACCTCACATACAAAGCAATTCACTTAGGAACAGTGCTGGCTGCCTTGACATTTACTGACATTCATGGGAAATTACCCTAAAACATATTGCTTACTCCAATTTTTATATTGTTATGCATATTACTTTATTTGGAAATGAACTGAACCAGTGTAGCAAGAATCCCAGTGTTCAAAATTCAGAGAAAGTAGCAAAGAGAGGAAAGTTTATCATTTTATGAAAGGTGATCAGGAGATTAGCTGCAAGATAAAGGGGTTCCTTAGGGACGTGGAATCCAAGGAACTTGGGTCCTGTTGAAGAAAATCATCCTCATCCTGTGCTCAGTTTTCAAAGCCTCTGAACTCATTTAATGGATGATCCCTTTGAGGGGTTTTGTTTGGTTTTAATCTCATTCCACCACACATTAAACCTCTTCACACACTTCCTGCACCTCATTCCTTCCTTTGGGGCTCGGAGTCCCCTTTTGTCTGCACTTTCCTGACAATCTCCTGCTCCTCTTTCCTCAGAGTTTCCTTAAACTCACATAAAACCCCACAAATCATTGCTGCTACAATTTTTCTTCCTTTTTTTTTTTTCTCATTCTAGTCTTTCTATTCTGGATTGAAAAGGAGGGAGAAAAGAGAAGCTGGTCATACCTTTGCCAGTATTCATATTTAAATTAAAATGCAATCAAGAGAAAGCATCTGTTAGTTTGCTGCTAATGCAGAGCACAAATAAGGCTGCAGCAGCCTATGTATTCCCTCAATATTTGCAAATCAGGCATCATAGAACACAAAATTATAAAATCATGCCCATTAACCTCATATAAAAATCTTCTCCTCAGTCAAGTCTTCTCCTCAGTTTGCAATTTAAACTCCCTATTATAACAGAGTATAAGTTTCTAATTGATACAGCCTGATCAGTGGGTTCTCACATTTGCCAGAGGTTTGAGAAATATTTTTAATGCTCAAATAGAAAATAGAAAAGGAAGAAAGAATTTCTAATAAAAAAATATAATCTCCAAATGCAACAACTTAAGTTTTAGAAGGGCAGAAAATACACAAATAGGAATGAAATCATAAAATTCTAATTTTATTTATGCACTAATCATTCAGAAAATGCCTCCTGCTGCAGTATCATGTACAACATTAGAATGACAACTCTTCTTAGGTATCTGCATAATTTTTATTCTCTAGCTATATCACTCCTCAATCCACAATCAAAATGAATTATGGGAGCTCATTTTCGTCTTTTTTTTTTCTCCACTAAGAAAGCTGTTTCTGAATTTACACCTGCATAAAAATCTGTCAGCAAAAGGAGAAAATTATGTCATTTGAGTTATATAAAATATGCTGAGATAATATGATGGTTTTTATGAGCAGAACTGGATGTCAATGTTACATTCCTAAATATTACCTTCACATCTGCCTACCCCAGTGAATCTTCTTTTTTTAAACTAATTACCTTATAGGCTATTATATCTATAAGTTGTACAGGTACACAAAACATTATCTGAGAAGAAATATTTGCAACCTACCTGGGTTTTTCATTACTGATTAAGATTTTTACTTTATCAAGGGCCTTTTTGGCCCCTGTAGCAGCAGCCAGCTTGTTGTGAGAAGGACTGGAATGGGGACTAGAGATGTAAACTTTCTTCCCTGAGCTGGCAGGAGCTTTGGAAGGAGAGAAGTCAGAGATGAACACTATTCCTTCACTGGTGAGCACTGCACCAAGAAAAAAATAAAGAAGCAAAATTCAATATGCAATTTGATTGTGGTATTCCAGTTTAATGACATCTCAGTGAGGAGAAATGCTAATAACTTTAATAATACTCTATCAGGGAGAAAACTCATCATTCTAGACCACCAGCACGTTCTACTGAAAAAGCAGCAGATGGCACATTACAATTAATTAATATCCACAAAACTCACCTTTCAAAATGAAGTTTATATTAAAAAAATACTGTATTACTGGCAGAAACCCAGTTATTCTCTCCCATAAACTGTTTTTCTTTAAGCTTCACAATGCAAATAGAAGAGTTGTGTGCACATTGGCTGTAACACCATTTTTTGTTCTCATGCAGAGCACGGCTCAAAGAATTATTAACTCATGTTATTTATGCTGCAGAATAAAGTTTTGGCTCAGCTGCATAACTAAGATGTCTACAGAAGGCTGAATGGTATTGCAGATAAACCCCCCCCAAAATTACAAAGCCTCAAACTCTGCTGTATCATTAGAGATCAGGACTGATGGAGCTGAATTTCAGAAGAAAATGGTGACTCTTTTATTTCTCTCCGTTTCTTTCTGTTAAAATGAATAAATCTTCCCTCCATCCCCCCTGATATCTGAATTGCTTCTGATGCTCACACTGTATTCCTTAAAAAAAAATCCTTTCTGTTGAAAATAACATTTATTCTTGGTCTACTTATTGAAGTCTCCCTCAGCAGCCATCCTTTTGTACTTTTTACATTTCACATTGGCCAAAGACTTCCCTGTCTTTGCTTCAAGACTCCTTCATGGCATTTATGACATTATTCTCTCCAATTCACTACATTCAATCTCAATATTAACATTCTAGCTTAACATTTTTCCTGGTCACATGTAACCAGGTCACACTATTTTATACAGATCAACTTACAAGCTAAGTGTGATGGATCAAAGGGGTCAAATGAGAAAGACAGGATGTTTTCAGCATAACTTTTCTTCCAAAGTTTGGTGCCTGTGTCTGCATTCCACAGTACAATATAGTTAGGAGGGTGAACTGCAAGCAGCAAATCTCTAGAAGCATCTTGATTCCACAGCCACTGCATGTCTGTCAAAAGAAAAGAAGGAACAACAGTGAAATTCATTTAAAATATAAAGTTGTCTATTTTAAAACTACTCTTCTTCTATGCTTCATCTTTAATGGAATTAATAGTGGCTTGTTAGCAACAAGATGTTTCTGTTTCACAGTTCTAAAACCTATTATAGCCTGACTTTATGTTTTTAACAATCAGCAACAAACTGGGTTGCACATGTCTACACACATGCACAAAATCCATGTCCTACCTGAAGAAGTCACATGTTTCCAGCCACTGAATTTCTATCTGAAACAACCCATTGTACTATATAGAACCACTGCAGAGTCCAAATTAAAAGAACCATACACCATCCCAATTAATATCTGGGAAGACACTGTGAGCCATAACACCACCTAAAATTAATATTTGAGAGGGTATCAGTATTGGACCTGGAAATAAATGTCTTCTCCACTTCAAACACTTTTTCAGAGCTGGTAAGTGCTTTTCCCTGGGTTTCACAAAGAAGAAAAGAGGGAAAAAAAGCAGCCACGTGTGTTCAAATGTGTTACACTGGAACTTAACAAAAGGTTTGACTCCTTCTCAGCTGAATGCAAAGTTTGCATCAAATAAAAGGAGAGTGCCTTACACTGATGCACCACTTTTCACCTCCCTGAAACACTGAGGAGAAAAGTGTGAGGCTTTTTTCCTGAGGCCCCAGCTGTCATCCCACAAAGCTCTTGCAGATAACCCAGAGAACCAGATCACTCTGCTGCTCAATCTCTGTATTTGCACCACTTTCTGCAGCTTGGAGAAAGTCAGAGGCCCCAGAAACACATGGAAAGGAAGGGAAAAGAAGCTGCTTTTGTTAGAGGTTATTGCTGAATCAAATCAGTGACTGAGGACAAATCAGAATTTTAATTCTGTTGCTTATTAGCCTTTTTCCTTGCCCAGAAGCTTGGAAAGCCTTCACTGGGTTTGAAAAAATGGACAAATCTCCAAATTTCTCCACCTAAACTCCACCAAATATTCAGTGAATCGGTGTCAGGAGTAAATAAAACCCAACTCATAATGCACACACAAACAAAAAAGTAATAAAACTAATAAAATTAACTGCAGTCAATAGAAAAAATTTTCAGTGACTCACTATCAGACTTACAATATTATATCTTCTTTCACAGGATTTATAAAAACAGAATAACAAAAACCAAACAACTTATTTTCATAAGCAGGCTTTTATATAATAGGAGTTTAAAAAACCACCAGGTATCACATAAGCATCATCACAAGGTTTTGAAATAGTTGAAATGCTCAAAAAAACTCAAAAAAAGCTCTTTCTGCTTACATTGTAAATGTGTGTTATCATACTAATATATTTGTTCAGAAGTAGCTCCATAATGAGCTATCTAAATAACTGTCAAAATATATGTGCCCAATCAAACCCTTTAATTTCTATAAATGTAATGCTGTTAAAGCACTGCACCCCCTCAGATGGCAGCAGCACCCAGGTGCAATTCAAACTGCACCACAACCCCAACTGAAAAGCAGGAAGATGTACTTGACACTGTAAATGTTATTACTGCAATCAGTAACATCCATAAAAGTGGATGCTAACTTTTTGCCTTGGAAAACATCACCATAATGAATTAAATCTCACAGCATTCCTCTGGGAGACAGTAAATCTTACATTTCCCCATAAAAACAGCAAGCAAACATACAGAAGGCTGGCAATGCCAACAGTAGAATTCACTGTCAGAACAGAGAACAGTTTATAAAACACAGGTGATGGATTTGTACACAAAATGCTCCATAAAACACCTTCCATAGAAAACCCATCCACTCTCATTACCTTGAATTGGCTTGGAATGTTCCTGTATTTCACAGCGAGCTGTTCCTGTTGCCACATCCCACACGATGATTTTCCCTGTGGCATCAGCAGAAGCCAAACGTAAGGAATAGGGGGAGCCAACGTTGTGATGGTAATTTTCTTTAGCCCACTTAACCTGAACACACAGAGGGAAGGGGGTCAAAGGAGACAAACCCATATAACACACACACTTCATATTTTTCAGATGGATAAGCAAAGAATAATGAGCTCAATAAAAAGCATTGTAATGGTTAATGTCAACAGCACCTGTGTAAAATACCTTTAAGCTTCCAGCACTTGTGCAAATTTAAGGTAGGTCCCAACTTTGCTGCATGACTGCATGGCTGACATTCTCCAACTACATAAATCAACAGTCCCTGTTCCTGAAGGTAACTACAGCAACCCAAACAGACACCTTATGTATATAAACAGTTTACTCAAATATTTAGAGCAAACTAAGTGGCAGTATTTATGGTTCTATGGGCATCCACAAACCTGTACCCACTGATTTCCAAACAAATGGAAGTGGAAAAATTATCATCCAATTTTTATATACGCCCTAAAACATGTCATTTTTGTAATCTGACAAATATAGGTATATTATGGTACTGGGGAGGAAGGAAGGTTAAGTCTTTCATCTCTGTGTTGTCTCATAGCTAAATAATCAAACAAAGAAGCTATTATTGACATTTGCTAACTTTTCAGTCCTTTTCAGCCCACTGATTTCCACACACCACTTTCTGGTTTGGGATTTCAAGCTTCATGGGCTTGCAAGTTGGCAACACCTGTGAAAACTCCGTGTCTTGAAATCTGAAATACTTTGTCTACAAGTCTTCCCAGGTTAAAAGGGCACAGGCAACACTGATTTCTCCCTTATCTTTTTAATATGGAGTTGTTTTGCTACCTGCTTTTGAGGTGAACTTCTGTCCCTAGGAGAGACTGAAGACACTGACAGAATAAAGAAACCTTAATGCAAAGCTAATGGGAACTTACCTGCTATAAAAATTCCACTACAGCTACCTGTGTGCTGTCACATCACCTGACAGTGAAAGGGGGAAGCCAAACACAGAACTTTTCTAGTTATAAACTCAAAGCATGTTTCTACCTGAAACACAAAGAATTCTAGAGAGACTCTTCTCTACCTACAAATTTCATTTTTGCAATTCCTGCTTCCCTGCTGTTCAAAAAAGAATCACCCATGAGGATATCTGCAATTACTGTAATTGTAAAAATCTACAAAGCCATTTATTCCTCAGTTAAAGACTTATTACTTCAAAGCAAATTCCAAGTCCTATTTCTCAAGGGAGGAGTTGTCACCAAGTTATGAACAACAAAAAGGAGATCTTTGCTAACCAGAGCCCACACGGTGCTCTCACAACATAAATCTCTTTTCTCTCCACAGTCACACTGCTCCAACAAGGTCCAACACAGGACCTGACCCTCTGCTAAAAGAAATTATTTTCTTATGATATTGGTCACTGCCTTCAAAATACAGCAGCATCTAGTCAGAAACAGCAACCAGAGGTGACTTTTTTTAATGTTCACAGTCTACCTCATCTCATTTATAATGCCTTATTATCTCTGTTTATTAATACATCAAAAAGGATACAAATGTAATGTCAATCCTCTCATTCTAGTGACAGATCAAAACCTTTCTCTTGTAATTAGATTTTCCTCTGCAGAAGCACGCTTTCAAGTACTCTTTCTAAAGGTAAAATCAGATCTAATCCACTCTGTACAAGGCCATCAGTCTCCTACAAATACCTTTTGTACAGATGGGCAACAAAGATCAATCCTCAGTGAATCCATTACCTATTCCAGACACAGTTATGACAACCAAAAGCCAGGAAGTATTTAAAGTAAACCAGTAAAATGCACTGCAGAAGGATTATGAACCAATTGGTTTATTCTTTGCTTTTTAAATTAGAGATGTGCTGTGTTTTGACATTTTTCAGCACTGAAACACAGGTTCTTGAGGAGAAGATCTCTGGAACACTGAGTTTGCTGGTGTGAGCCTCTGCTACAAAGATTTTGTCAGACATACACTGCAGACTTCTTTCAGATCCACTCCAGCTTATTTACACTCTTAGCACTTATAAACTCTTAAAAAAAATTAGGAATTGAAGAAAATTTCTTACAGGTGTAAAGGTATCTGCAGTGATCATGACCTCATAATAATTTCCTATATAATGCCTGTTTCTTAAAGTAGAAGGGAATTTCTTTTCATTCTTGCACCTCATGAATTAGCCATTTTCTTACAGTATGTTTCTGTTCCTAGAGCTTCAGGAAGCGGTTTTGAAAAATTATCTTAAAAATTAATGGACTTCAGCATTTGGTTTTCTACTGAAATGATGTTACTCCTCAATGCCAGTGAATGTAACCAAAACACATTAAGATGCATGGATAAAAAAACTAACTGTGCTACAATTTATTATCTAAGTCTCAAAAAATGACATAAAGGATCTGTTTTGAAACCTAACCCTTATAACTTCCTTTTTTTGCCAGTCAGTTAAAAATTCTCTCTAATCAAGCAAAACTAATTCCTGAACTTTACAATCATTTTTAAAAGCTACAGTGTCATTATCTGTATGACTCTTGGCCAAGACCTTGTATGGACCTGTATCAGTTTTGCCCTACCCAAAATTTTCACTCAGGATTTGAGCAGTCCATTTATTATTATTCAAAAGCTCACTTGACTGAACTCTGCAGCACAAAAATATACATTATCCCATATAAAGATACATAAGCAATATCCACTACTGAATATCCTGAAATTTCAAAGCCATTCACCAAAAACTGGCAAATCTTTTTCTGCACACTAAATTACTTCAGTATGCAGAAAGAAATCATCATAACATGATACCTCAGAAGTCAGTAAATTATCAAACCCAAAGACAAAATAATTGTGTTTAATTTTAAAATACCAGAGTGGCCACGTCTGATATAGTACTAATGTATCTATATGGAAATGGATATTAAAGAAAATTCCATGTGGGAAAAAATAGTGTGTGATTTGCAGAAGGCACATTCAACCTTTTACTACAAAAAAACCCCAATAAAATCCCCCATCTAAGAACTTATTTTTCTTCATACATTACCAACTGCCTTCTAAAACAGCACTTGTGCCAAGGACTGTTAAACATTATATGTGCCAGCCAAACGTTCCTCTAAACCCCAACTGAATCTGTCATTGAGCACAATCAAAGAAATGATGTATCAAAGAAATACATCCTGTTCCACACTTGACTCAAACTCTGCAATTTCAAGTCAAGGGCCTTCAAAGGAAAGTTCAGGTGCCCTATACTTGAACTTAAATTTTAGCCAGTTTATATCACTAAAATAAATGTTCAGTTTTGTCTGCTATTGTTCCTGTGCTCTAGGTAGGAACAGAAGAAAAAGCTAAAAAGTAACTTTCTAGACAAATGGTGCACTTCCCACCACAGGGGAGATCAGAAAGGGCAGCAACAAAGAGCTTCATTTGATATTTTGTAATATCCATTTGAAATTCTCTCAAAAGCTTTCCTAAAAACATTTCTGTGTTCTGTAACACTAAGAGATTTTTCTAGATATTCAATGACCTCTATATATCCTATAAAGATATACCATCAACCTCAGCTCAAATTTCAGCATGTATGGTTTGACTCAGCTGTAACAGAGATCTTGTAAAATATGGGTATTTTACAACACACTTTATCTGAAAATCGAGTGCAGTATCATGTCAAGTATTTACAGTGATTTAGAAAAATAACATATTCAACAGAATCAAGTAATATACCTTAAAACATGCACATCTCACCTTGACAACACTAGCTTTGTGTCTTTCCAGAACCTGTAAAGTCTGAGCAGTATTGGCATCCACTATCAGCACAAGGGAATGACATCCATATGCAATCAAACCTTGCCAGCCCCTGGAAAAGCACAAACCATCATCAACAAGCAAAAAAAACAACAAAAGCTCTGCACATCAAGTATGAGACTTTTTTTTTGCTGAGTTGAATGTATGCTACTGGACACAATATTTGATGTTTATCAGCTTTTATTAACATAAAAGCACTATAAAATGCCATTGCATGTCTGCTGAACCACTTGCTGAGAGAACCCTCAGCCACCACAAAGCATTTCTTTGTGCTCATCTGTAAAAACCCTCTTCTGTAAATTTAAGACAT
>NW_021940541.1:5234194-5410166 GCF_001715985.3 Manacus vitellinus
GAGGGGTGTGAGGGGTGTGAGGGTGTGTAGTTCCAGCCCGCCCACCCCGGTTACAGAATCACAGCATAATTAGTGTTGGAAGGCACCTCCGCAGGTCACCCAGTCCGACCCCCCTGCCGAGGCAGGGTCGCCTGGAGCAGGTGACACAGGAACGCGGCCTGTTGGAATGTCTCCAGACAGGGAGACTCCACGACCTCCCTGGTCGGCTGTTCCAGCGCTCTGCCAGCCTCACCCTAAAGATCTTCCTCGTGTTGAGGTGGAACTTCTTGTGTTGTAGTTTATGGTTGTTGCTCCTTGTCCTGTCACAGGTCACCACCAAAAAAGAGTGGCACCATCCTCTTGGCACCTGCCTTGGAGATATTTAAGTGCATTAATGAGATCTCTTCTCAGTCTTTTCTCTAAACTAAACTCTGTAGCAGTCTCTCCTCATAACAGAGATGCTCCAGACCTCTCATCATCCTTGTGGCCTCTGCTGAACCCTCTCCAGCAGCTCCTTTTCTTTCTTGTACTGAACAGCCCAAAACTGGACACAGCAGGGACACCCCAGAACAGCCACCAGGGCTGGGGACAGGATGCTGCGTTGGTTGTACATCACACGGATGGGAAGGGAAGGGCTCCATGGGGATGCCAGAGATCCTGTGAGCCTTGGCAGACCAGCTCCAGGGACAGCTGTGCACCTGAGACACCTCAGCAGGAACAGGGTTCCCCGTCCCATCTCCCGGTGCCTGGACAGTGAAGGTTGTCCTCATCGCTACTCATTGTGTTGCAGCACCACAAGGCACCAAGCCCTACCTAAGCAACCTGTCCTCCAGCTGGCCCCAAGCTGTCACTAGTGCCAGGAAAAGCCACCTGGGATAACATATCCCTGAGCAAGAACACTGGGCACACCAGGCTGCAGAGCACTGAGGTTGGACTCGATGATCTCAGAGGCCTTTTCCAACCTAATTGATTCTGTGAGGCTTCCAAAATAATTTTCTGTACCACAACATTAATAAGATGACCAGGATCACGGAGCTCCAGGTATATTATTTAACATGCATGTACTTTTGGGGAGTTCGTTTCTCTTCAAAATAATAATAATTGTTTGCTTGTTATATTTCATAGAGAAAAAGATGCCACTAGATGGCCAAAGATGGCAAGAAGGTAATGCCAGCCACACGTTTTTACCATGCTGCAGTGTCACTTTGTCACAGAAGATCCAGTAACGCTGATCCTCTTTTTTCCTCTTTTCATTCTAATCACAGTTGAATTTGTGCGAGTGGGAACTCAAGAAAACCTGCAGCTGACACCTTTTCCAGCTCTCCTCTAAAGAAAGCTGCTCTTGAGACACAATACATTGCTCAGTACCATTTTTCAGGTCACTTTAACATTGGAACTAATTTCTCAAACCATCTCATCCCAAAAGATCTCTCTTTACTCTTAAAACTGGAAATTCACTGTTTGGAGAAGTAAAGGGCTTTTTTGTTCCCTTTCCTTTGTTATCATTTCAGGACATGATCTACACCTCCAGAGATCAATTTTGTGAAAGCCCAAGCAGGCACTATCTTCATTAATTTTAGTTATTTTTTGCCAATTGTGTGTTTTTATTCAGTGTCCTTTGCCAACCTGCTGCTCCTCATATTTTTGGAGGATTTGGAGATCTTGCTTTGTTGGATTGGGGGTTTTTTTGAGAATGGTCCTTTGAAACTTTCATTGCACAATAGAACCAGAGGATCTTCTCTACAGTTTTCTGTCCATTTTCTTGACATGACCAAGAGATACATGAAATGCTTAAAAGAAATAGATACTTTCAGGTAGGTGAAGATAAGGACAGATACCAGAAAAAAGGGGGGAGGGGAGAGAAAATGAGGGCTGTGTCACCAAATTTGTTGAAAAATTAAGAATCTAAGATTGGTTTTCAGGCTCAGACAGCGGGGTGAAAATAAGGGCTGTAAGCCAGAGAAATGCAGACTGAAGATTCATCAGAGGGATGGAGAGGACGTGAGGAAGAATGCAAAATGCATCAAGGCACTTAGTCCTCTCACTCATCTGTAAATACAGTGATAAATTTTTGGCTGTTGCAGGAAAAATAAATATCAAGCTTACAGCTGTTTAACTGCGTAGTCAGTAATGCCATTAAACCCACGAAAACCTCTGAGACCAGCAGGGGTACAAGATATGAAACCCAGTGGAAGAGACTTCATTCCAGACAGCTTGAGCTCCAATGGTCCTGAGAAAGAACACATGGAGAATAAAGTTGTGGGTGATCATGTAAAAGAACATGTTAATAATCTAATGATTAAATAAATGAGAACTGTGATTTCGCATAGCTTTGGGCTCATGACTGTAAATAATTTTTCTGTGAGTTTGAACAAGAAGTGGAACCAAAATAGAGAGATGTGTACAGTCTCTCTCTTTTAAGTTTCTTTTTTATGTGATGATTATTGCAGGAATAATTCTGTGAAAGCTTCTGGGACCTCTTTAATTTCCATGGCCTTAAGTCAGAGCTCCAGGAGCTCCTGGGATCCACTGGTGAACCACCACATTCTGGGACTGTGAAGTGTTGCATTCCATTAGACAAACCCCAGTTTGAAATCAGGGTGTGTAACCAATTCATACCTGCTGTGGGGCATGGTTATATTTGCAAAGGGGGTGTATCTAAAGTACAGATTCATTTAATCCCAGTCTAACTTTAAAATCCTAATAGGGATCTTTAAATTCCATGTTGTATTTTCAGATAAAGATTAAATAAGTGGATTTGATGAAAGAGCTTCTATTTCTGAGACTTCAGAGTTCTGCTAAAATTAACAGAAAAATAAAATCAATATATGAATTTCAGAGTGTGGAATATTTAGCACCTAGAACTCTTATCACTTGATGCAAAACCAGATGGCTTTAATCAAAGACTCAAATACTTGTTTCCCTTCCCAAATGTTTTCAACTCAAAAGTTTAAAATTATCCAGAAAGTCTCCTCCAAGTGAGCATAATCCAGTTCCACTGAACTTGCTGGTCATGTAAATTTAAACTCTCAGAGGTGGTGGAGCAAACTGTGAAGAGAGATCTGATGATTTGCCTGCAGGCTCATTTTGTTTTGAACAAGTGTCACCAAAGGAAATCCTTCTCAAGTGGTCTGTTGTTCTGTTTTTATTTTTTTTCTGGAAATATTTTCCTTAGCCCTAAGCATTTCTCTTTTTTTTTAAAGGTCCAAAAAGATGATGAAACTTAGAACAAATTAATGTTTAATTCACATGTTAGACTTACTTTCTATGGTGCCAGTTCTGTGCCATTGCTTTCTGATTTCCTCCATGACTGCTTGAACACAATCAGTGAGAGGCTCTGGCCCTTTTATTTTTTTATGGACCTTTCCATAAATATTTCTTCTGATGAGCATTTACCTCCCTCCCTGAAATACATGAGTGTAACTGAGTTCACAGCTGCATTAGATTTGCAGCCTGCCATTGTTAAAGAGAATTTTCATCGAATTTAACCCACTGGGTTTCAGGTGTGATTTCAGGGAACCTCATTTAGGGACAGCTGTTAAAGGAAGAGTTGTTTGATGCTCCAGGAGTTGGAACTATATAGTGCAATGATGCTGGGCCAAATACTAGGGTGGCTTAATCCTCTGAATGAGGGATGAAATAAATCATACAGGCTTTAAAACTTTTGTAAAGAGAAGAGGGGATTATTCTGTTACCCAGGCAACATCTCTTCCAAGTACTGATGCCATGAAATAATTAGCTAATGATCTTGAACGGGTAAATTACTGCTGCATCAACCTTGACTGACATAATAGTTTGTCAAATACCTTGAAACAGAAGTGTTGAGAGGCTTTACATGACCCAGCAGTGTGTTTTTGCAGCCCAGAAAGCCAAATGTGTCCTGGGCTGCATCAAAAGCAGTGTGACCAGCAGGTCAAGGAAGGTGGTTCTCCCCCTCCACTCCACTTCTGTGAGACCCCACCTCCAGTGGTGCATCCAACTCTGGGGTCTCCAACACAAAAAGAACGTGGAACTGTTGGAGAGACTTCAGAGGTGTTCACAAAGATGATCACAGGGCTGGAGCACAGGCCTGGGGAAGAGAAGGTTTGGGGGAGACTTAGAGCCCCTTCCTGTGCATAAAGGGGCTACAAGACAGCATGGAGAGGATCTCTTTCCAAGGGCAAGAGGGGAATGGCTTCACCCTGGTAGAGGCCAGGTTTAGGTTGGATACTGGGAAGGAATTCTTCCCTGTGAGGTTGGGGAGGCCCTGGCACAGGTTGCCCAGAGAAGCTGTGGCTGCCCCAGCCCTGGAAGTGTCCAAGGCAAAGTATTCATGGCAGAGGGTTGGAACTACCTGGTCTCTTCCAACCCGAACTATTCTATAATTTAGTGAAACAGTACCAGAGAAGACTTAAACAAAACAAAGAGAGGGCTGATGAGTACGACAGAGAGCTCAGTCCAGCTGTACCAACTACTTGCCACTGATGCAGTGCCATGCATTAAACAGTGCCCAGGGAGAGTGAGTTTATGGAATCTACATCTCTTTGTTTCATGTCCCACCCAGTATGAGATAAGGAAGCACTTTTTTCTTCCCCTTTTCTCTTACCTGTTCACTTTATGAGGTCTCCAGACAGGGTTACTCAGTTACTCTGCAGCTGTACAGCATCTGGTGCTCAGAACTCAGGGAAGCTCTGAGTTTAATTGCAACCTAGAGGCCCTATGTGAATATAGTTAGGCAAAGGAATAACAGTGTACCCATCAATCCTGTGGTATCCTGTACAAAAACCCCTTGAGAGACACAACAGATAAACAGACATAGACCTGAAATACGTGTGATCTCTCACAGACACGAAGAGGGAACAAGAATGCTGATCCCAAATAGCCACATCCCATGCCCATTTGATTGATTTGGCTTCAAAAATTGTTTTTTTTGCTGAGAAGAGAAATCAAAATTTCCACTAACAGAACCCTGAGCTTTTTTTAGTGGTGACTATTGCTAGAGCTCAGCTCTAGGTAAGTGTGGAGGGGTGCTGGACACCATGCAGTAAATACCCACACCACTAAATAATCCAAGGAATGAGTTAAAGGAGACAAGCTTGAAGTATTTCAGAGCTTTGAAAGTGTTCTAGCAACCTGAGGAAGCATTTGTTTATTATTTTATTAGGTATGTAATGAAGTAGTATTTTTTTGTAGCTAATAAGTAATTTATCAGCGTCAGCACATTCTGCTCTAAGATACAGGATAAGAGTGACAGTGATGTGAAGCTGGGATTTGAAATTTATGTGAAACAATGCAGTATACTCAACACTAATAAATCAATCAGTGTTCCTGACAACCTGGGTTTCCATGACATAAATGTTTAAGGAGGAAGAAGTCTCTAAGAAGACATGCTTAATGAAAAAATAATGGGAAATGAAGTAAAGACTGATTTTAAGAGCCATCTACAACTTCATGCCTACAGCTAATGAAATTGTGAACACAGTCATTTACTGAATTTGATAAAGTGCATATTAAGAAATAGAAGTATCCTCATATATATATTGCATAATAAATGGAAGGGAAAAGTTTTAATCCATGTTATTAATGTTTTGGGTTTGCAGGTTATTTTAAACTAAATTCAAAAATTTAAATGTCAAGAAACCATGGTAACCATGAATACCCAGTGAAGTGTTATTAATATCTGCATGTAATATATCCTACACATTAATATTTAATGTTGGATACAGCCCAAAAATTATTCTTATGAGAGCCCAAACCTTAATTATTTCATGATGTATAATATTTTCTTTAAAGAGTTTTCACATTCTTTGGAAAATTATATATTAGGACTTGTTTAATTCCAATGTCCAGTGAAGTTTGGCAGCCAATGACAAAGTGTGGCCCTGCTTCAAGGCTTTAGATGGATAAGATCCATGGAAAATAGCTGTTTGTAATCCAATATGTGGCAGTACAATCTGCATGTGCCAAGGAATAAAAAAGCCTGGTAGCACAGCTACTTGAACCATGATGTTCCTTCACCAGTGGATTCTCCCCAAAATGGGGTGTGAATTCTGTGCTCTAATGGTTTATGACTGAGACTGTGGAGCTTTGAGCCTCTTAGAAGCTCGAGGGGAACTAGAGGTGTTAAATGCTGCTCTGATTTATAAAGAATCAAATACATTTTTAAATCTTTATAAATTTTATGAAGAACCTTTCTAAATTTTTATTTATAAAGAATCAAATAGAAGGCCGAGGCAACCTGTGAAAGAAGAAGTCCCTGTGTAAACACAGAACATTAACACACAAACAGTGACACTAAAATAAGATTTTGTTCCTCACCTTTGATGTTCCTCCTGGCAGTTCCTTGGCTGGATACAGTGGGTGACCTCTGCTATTCCAGGTTATGGATGTGTTCCCACCAATCCCTGTGAGAGGTGTCAACAGCTTCAGGTAGTAGTTTCTGATAAGCCCTTACATACCCAGTGCCAAAAGCAGCTTTATAATTGCTCTTTTTTCCTAAAAAAATAAATTTTGAGAGTGTTACAAAATGTCTTGCTGTGGGATTTGGGTTCTTTGGTGAACCTTACTGCTCTTTTTTTGCAAAGTGTCTCAGAAATTGCTCTGATCTCTTTGATACACTGAAAAATATTAGGTGGAGAAGCGAGACGGAAATTCCAGGAAAATTCAAGGAAAATGAGGCACAGAGCTTGCTTTTCCTCTTAGCACAGTGGTGACCCGTGACTCCCCTCTAGCTGTGTGTGGATTTTTTTCCTCTGGAGTTATTATAAATTGATCACAGGAAGGAAAGATGCGATTTTTGGAACACAAGGTTTAAATGCACCAGAGTTCCCAGTCAATTCCATTTGGGATTTTCCACTTTGGATGAAACAAAAAATGATCACTGAGGAGCCAGTCTTGAAGAACCAGAAAATCATGCAGCAGTCTGGCAGAACAAAATTATCATCTGTGCAATCTGTATGTTGGCAGCAGAAAAAATATACAGATTCGTGTCAGAGAGAGAGTGATTCTACAGAGCTGCTGGAACCCAAATATTAAAGACAAATATTTTAAAAATCAGCTTCTGAAGTTGATTCACTCATGGTGCTTTACAGGTTGTGGCTCTTGGGCTTGCAGGGGAAGGACATTGGTGCATCCTGGAGGAAAGAATAACAAATGGCCTTTGAGACTTGGTTAAAGGATGACAGATGACTCTGGAAAAGGCTCTGAAAGCAAACCAGTGTGGAGAAGAGTCCAGAACCTGGGAACCAGGGGAAAGAGAAAAATATGTGGTCAGTGAACTCACCAGGGCTTCTTCTTCAGTAAAGCTGGCTCCTGCCAGGGCTGTTTTTCACACTTTAAACTGCTTCCTCGTGGGGCACTACGTTAAGGAAAGAGATCAAATGAGTCTCTAATACTTTTTCTGTGGTGGTGTGTTACTGTTGAGATTTCAGGTTTTAAAGAGCTTATGTAAATGTTTCCCATAAGTACAATAAATATTTGATCTGCCTTTGAAATAGTGCTGAAAAAGCAAGTTTTATGATCACTGATAAAGGTAAGGTAGAGGTAAAAATCCTCCTAAGACCCATCACATTTGACACATTAAGTGTCCTGTTCTTCTAAGTGGCTGCAGGGTAGGAAATGACTTGGCTGAAATACTGCATCTATTAACAGACAAATGCCATGAACCCATAGAGATGAAAATCATCCTCTGAAGAGTCCATTTAAAAAAAAAATAGATGTTCTAGCAGAGATCAGCCCCTGCCTCACCAACCATGAATAAAAGCTATTTCTTTAAAGTCCTGTTTGAGCTGTATATGTTGGTTTATGTTCTGTAACATCAGCAGTATCCATTTGGTTTTTTCCCTTTCAGTGAAAATATTGCACAGAGGTGTAGCTTTACTGGTGATTTTCTAAAATGTTCACATACTTTTCTTTAAGGAAGATTCTTTAAAATGTGAAACTGCTCTTGATGTCAGAGAGATAATAATAGCTGCTGTTTTAGTTCATTCTCATGTTTTCAAGAGAGAGTTTGACTGGCTTCAGCCATGTGATATATTGACTTTAAGGCCCTCCACACTGTGGCAATATTACCATACTTGATTTTATGTACTTTTTATTTACCTTTCCACTTTTGATTTTCCTCTCTTCACCACAAGAAAAACAAAGGCAGACTAGAAAACCAACCACAACAACAGCAAACCATCAAAACCCACACACAGATACAGAAACAACAAAAAAAATCCCAACAAAAACAGGCCTTCAGGAGTTGACATGAAATTCTTTTTAGGAGTCTGGTCAGTGAAAGACATCTCATGCCTCAGAAATATGATTTCTGTTCAAGTGGGACTTATAATGAAATGCAGGACTGAGACATCTCTGAAATCCAGGCCTTCTACAGGGATACACTGTTTTCTTCCAGGCCTGAAACGACCCAATGAGTGTTGAAAAAATTCAGAAACGATAAAATACTGGAGAATTTATACATTTTTTTAACTTCACTCATCGTGGAGTCACAGAGCAGAACTATAAGAAATGCATCTGTGAACTTAAATTCACAGGAACACACAAATGTCTGGTGATTTTTTTCACAGAAATAATATTTGGAAGCGCCTGACCACGACTTTCTCAAGACAAGATTATATGAAAATAACCTTTAAAAACAACACTGTACAAGGTAATTTAAGAAGGCAGATTTTTCCAGTGTGCAATGGGGGCTGGGGAATTTAAAATCTGCAGCATTAAGCTGGATTTTCTTCCTCAAGAAAACGTAACTCCGTCTCTGTCCTGCAAAACATTTTCAGATTCTTCCCCTGAAACTCTGCCATAAAGGAACCTCTGGATTCCTGTACTGCTGGCACTGGGGATGATTTCAGTTTTCCATTTTTTCTCCTCTCCAGAGTAGGACTCCTGGGAGATGAGGCAGGATGAAATATATTCACTTTGAAGCCAGTTCAGGGTATATTTACAGTAATAAACTTCATGACCTGCATTCTTAACAGGACATAAAGTGGGAGAGTAAGAAACTTTTATTTCAAAATATTGTCATATGTCACCAGTTTGCTTTTTTTTTCCCCTTATGAAACAATTAAACAAATTTCCCTTTAAGCCAAATCTTCAATTCTAACAAAAGTACTTCATTCCACTAAAATTACAGCTGAACTTTTGGTCTGTTTTGATAATTTCTGTACCTCCATCCCTCATTATGCTAAAAGCTCCCAGATCCCTGATAATAGGATTTTTCCAGTATCTTACCTATGGGGAGCAATAATATTCTTTTACTAGGGAAGTGACATATATTCATCTTCTCTTGAGAAGGCACTAATTGAAAAAAATGACTACTCCAAAATTTGTGTAATTTAAGGACAATCTGTTCCTTAATTCTTAATGGATATAATTTGATACGTATCTGTATTGATGACCATGTGGCATCAGGATACTTGAGGCTTTCAGTATAGGAGAAATTACTTTTCTGAGACTGTTAGTGCTTTTGATGGATGTTGACAGAAGAGTATTTCTCAAACTCGCTTTGGGAAAAAAACAGAGTTTCAAGGCTTAAATATCTGTATTAAAAGCACAGTGTCTGCTGTCACCAAAGCTCCCACCTTCAAAAATTTCATGCACAGCAGCTGTAAACAGGTGGCTGCTTGTGGCAGCAAATGAGAGAAATTCAAAAGATTAAGGACTGTGAGATGACAATGAAGATCAGCCTGGAGCTCATCAACATGACCAAGAGCTCAGCTGCTGCCAACCAGGGAAACAGGAGCCTGTGCTAAACACAAATTTCACAGGCTGAGTGTTCAGCTACTCTTTAAAGGCTTCCTTCATTTTATTTTCTATTCCCTTGCAAGCTGTTTCTTCCAGTAATTTTGGAAGTTTTGCTGTGAGAAGGATCTTATATTCAGTTTTAATACAAATTAAACAGCCACTTTTTTGCTGACAAGAGCAACAGATCTCAAACTGTGAGCCCAAAGCACCTTTTCCCTGCTTAGCAATTCTGTTCCATCTTCTTCCTTACATTTTCATGTTCCTTCTCTTTTTCTCTCTTTGCTACATTTTGCACATACTGGGGAATAGAGATGTTTTTCATGTACTGGGTTATTGTAAATGAGTTTTCCATAAAAAAACCAGTTTTCAAGCTCCTTATTCTCCACAGAATTTTAAATAAAATATCCCTGATTTGAAGACAGAATGATCAGTCTGAACCAGATCCCAGACATGCAAACTTCAGAGCAGAAAACATAAAAAAAAAATTAAATATTTAGCATGAGTTGTACAATATTAAAACCAAAGGAGACTCAAATTCAGAGGGGTGATAGTTACAAAGCATTTTTGATTTGACACCAAAAATGTTTAACCTGTTAACAAAAAACTTCTCAAAGAAAACCACCAGTTCCTAACTTTCTAACTGTTTGCAAATGTATCATTAAAATATTAATATGTACTACTCAAAGCTTCTGATTTGCATTTTTAATAAAAAATAATATAATAATAAAGTTGCAGGGCTGTTTTCAGCCCAGTGGGAGCCCCAGGAAAGGAGGAGAAACTTTCCAGAAGGAGAGAACGTAACACCCCAAATTAATCCTCTTCTTACTTGGCCTGAATATAAGAACCTTCTGCACACACTGTATATGCAAAATATAGCTCACTAAGTGAGCTGTAGAAATTAGGCACAGATTCATGAGGTTTTGTATTTTTAAAACTTGTTTTAAGTATGAAGACTTAAATTTCAGAAGATCTGAAGTCCCCCAACTTTCAAGGGATTAGAAATGCTGATTGGCATGTAAAAGTCAACAAATTGGATAGATGCAGATGATGTACATGGCCAGCAGTCATTGTTTCTTGCATATTTTTAAGGGAAAAAAAGGCAGTTTTGGAACATAATCTTGTAGTTCATAATATTTTGTAGTCCTTTGTAAAGTAATTTAAACACAAGAAATCTCAAGGGCTTGATTTTTCCATGGTATTGACAAGCATATCTATTCCATTGTGCCACAATTTACTGAGGGATAATTGCTCATTTACTGAAATTTAGAAAAAAAGCCACCAAATAACACTATCAAAGCAAAAAAAAACCTTGGTCATTTCCCCCCTCTAAATTATATCACATTTCTTCCAGTTTTTGTTAAATTTTCCATGTTTTAAAAACTTGGAAGGACAACTTATGTGACTTCCAGGGAAGTATTTTTATAACAGATAAGACTATGTCAGCACTGTGAATATTTGCACTGTTTTAGCCCTCTTCATGTCCTTATTTATGCATTAAATGTTGGACAGTAATTTAAAAATTATTGTAGCAAGATTTAACTTACACAAAGAAAGCGACAGGGAGGAATAAGAAGAGAACCAAATTACTTCAGGTATTACCGTTGGGATTGTTGTAATTAAGTGCATTCCTCATTTCATTACCAAATTCCATGGAAAGTGTAAGTGCATTATTTCTAACTGCTGATCTCCTGAGCCCCCTGAAGGGCTACTGGGCAAAATGAGTTCTTGCATCTTTGAATCAGGTTGAACACAACCTGATTTGCAATTTTTCAATATTTTTTCTGTTCAGTTCAGTGAGTCACTGTCTGAGACACCTCAGAGCACAAAAAGATTTAGCAACAGGCAGCACTGTCAGGTTGCAGACACCAAAAAATACTGGTAAATCCGTGGGGGTGGGAAAATTATGGGTTTATTCATAAGCAGCTCTGAAGTAGGAATAGAAAAACTGTGCTACCCATACACAGTGACATAAAGAAAGCCTTTACTGGTCAAAACTCAGCGGTACCCAAGACATCAGGAAGTTTTCCTTTGATTAATCGTGATTCCTCACATGATATCATGTGGTAACCGCAGTGGTAATTAATCCTGTTAAGTGTTTTTTGCTGATATCCATCAGCGTTAATGGCCCGGCAAAGGCATTCACAGCAGGGCATCAACGATGGACATCTGCTTTTAAAAATAAAAGGTTTATCTCCTTCTAGCTGGAATAAGAACACTTAGGTGTTGTAGGGCACTGAACATTCCTCGCCTTCTGAAGGGAAAAAAAAAGCACCACGACGCTTATTTTGCTGCAGGAAAAACTGCCTCAGAGGGATAGAAGAGGGATAGAAGAGGCTCCCGACAAATGGGTGGCACAGCCAGGGGAAATCTGAGTCTCTGATGTGCTGTGTTCCCTCAAAGAAAAGGGTTCGCAGGGCAGGAGGCTGCGTGGCAAAACCTCCTCATTAACTGACACATTGTGGATCTCACTTCAACTCTTTGAAAATCAGTGTTTAGCTGGGAGTAACCCCGGTGTTTCCCATTAAAGTGTTTGTAACGCAGCTGCTGGGGTACAAATCACATCTGTCAAAAGAAAATCCTCATTAATGAAGGATGAGAATTCTGGCTCTCTGTGACAATGTGACACCAAACCCTTCTCCCCGCTTGTGATAATTTTGCCTTTGAGAAGAATGAAGCGTTCCAAGGTGAGCTCACACCCGTGGAGTTACCGCGAGGAGGAATTTGATCCCTTCTTTTCTTTCCTAGCAGCGATGAAGAAAGCAGGGGCACTGAGAAGAAATAGTTGCAAAAGGCACGTGAAAGCAGAGAAGCTGCTGCAGCTCTTCTGGTGTTTTGCACACAGGGTGGAAGTGGTGCTGATGCTGATATTTGATTCATTTGCTCATGCTTCACCAAAATACATGTTAATATTTATCATATTAAATAACCTTGATATGCTGCCACAAAACGGCAGCAAATGAATTGTTTCAGTGAAAAATTTTTGCCTTTTCAAGCAAAGCTTCCAAATTCCACAACAGCAACTGGTATGAAACTCGATGCATTTCCATTTTTAATTTCCCCTTGCCGTGACTGGTTTTAATTAACAAAAATTACGGGTGGCAATGACTGGCACAGATAGATGCTGGAACTAAATTACTAAGATGGCACGAGTTAAGATTTAAAATGTAGATTTAATTTCGGAAGAGAACAATATATTAAAAAAAAATCAACCCTAAAGCCTCTATAAAGATTACAAATTGCACCAGTGAGCTGACCTGGCTCTTACAGGAAAGTGGATTTTATCAAGATATTTGCATGCAGTGCTCTGCCATATTTACTGAAGCCTTTCCCAAAGGCAATAGCTCATACATTTGTAATTCCTATCCATCTCTTTGATTAAACAATTGAACCCCCTTGTAGCTTTTATATTTTTACATATTTTGATCCATTTGGTCACTGCAGGGATATATTTTTCAAAGCTGTCTTGAATCATGCAAAGACTTTTGATTGTACCTCCTGGAATCCTCAAAGGCAATGACATATTCTAATTAACAAACAGCTCTGAGTATATTAAAAATGTATCCCACAGTTTCATGGTTGAGGAAAAATAAAAGATTTTGAAATGAGCTTGACTTGGGTTTTGTTATGTTTTATTGCTCTTGGGCTTTAATATGGTAAGTTTTTTCTAAAAGTCAAAGAGGGAAAGGAATATCTGGAAAAACTGGAAGCAAAGTAGAAATGAAAATAAAAAGAAGGAGAAAAGACTAGAGAATGAGATTTCAGGCCCATCTAGTAGTGCTAAATCAAAGATTTTGTCAAAATTTAGAGCAAATATGTCTGTTGTTTTCTCCTGCTCTATTTTACACATAAAGTCAGTAAGCAGCTGATCATTTTTCTGTGTAATCAGTGGAAATTATTTGGGTAAAACTCTTGTTTTGTGGACTAACTGTTACTATTTCTTCATATCTTAGAGTTACAGCATTTGGATATTGGAAGTGTCTTCTTTTTGTTGAGTTTCAGTGTATATTCTGCTCACACATGCATGTTAATTTTATATCATGATCTTTAATTAACTTCCTGTGTTCTGTAAGTAACTTTTTTGATAACACCCCTTTTAACTTAGTCTTTGAAAGAGGTGCTCTTTTAAAAGGTAAGTAGAAGTTTCTCCAAACTTCTTCTGTTTCTACCACAGTTTTAAAGTCCAAGAGAGGCCACACAGGCCCAAATCAGAAGAGTGGAGACTCCAGACTTCATTTTGAATGCATCTCTCAGCAAATCAGAAGAGAGTTTTCTTTGAAATGATGGAAAAGAAGCCAGGATATCCTTCAGGGCATGAATTATTTTAGAAAGCTTCATTCTAATATTGTCCCAAGCACTAATTCTACAGATCCTAAAGCGTGCAAGAAATAAAATTGTGGGGGAAAAAAGGAATGCCTTCTCACCAAAATGATGAGGCAGAGGAAACAACCTGCAGCTGACTGTAACAGTACCCTCCCTGGGAGAATATTATTATAATATTAATTATATCAAGGAAGCTCAGGATATCTTTAAAAACATCTATCTTTGTGCCTAGAAAGCAAATCCATCTCAAGGACATCTGCTTAATGAGACATCCTTTCCCCTGCAGCCTCTTCTCTGCAGGCAGAGCTCTTGGTGCTCCTGAAGATTACAGCCAACCCTCTACCCTCCTTTGAGTAAAAACCTGAATTTCTCTCTGTTGTGAGATGCAGCAGAAACTGGTACCATTCACCCCTTGACTGGAACAGAATGAAAATTTTCCTTTTGTTTTCCAAGTGTTCCCAAACTTCCTAATTTTCAGAGAAGTATCCCCTGAGAAACAGCAGTTCAGGCACTCATGCTTATTTTGTTATTCATTAAACAGCTGTAACAAGAGCAGACATCATCTGGATTATATTTTGAGATAAGCCTTACTTAAATTTTGATGTTTACTCTAAATTACAGATTAGATTATGGAATAGTCCTTCCTTACTGGCTCTTTTAAGGGATACAGGTGTGCTCAGCTGTGCAAACACTGCCATTATCTTCACTTACATTGTGTAAAAGGTTTTAAATTTCACCAAAGAGCTGAAAAACATGTCTGTCTGTCAAATTTGGTTGAAACATCCCAGTTTTCTTCCAAGAACCTGCCTCTCTCCTCAGATTAATGAAACTGGATTACAGTGAGGAATAATTTATAGAAGGTGTAAGAGCTGCCAACAGCCAGAACCTTGCCAGCCTCTTGTCTTGCAAAGAGCTGAAACTCCTCCAAAACAATAAATAAAACCAAGATTCCTAGTGTAGATTTTAATAATTTCAGAAAACTGACTCATTTCAGGATTCTCAGAGGTGTTTTGCACTGCATTTACATTCATTTCTATACCTGAGGAGTAGATGCTCTCCAGTTGCCCTCTCTAAAAATCCACTCAGACACACTGTTGGCAGAATACAAAACTTTGGTTAAGAAACCGAGCTGACCTTAATTTAAATACCTTTCTATAGCTCATCGAATTCCTTTTAATATGCTGATAGAAATTCAGCTGGTGCACAATGCTTCTCTGTTGCTGTGAGTTTCAAACAAATTCAAGCAGAAAGTTTACAACAGCATATTAATTCCTGGTCCCTGTCACTTGATGAACTTAAAATTTGGAGGATGAAACTGTTCAGAGCTGCTGCTTTTCATTTCAAAACAGGTCTCCTGCCAGACCAGAGTTTTGTCCAGATCAGGATTGTCAGTCCTGGCAGCAATTCCAGCTCAAGGAAACCTTGCAGGTGAGGATGAACATTCCCACTGGTGTTTGTGCTGGGACAGGTGAGTTTGTTCCTCTGTCACCTTTTCCTCCCCCCTTTTCTGCCAGCAACAACCAGATGTTTAAGCTGGTTTGCCCAGTTAAGTGCTCCAATCCACATCTGATTCCTGAGTTCAAATGGCCTGATTTTCCCTTGTATTAAGAGATACTGATTTGCTTACTGCCTTTGGGACACAGCCTGTTCTGTCTAAAGACAAACAGTGTGTATTTATAGGTCTTCACTACACAAATCTGAAAAATGTTGGCTTCCTTCTTGGCTGAAAACTGGGTTAATTATGAGAAACATCTGCCAGTCTGGAGAGCACGATTCAGTAGTCCTGGCCATGTGGCACACTTTTCAATAAAGTCATAAAATCTAACAAGTTAGGAAGAACACCAGGAATAAAACTTACTTACTTATAACAAGGCTGTCAGGAAAAATCCTCTGGGTTTTTTTTTTTTTTTCCTGAGATGAGCTGCTGAAAGTCTTAGGACGTTATTTATGAGGCCCAGAGGGTGATTCAGGTGAGCTGGCTTGTATTTCCTCTCTCTGTCATTGCCAGATTCCCACCAGCAAGCTGGATGAACAACAGCCACTCTGAGCTGGCTGCCCCTGCACTGTGGGATGATCAAAGCAATGAGTGGCCCCACTTTTCCAGGTCCCAACTCCTGCACTGAGGGCAGGACACTGAAAAAGCAGTGGCACAGGTGACAATGTACAGTTTCCCTCACTCAAGGCCTGTGCAGACAGGGAACATCAGGGGAAGAGGTGATGCTGATAAATAAACAATAATTCCCACTCTACATAGTGGTCATGTGAACCCCCATCTCCATTTCCTCTCCTGCAAAGACCTGGAACAGTTCAAGAAACACCTTTCTCAACTGAAAACTCCAAACCCCCAGCATTAGGTTTTATATGGGATGAGCAAATACCTGCAAATAAATCTGTAATCACCCTGGAAATGTTTCATAACCTACCACAAAAGAAGAGCTGATCATCCCCAGGTAGCAGATGCTTCTTTCTCAGATTGCTTGGTAGAGGTTTTGGAAAAAAATCAGGCTATTCCTTCTGAAAGACACTGCACTGACAATCTGGCAGTGACTTTCAGAGCTTCTCTGCTCTGTCCAGTCTCAACTTTGTGCTGGGAGCAGTGGTAGAGATGGGAGAAATCTGTTTAAACTCTAACTAAGGACAACCCATACTCAGACTGCATAGTGCCACTTTCTTTGCTAAACAATCACCAAGGATTCGATTTTTAAATGGTGAGTCAGAGTAATTTACATATAAAGAGGATGAATTTAAAACCCTTGATTTCATTTCATGATGTCCAGCAGGTCCTAAATGCTCTCAAGGAAACTTATTTCCTGAAAAATTTTGCAAATGCTTTTAAAAGGTAGACTTTGTAGGACTTCATCCATAAATTTGAATCTAAAATCATGAACTATTTTGCAGAGGGGACGACATCAGAAAAAAGACAGGTGATAATATCATTCAAAATATTGCCTTAAACCTGTGGGTGATGCATGTTTTAAGTTTGCATCCATTGTAATATCTCAACTTGAATATCCAAGAGAAGTCCATTCTGAAAATCAAACGGCAGATTTTGGTTTCTGAAGCAATTCAGAGCCAGAGTGAGTTGCAACTTTATTGCTCAAGCATTTTATTTTATTCTGCTGGCTCTGCAGAAGTTCCTGGGGTAGGCTGGGAGGGTTTACTACAGCTGGCATTGCTTTGTGAGTCTGCCTGGGGGCATTTTGTGGTGCCTGAAATGGTACAGACACGTAGGAGCTGCAGCTAATGCACAATATTTGCCAGGGACATTGTACCAGTGCCATTCTGTGCTAGTAACAAGCAGATCAAATGTTAACCAGTTCAGTGGGATTACCTTTCCCCTAAATAATGAAAGGAACTCTTACATGCACTGAAACAGTCCCAAGGAATGAGTCCAGGCAACTCTGCTTAATTAATTTGTGTCTTTTCCACTTGGAGTTATAACCTCTCTCTAACAAAATATAATAAGATTGAACTTCATTCTTTCATAAAAAAATGTATAGTATTGGTAGGAAGATGCTAAATCTTCAGTTTGCAGAATCAGTTAATAGATTTTTTTTTTTAATCTGATACAGCTGCTGTTGAAACAAATTGTAGTCCCAAGGGGTTACAAAGTGAAAAATATAGTTCAAAATTAACACTACAATTCCACTAGAGGGCTATCATAATTTAGATGCTTATTCCCTTTCTATTTAATTACCTCCATATCAGTGACATGTGTTTAAACACACACCTTCCTGAAGTGTGGAAGGAGGAAGGGGTGGTATTGCAAGGGCAGTAAATCATTTAAAATAGAAAACTTCCTATCTTGATGCTCTGGGCAAAATTAGGGTTAGTGAGAAACAAACGCCCAGGTGGATAAAATCAAAACTCTTTTCCACCACCAAAAAGCCCCCAAGCTGTTGGTGCACTGACAGGCACTTACAAAGCTCCCTCACAAAGATGATGACTTTGGCAGCATTTTAATTGCATCTGTTACCCTTGGTCGTGTGTAGCCTAAGGAAACATATCCAAGAGCTGCTTGGATGTTTCTTCATTAACTGATGACATTAAGCTAATGATAAAATAATGATCTGTGCAGGGCTAATGTTTTTACTGTAATTTAATAACCCAAGGAGAGTGTGTTGTGGATTGCTTTGGTATTTCCTTTAAATAATTTCTAGAACTGTTTGATTTTTGCTGGGCTGTTTTCTGCTCCCAGAAAGTCCAACAAAAGCAAACACCACAGCATGTTGCCTTTGCAGTGTGCAGTGCTTTGATAAATAGCTGCCTGTGATGACATTTAGGGCAGCAAACCTTGCCCATTTTTCAAAAGCCTGAGGCTCAAAGGGAACTTCCCACCCCAGTTAAGCCTGGACTTTACAGCTGCAGTAGAACTGCACTCTGGGAGATGCTGAATGTCAGCAATTCTGTGAGTGATGAGAGAGGCACACCAGGGTGACACAAAGCTATTACAGCATCCTTGGCCATGGATAGGCACGGAAAAATCCCAGTGCACTCCAGAAGCTCGAGAAAGTCACACCACCATAATCCTGAACCTGCTGAGCCTAAATCTTTCCTGCCTACTTCCAAACTAAAGGAGGGCCAAGCAGCAAGGCAACTCAGGTTGCAGGGACTGAGACAGGGTAACTACCCCAGATCTCCAGCAAGTTGTCAAGGAGTAACCTCCTCACCTTCACTGTCTGCACATCTCCCAGCTGCCAAGCTCTTAATGCTCTCTGCCAAAGCTTTTCTGATCTTCCTGACCCAACACTCTCCCACCTGTCTCTTCCTTAGCAAACCAGACAAACTGTTGTGTCCCTGTAGCTCCCTTCCATCATTTTCTCATCCCACTTGACAGAACACTCTGGCTGAACCTTTTCACATCCCGAAGTTTAACTTGCTGCAGGCTCAGCTTGTTGCAGGGTAATTTTCTATAAAATACTTCATTTGTTAACAAGTAAAGCTCCTTCCCTTGGATGCCCTGACTGGGAGCTGTAGATAAAGGTCAACTATTAGAGCTAGATAGAATAAAACAAGTAAAATAATGTTTTCTGTGATTCAAGGTGTATGAAACAGTGAATCATTCATATGTCCTTGACAAGTCACACTGAACAGAGCAAATAATTGAGAACACTTAAGAACAGTTGCTGCGTTGTTTTTAGGTGCTCTAAGTACTTCAAATGCATTCACAGCTTGAAGAGAGTCCTTGATTGCATGAACTAACTTATATTTTAAAAAGTAACCGTAATTCAGATGTGAAAATTCTGGGCTGGTTCAACGAGACCACAAGCAAACAGTTTAAGACAGTCAGAGCCTTTCAAGCAATAATAAAGCTATTTTAGCTCTTACTCAAGTTCTGTTGACTCAGTGTGTGCAGTGAGCCTGAGGATGCTCTCAGCTGCCACATGGCAAAGTTGTTACACTTCCAGCAACACAGAGCAGGTTGTTGCCATCAACTCCTATGAGTAATTTCTCTAATCATATGTCAGAGAAAGCAGCAATAATGGCATAGAATTTGGTAGCAGATATTTAATCCTCTTCCTTAACCTGTAGGAAAGCTAACTAAATTCAGTTGGAAGAACTTTCATTAAGTAATAGGCTGCATATTGTTATTTTCATATGCCTGTTATCTAAGCATAGCATTTGGGAAGATGATTTATTGCAGGTCAGCTTTTCCTTATTCTTATGTATTTGCAGCAAAATTTGTTATTATCCATAGAGTAAAACATCTGCTCATGCAACTATACTGGATCTCAAACAGGAACATTAACTTTGCCCAGCACTACCAGAGCATATCAGAAAAGGAGTCTCATCCCCTTTGCTTCAAATCACAGGGGTGATGAAGAACATGAACTATTTTACATTTTGTCTCCAGAGAGTTGTAAATAATGAATCCTCTAGCCCAGGGTCACTGAATGTTGCTATTTCTGTTTTCACCTACAGGATGATGGCAAAAACCAATTTTATTTTCTGTGTATTCTCTCTCTGTCTCTCACATCACCATCAGAAATTCAGCTTTTGCCTTAATAACAGCAATCATCCTTCCTCATATAATTCTCCTTTTTTCACAGATTTTCACCAAACCACCTGGTTTGGTGGTGACTGACTGGATATTCAGTGCCTTTTTCCTCAAGACTCCTTGTTCATCCCTAAAGGCATTCTCTAGTTTCCTTTCATCTGCTACCACCTCTTTGATCTTGGGGACTATTTTCTTTATCTGTCTGGAAGCTTACAGGCCAAATTTTCAGAATTAAAGATGAAGCTGCAAAGGACAGAATGGAATAAAGATGTCTATTGTTAGCTCAGACCATGCTGGAGTATAAAATAAAATACAGCTTCTCAACTACCAAAAATGCACTGCAGAACAGGAGAACAGAAAATACTACTTGTTAATAGTAGCTGAAATCACATGTTACTCTAAACACTGGGTTTTCTTGCTTTGAAATTTGAGCTGCCTCAATGTTTTTTTGAAATAGCCCATCTTTAATGGTCCACAGCTATGCCAGGAAACTGAGTCCTTAAATCCCTCCCAACAAAAATGTATCTCAAAGATGAAAATCTGTGCAGTAAACAAAAGGTGCTAAGAATTCTGCTTGACAAGGATTTTTTTTGAAGTTACCCACACTTTGTCACATGATTCAAAGTCTGCCCTGGGATGTGTTTGATGTTGGAACTATGAATATTGTTGAAGAGTAATACAGCTACTTGAAAGTTAAACACTCCAGGTTATTGATAGCAGCCATAAAAAAAAAAGCCAAGAGCAGAGATGTGGCAGAAATGAAGTATTGCAAGGAAAAGACACACAGAGGAGTTGCAGAAAAGCTTGGAGAAGGAGGAGAACCCCCTGGAGCTGCAACAGCTACAGGAGAAGAGTTAAAGGACTGGCAGAGCACAGAGGACTCACCTGTTTGTGAGGGATACTGGGACACTGCTGCTTTTCCTTTTCCAGCAAAAAAAAAAAAAGCCAGAACATGGATCTGTTGATTTACACCTGTAAGGACTCAGGGCAGGGGATATACCCAAGCTCTCCAAATTGCTAATGACACTTCTGATTATCCAGCCTGAAGTTACTTAAAAAGTCTGATTTTCAGAAGGTGAGTTTTCTGCGCCTTCAGGCCCCTTTAATATCTCCCCATCCCCAGAGACACCCAAAGCAGCTGATAAATTCCTGCCAGGTATCTTTCCTATTGCCTGGGACAGAGAGATAAGGAACCTGATTCTGAATAGGTGACAGAACAAATAGCAGGAAATCCAGGAGCTGGATGGAGCAGAGACCTTTTTGGAGCCCTATGGAGGAAGGTGGAGAACAGTCCCAAAGGCAGGGAGGCAGCTGGGCAAAGGCACAGCTCTAAAACAGCCAAACAATCTGGGCTCAGAGAGGAGAGAGAGGTGGGTATATTAGGGAGCAGGGAAAGGTATTTGGAGATGTGGGAAGAAGGTGGGAGCTTTCTTGCAGCACAAACTGAAAAGGACAGTGAATAGTATGAAAAAAAGAGACAGGCTTTGGAAGAGAGGAAGATAACAAGCACTGGTCACTATTTTGCTGGACAATCCATGTGCATATCTGTGTCTTTTGTTAGTCCTCTCTCTCACCTTTTCCAGAAACATTAGACTGGGTGTCCTTTTTTCCTTCCTACGTGCAGAAGGAAAGTCAGAGACAGAGAGAAACCCAGAACAGCAAATCTGTTCCTGCATGACACCTGGGCACCTCTTGATGTTTGCCCTTCACTCCCCAGGTTCTCAAATGTTTCCAAACAGGCTGCCTTTTTATACAGCCTGCAAACCTGTATTTATAGCTGTTCACAGAGAAGTTGATTACTTCTTAGACTCCATGATGATGAATTGCCTCAGTTAATAACTTTTTCACAAGAATTACAGCCTCCAGTTTAATAGGGTTATAGAAGCATAACTTGAACTCTCTTGATTTCATTGTAAAGCAGAGAGATTTGGGAAGATTTAATAACTGATAATCTGCTTGGCAGGTTTTTCTTCAGATGTATATTTCTGAGTGTGCATGGACTGTAAAACAGTATTATAAAATCATTTAAAAGAATGATAAGCTAGGCAAAGACAGGGAAAACTTATAGGTTCTGGGATTCTGATAAGCACAGTGTTACATTTTGTAATATGAGGATCATCCTGAAATGAGATGTTAGAACAAAATCAGTGCTCTCTGCTCTGTTTGCAGTTTGGAGAAGTAAAATCTGGGAAAATCCTGACCAATTCCTAGCAACATCCCTGCAACTCTAATAAATCACATCAAGTCATTCATACAGGAAATTCCTCGGAGATTGTCACAGATCTCAGTTCTCCAGAGTGTCTCCTGTATTAACATGTCACCCCACAGAGGTGTCACTGCTAGAAGGCACTGGACTGTGAATTTTGGAAGTAAGAATAATACAAACCAGCTCCTAATAATGAAACCCATCCCATTTCTCCTCTGATACATGGCTGTCATATAGAGGTACTGCCTAAAATGAGCCAATAATTCTGCTTCCAGCCCTGGGTTCTCTGTGGTGACCACAGGGTCATTTATTTTTTCATGTAGTTTTAGCTCCAATTTAAAACCCTCCCTGATGTAAGTTACAGTCACAGGTAAATAATTAAAGAAAAGAGAATATCCCTAAAAGTGTTTGAATTTCCTAACTCCTGTCTGTTTGGAAAAAAAATTGAAATTTTAAAGTAAAACATCCAGAATATTCCAAAATATTTGTGTTACAAGTAGATAGGGGCATTTTCTGTTACCTAAGGACCTTTCCCACAGCCTTCCTAAGTCAGACTTTTTCTCATTCGCTTCATTTTGTGCATTTTTACAGGGCTAGCACCAGCACAATTCTTTGTATCAACACTGATCTCTTTCCTCTCTCAGGCCAATTACTCCAATCACCAACTGCTAGTACTTAATGAAATTTCTTGGTTCCAAACACATTAGAAGTCAATATTGTTTGTCAGCCAGGTCAACATTCAATGCATTTTCTAATGAACAAAGCTTGTGCCAGCAATATCTTTGATGGAATTCTGCTTTAACCTCAAGCACAGCCCGTGAGTGTTTACAGACAAAATTTTGCATAGAAAAATGTGCTGTCCAAGTATTTCTTCCACTGGAAACTGCTCTTCACGTGCCTGTCCATGCAGCCCAACAAGCTGTGTAAGACACTGACTGTTCAGGTCAGACTGAAGTAGAAAAACTGAAGAACACTGTTCAGTTGTAAACTCAATATCTGATTTGTTTGGTGCTTTCATTAGCAAGTAGTATCATGAAGTGGGAGATGAACTAAATGATATTAAGTCTGTAAAAAAGTTGAGCAGTGACTACAGGAAGTTTTCCTTTTGCTAGTGAAGATTCTTCCAGTGTTACCAGTTTTCTGGACTATTTACTCAACCTCAACCTCCCTGAATCAGACAAAGTTGAGGCACTACAATCTAAGTCGAGAATTGGTTTAACAAAAGGTCAGGCTCAAAGGGTACCCATCAGCTTTCAGTGAGTGATACCATTAGTGGCCTTTTTCAGAGGCTAAATGACATTAGTGATGCTGCCAGTTTGTATCTAACTCCACCTGTAGGGGTTTTTTTTAATTTTTTAATCTTTTAAGTATTTCCCCACCCCCCACACACTCACTTTGTCCCTGACCTTGGAGAAATCAGCACTGGCTGTATCTTTATTTTCTCTCCATTTAAGAAAGTGGTAACACTTACCTAACTACAGCCTCAGCTTTCAGCTAAAAGCCTCAACAAACAAATATAGGGATGGGAGTATTAGAAAAGAATCACAAAGAAATATAGAAGCTACACTTCCACCACTGACACCGAAGAATAAGTACCAAATATGCTGAAATACTTGCTATAGAGCAAAGAATAATCAAGGAATTGCTGTTCAGAAGAGCTCCATGGAAATCACTGGTGTGGAGGACTTTCAGGTTCCAGTACATTTCCCTGACAGTTTTAAATTTCCTGCAAGTTAAATGGTGTGTTTGAAGATGTTTTCACTCATTTTAACTGAAGTAAAAGCAAAAGAAGAGTGCACAATAGAGCATCTTCATGTTTACCTGATTGTAGAAGAACTATTTTGTAATTCTCATATCAGCCCCTATTACATCCAGTATAACACTGAACCTCCCAGGGGGAAGCCCAACTCTGCACTGTTCAGTCCTGACTAAAATCAGGAATCTTGGGCACCAGCTGTACTGTGATGAGATCTGCCACATTCACTCTCCTTGACAAATATCCTGGCCCTGTGCACAACAAACCTGTCCTTGCACAACGAGCCATCAGAGATTGCCTGTCCTCCAGCAGATGAGAATCCCTCTTCTTTTACTGATCACTAAAATCAAAAGGGTGGGTGTTGCCTTTCCCATGAAAAGGAGAGTTTTAACTACTACAGCTCAATCCTCAGGATTGCTGAGAGGGTACTTCCCATATGGACAACTATGGGGAGCAGCAGAGCCAATTTACCATCATTTTTTTCCTTTGATCCTTTAAACCTTCTGGAAGAATACACTTGAAATAGGGTGGGGGTTATTTTTTTGTAGTGGTAAGTCCCCACAGAAAACACAACCTGATGTTGTTTGTGATACTGTGGCTGAATTTTGAATGAGAAATGTAGGAGGTGTCAAGAGGCTTGAGAATCAAGATTGTCAGGCAGGGTAGCCACAAGCTTAGGAACTCTGGAAATTTGAGAACTGGGCTCACCTGTGGGCTGAGAGGGAACATCTGTGGCAGCTTGTCAAACACAACAATCTGGCCAAGTCAGTAAAGACACAAGCAGGTGCCACTTTGAAAAACACAGTGAAGGACAGGCTGATGGATGCCCCAATTACAAATAATAAAGAGAAACAACAAGGTGGAGGGGCTTTTCTCATCACACAGAAATATTCACAAAAGGTAACTAAGGGAAGCTGACCAGCAGAGATATTTCACAGCCTAAATTAACATTTGTAAAGAAGGTAGAGAACTCTATAGGAAGAATCTGATCATGACATTTTCAGCTGAAAGAACCCAAACTGAACAGTCAACCAAGAGCAGAACTTTTATCACATTTTGATACAACGAATGAAAACCAAAATAATCATGTAATCACTTCTCAGAGATCAGACCAAAACTGTTTCTTTGCTTTTAGGGTGTCAAGTCTGCATCTGGATCTTTCAGCTCCCTTTTTTACTCAAACTACCCTTTACTCATCAGCCCCATTTTGCAGCAGTCAGGAGAAACCTGGATTTAGCTCCAAGACACACTGTTCTTTTTATAATTAAGGCTAACATACTGACTGATTTCTTCTCCCACACTGCACCTGCATCATTCTGCTCCAGGCTGCTGGCCAACAGATCCTCACTGATTTACGAGAGACAAGACAACTGTCCTTTGCTTACAATTTACACACTTTGTTTTTCCTTTCCTCCCCTCTCTTTCCAGGATAATTTAGAGGCTTAATCTCAGGAATGGCCTGAACTAAGTGTCACACAGGTTTGATTTGCTTTGAGGCTGAGAGAGACAGAGGTGAAGTTTTATATTGTGACCAAAGTATCCTGTAGCTGGGAAATATTCATCTTCCTTGTTAGCCATAGCACGGGATGAACATAAGGACAGAGGGTAGAAAAAGGAGGTGGAATTCAAAATAATCATTAGGTTGTTGAATGCAGTTTCCATCTAAGATGACCACGATGCATAATGAAAGTAAATGGGAGTTGCCCAAGTGCATTGAAAAGAGATAAATGAGACAAAACAAAATTAATCATGTGGGAGAAAAAAAAAGGACAAAAACGAGATGCTAGAGTTGGGAGGTGAGAGAAATAAAAGCTATGTGGACAAAAACATCCTTACTAGAGTGCAGAGAGGAAAAAATCTAGAGAGGTTTTTCTCAGAGAAAAAAAAAATCTACAGAGAAAAAATAATCTAGGCTGAAAATGAAAATTCTTGTTAAAGAATGAAAAGGAAATACCTGAAAAGAAAAATAGCTTGAAAAGGAGATGAAAATCACGAGGGAAATCTATGTACTTGAAATATTGTGAAGAGATGATGAAATAACAAAGTGTACATAAGACCATAAATACCCTGAGGGGAAAATTAGACTGAAAGAGAGACGTGGAAAGTAAACCAAGAGAAAGTGCTCAAGCAGAGGAAAAAGAAATATCAAAAACACAGATGGGGAGGACAGAGTGTATTGCCCTGTATTTTATGGAAGGATGGAGCATATTTACCACTTTGAATTTTTTCAGACTAAGACAGCAAAAAGCCTTGAAATTAAATTCAATACAAGCAGTTTCCCAGAGCCTGGTGATGGACTCCAGTTTTACAAGGGAGTCATTTCTCCTCTTTGTTTTTCTGTTTTCAGATGTTGCCCTTTTCCATTACCTTAAAAGCAGCTCTCTGATAATCCCAAAGCAGGTGATGTTGCCCTTTTCCATTACCTTAAAAGCAGCTCTCTGATAATCCCAAAGCAGGTGATGTCCTAAAATCCACCTCCTGGTCAGAGCACCTGTCTTTGTGGGCAACAGCAAAGATAAAATATGGCCCAACTACTGTGTGGTTGGCACAACATCCATTTCTTGCCTGTCTCCCAGCTCCCTTTGCTGGGGATCTCTTTTACTACCTGCACTTGGTTTTCTGCCCTTGAAGCAATAAAGTGCATGCACAATTTTATTTTCAAATTAATGTGTGGAGTCGCTGTAATTAAGCAATAAATAAATGCATAAATATAAAGCAAAACAAAATGCATAAATATAAAGCAAAACAGCCTTCTCTGGTGCTAATAAGAAACAAGGTGTAGCTACAGTGCTGTTATTCCAATATCAGATAGTATTGAAAGCAAAAGCCCCATGCAATTGGTTTTGACTGCCACACATAGGACACGAGAAACTAATGTGCCTCCAGGTTTAAAAAGGTATCTCATTGATTTTAGTATATTTAACTAGTATCTTTGCTTATTTAAAATGTTCTTTTTCACTATTTGCTCCTATTCTTCAAGAAAATATATTAAACCCCTTACAAAGAGCAATAACATAGAGAGATATCAAACCTGAGATGGGGAGCTACAGAGGTACCAAGACAAGGAGGGAGCTTTGTTCTAATGAGCAATCATTGATCATTAACAGTTTCATTCCTGACACAGTGAAGATTTTCAGCACAGTCTGAATTCAAACATGCTGAAGTCTGATGGAAGCCAAAATTGACTCGAGCAGGTGTAGAAGTGCTCTGCTGAGGGGTTTTATAATCAGGTATTAATAGATTCCAGACTGTAAATATAACTATTTGATGACTCATTTACTTGTTAATAGCAAAAGAATGCAGGAGTTGCTTTATAGCTGCAATATGCAATACACCTAATAAGTGAGAGGACCCAGGGCCATATTTTTGTGTTCTGGCTTGCATAGCATCCTATATCAGAAGCTGTTTGCCCCCTTCACAGCCCTTAGATACATACACACACCTCTGCAAGGAGATGCTTTGGACAACTAGATAAACAGAAGGATTGGCAACACAAGCAAAAATAACTCACAGATGGTTGTAGACTCATAATGAGTAAAGTTTCTGGTTTTAGGTTTATCTCTTTTTTTTTTTTCTTAGTTTAAATCCATCAAAGCCAATAAACTGATGGATGTGTGTATAAAGTATTATTTATAGGCAACATAAGTTAATTGATTCTTTATCAGGAAAAAAAATAAATAGAAGAGGAGTGATCATAGGGGAGTTTAACAGCAGAGTTAAAGCTTTCAGGTTCTCCTGAACCTCCTGCAGGCATCTGTTTAAGAAAAAAATAAATCATCTATTAAGATGCATGATTAGTGTTTTGGTTTATTTATTCTCTAGGTATCACAGATTTTCCTGTGCTGGCTCATTTACTCCAGGAGAATTCTCTTCTGCACTTCAGAGATTCCAGCTCATCTCCAGCCCAGTGTTCACGGCTCACAGGGAGTGGGAAAGGAGTTCAGCTGTAAAGTGGTTTTAGCAGTGCATGGTTCTGTAATCTCAGCTACTTCCACAATTTAAAAAGGAGAAGCAGCAGCATTTCCTCTGTACTATAATCCCACTCTTCCAGGGAGACAGAACAGATTAATAAATACCCCCTCCCCAAATTTTGGGCATCAGGACCCCATGGAAATACTGGGAGGTGGAGGCACAAGGGTGGCCTCTGGCCTTGGCTTCACTCTCAGGGAGCCCCATGAGGAGGATTCCACCACAGGCATTTTTCAGAGTTCATGTAAAATAACATTTTCTGATTTAGCTCCCAGTGTCTTCCCAGCCTGCACTCTCCACTGCCCTCCTCTGCTTCCAGCAGCCACAGTTCCCCAATATCCATGCAACACAGTAAACTTTAATCATTTCCCATCACTGCTGTACCTCACTTACTTGGCTCTGGAAAGCTATAAACTCGTTCTGAGTTAACTTTGATATTTTAATTGCATTTGGAAGATTTCCCTTCCAATGCCCTGACTATGACAGTGAAGCCATTCCAATGGCTAATTAATGCATTCACTTGCCCCCTGTCATTATGTAGTAAAATATGCTTTTCAGAAGAAATCACAATTGTCTGGATCTCTGGGAATCACTGACAAAGAGCTTTTCCCTTTCTGAACAGCACTGAACAAGCCAAATTCAGTGTTTCATACACAGTGCTCATAACCACCTCAGAGATTTTCAGAATATTGCTCAGCTGCTCCTCATTGGAATATTTAGATGCAGGCTCATTTTCTCCCAGACATAGCTTTTGTTAATGAGGATGAGCTTTCACTTTAAACAAAGTGAGAGCTTCAGTTCTAAGTTACCACTGCAATCCATGACAACCTGCCTGCCACAGAAAGCAAATGCTGAGGCTGGGCAGGGATGAGATCCAAGAGCACACAGCTGCCTGCAGCAAAAAGCAACGCTTGAGACAAAACCCTCAGCTCTTTGTAACATTCTGTGTTTGAATAACCATTCCCACATCTCTGCCTGGGGCTGTTGGACCATCATTTTGTAACCCTCTGACAAGGAGCCTTTGGATTTTTCATGTCTTCCCTATGGAAAGTAATTAAGCTGGATGATAAACTCTGTGCTGCAGCGATCTGTGGCTTTCTCTTCCTCCTAATTATTCTGATTGCAAAGGAAACCTTTGTTGCAGCTCTCAGGACAGGCAGGGATTTCACAGCTCTTTCTCTATAGCTGCTGTGAACATTCCTGCCTGCCGGACTCACTCCCACAGCTCAGGATTGCCACTGGAGAAACACTTCAGCAGGGAGGGAAAGCTGCCCTCACATTCCCCTATTTTGTCCTGCCTGCCTATATATCTCCTACCCCATCTCATGGTTATCTTAGGCAATGTTATTGGAAAAGTTAATGTAAGGAACCTTTTATCCAGTTGAAAAGGTCAAAAAACAGAATAGAACTTGCCTTTTTTTTTTTTAATACTTCACTGCACTTTCCATTCACCTGGTTGCCCCAAGTATATTAATATCTGAATATTAAATTGTCAAATCAGAGTCTTTCTGTACAGATGTCAGGATGTTGTTTCCATCCAGCAGCCAATTAAAATTAGTTGTTTGTCTGGCAAAAACTGAAATGCTTTCCAGAAGGTACTAGAAGGAAACAATTAACAGATGATCTTCCGTGACCGCTCTTGACAACATCGTACATTTTATTATTATTTGTCATCTCTTGTCTTCAGAACATAAACAGACAAAGATTTTTCCCCCGGGGGAAATCTATATCAATATGTGGTGCTATACTGACAGGTTCAAATTAGTAGTTGATGTGAATTGCCATAAAAGTTGGCATCTTTCCTCGTCGTCACTGAAAATGAAATTTAATCGACGAAAGCAGCAGCAGATGGAATTAAAGCTTGTCTGTCTAGGACTCTAGTGATAAATAGAGGAGGTTTAGCAAATTAATTCCGAGTTTAGAGAATAGCTGGTGTGGGAGAAGAAATCAGAGCAGCAATTGGAGTGCTTGGGTAATAGAAGAGTCCAATGTGTTAACTCCAGAGATGGGTGTGAGACAGCAAAGTGCCTGACTGAAAGCTAAAGAAGAGATTTTGGCATGGGGAAAAAAATGAAAAAAAGACTTGACTTTAAAATGGAAAAGAACAAGGAAGAGGAAAATGGTTTAGACAGAAATGAATGGTTTCTATCCAAACTATTCCTACCCTTTTGATTTCCAGATAGATTTTGCTCAATGTTTTTCACTGATTATTTTTTTTATTTCGAAAGGGGAAAGATTCTCTATCCTGAAAACAGGAGGCAAAGTGCTTGGAAATCTGCACTCATTTCCCTCCTGTGCCATGAGCTTTTTTGTGCCTTTCAGCCAGCCACTTGTGCCAACATTTTCAAGTGCAGTTGCCCTCACTAAACCATAATTTAGATAGTCTTTTGAGCATCCACAACATCTACAACAGAAGGGACACTTGTAGTAAGGGAAGAAACACTCATTAAACCCAGAAAACCACTGAAAAACCCTACTTTTCTGACCCATCTGTTAATAAAGAAGATTAGATGTAGAGCTGTAAACAAACAAACTCTGCATCTTTCTTTTATTAGGATTGGTTTGCTTTGTGTAGATGTCAAAACCCTGAAGTTTTCCTGGACTTATACTCATGAATTGAACAACAAAACTTCAAAAGAAGTTCCAATAGGATTACCCAAGCTAAATCTCAGGCCTCAACACTCAGCTCTTTCCTGATACACATGGAACACTCACTGCCTGCTGATGATGACAGGGCAGATGGTGCACAAACCCCCAGTCTCCAAAGAAATCATGTTAGCACAGCTTCAGTTAAGAGGCTGGAAGTGTTTGGTCTGCATTTTAATACGATAAAACTTAATCTGTTTAACGTGGCTGGAGAACAGTATTTTCTACTCTGCATCCAGAGCAATTTTCCGTGACAAACACTGGGGAAAAAGTTGAAATAAGTGGTGAAGAGCTGGTCTTTTTTTTTTTTTTTCCTTTTTATTTCCCTCTAAATTCTTGCATTTTCCAATCCCACCAGGAACCTCTGCTACAGAGTCCCCAGGTTCAGTTAGGCAAGTCAAACACACACTTTTCACTATCCACTCTGCCTTTTTGTTGGGGGACAAGATTGGCAGAGATGCCATCACTTGTTCTGGACAAGGGTAACCTGGAGAATTTTTGGGAATCTAATCTGAGTCACAAACCTGCTCTATTGGCAAGTGCTGCAAACTTAACATAACAATTAAAACTTAACATAACAATAAAACTTATATCTTGTAAAGGGATAAAATTCATCATGCAGTAAATGTACTTATTCTCTTCTGTGCATAATGCTATTAATTAAACAAACATTCTGGTCATTCTTTCTCACCTGTGTTTCAGGCAGAGACATTGAGCTGGAACATCAGATTTCTGTGATCCTCCAGTTTGGCTGAAGATTTTTTTTAGCAAATTCTCTCATTGTTCTCACAGGACAGCAGAAACACTGTGGCCTAAGATTTTTCCCCTGAACACAAATTAAGATTTGTCTTATTAAAATAAGCCACTTTGTTTTGCCCTTATTTTTCATTTTGTACTAAGAAGGAGTAACCCAGGACATTATTTATGAAGATATCAAAGTGCAGCCTGGGTTCTCATAGCTTTTCAGTTGATTATGCTTAGAATTTACATAGCAAAGTGTTCACATTACTTGCACCTTTAAAGCATCACTGCATGGTTATTGTTCATTATAGTGGTTATTAATTATGGTTATTAAGGTGGCTCTGTTTTCAATGTCCAGTAGTAGCACTAGAAGGAAACTGGTGAGATCCTGCTGAATAAGTAGGCAGGTTCAAAAGTAGCCCAAGGGAAGCAGATACATGAGGGCACAGAGCATTTATTTTCCAACTTTCATCCCAGTATTTTATTTCAACTGACCTACTTGGCATTAGAAAGATTTCAGATACTTCTGTTGCTGGAATAGTTTTATATTTCACAATAAAAATCTCAGGGCAACAGTCAGTGTTAGCTTTATGTTTGTATACTACTAAGTTCTACACTTCTGAAAAGTGACCTTTAACTTTTTTTTGTTTTTAATTCAAATCCAGATATCAATTCTGCAAGTTTCACCCTCCCAAAAGGGAACACAAAGTGAAAACAAAATGGATCCTCTTTGCACCTCAGTCATGGGTTTGGTTTTGGGGTTTTTTTCCCCCTTCCAAGTAATGTCTAATCCAGGCATCATCTGCTGCCTTTCAGGTGTGGAGCTCCCCAGCTGATCCTTGGCCTTACACCAGAGGGATCTCTATGCCCAGTTGTGAGTAGCACACAGAGTATCAGACAGCTTTAAATTTATTTTGTTTCTCCTAAAATATCAGCCATTAAGCCCAAGGATGGAAGCCAACTCTGTGTTCTCTCAGCCCACTATTTCTCTATTTTTTTTTCCATTTAATCTGTTATCTGTGCTAATATTTTGATTAAAATCAAAACATCAATGCAATAACTATTATTAGGGTGTGAAATCATAGGGTCAGTTTTAAGAATTCTAGAAAAAAAAGCCCAGAAAGAGTGGGGGAAAAAAAAAAAAAAAAAAAAAAAAGAAAGAAAAGACAAAACAAATTAAAACTGTTAATAAGTCCCTTCCTGACCAACCTGAGCTGGCTGATGACCCTCTTTGCAAGAGATTGGCACCTCTGCCATAGCACTTCTCAGCTACATATTGATGGTTCATATCCCAAACCACAGCCACTATAAAATCCCATATTTCCCACTGAAGACAACACGAAATCTGGAGCTAATTACAGTAATTTCTATTCAAACAGGCTTATCAAGAGTAAAGCAAGGGAAGGCTGGATTTCTTGGTGTAGCACCTGAAGGTGTTAAAGACATAAGAAACCAACTTTTTTGTTATTATTATTATTTTCCTCTTCAGATGTCCTCAGAATACTAAAACAAGGAGAGTTATTTCCTGGTTATATTAAGTATCACACAAATCTGTCACCAACCTGAGCTCACAAATTACCAGTATCTTCATCATACTCAGTGAAAACTAAGAATATCACCTTGGTCCAAGGAAAAAATATGCAGATAAACTAAAATAATTTTTAAAAAACGCTTAACTAGGGCTTGTTTTCCAAGCAGAAAATTAAATTTGCCACTGCTTTCCCTTCTTTAGGATTCTTAGAAGAGCTTCACTCTTCTTTGAGCAAGCTCATGTTTTCACTTTAGCTTTTCCCTGGTTTGCTCCACAGCTTCTGATCTTGAACTCAGCTTCTGCTGAATTGGTTGCTCAATATGATATAATAATGAGCAACCCAAAACTTGAAGGGTAACTCAGAATTTCTTGAAGAAAACAGAAAAAGAGGGCATGGGGGATAGAACTGTTGAGGTGAAAAGTTTGGGGGAAAGCAGTTGTGAGCTTATTTCTTCAGAAGCCCACAGAATTTAAATAAAGAAAAAAAGAAAATATTTTCTTATTTCTGTTCAGTTCTGACACAACTTGCAAGTATAACATTTAAAAATTAATAACCAGCTTATAAAATTTAATTCCCTTTGCTCCTAATAGAACTTTTCTTTCCCCCAGATAATTCACAAGATTCTCTAAATGGAGTTGCATAAAGGCAGTATTTTTAAGCAAGCATCAACACAGATGATGTTAAAACCACTGAGATACTTCTTTCTTCCTTCATGTTGGAAAAAATGTGGTTTTTTAACACATGCAGAGCTCTGCAGAAAGACAAATCCCATCCCTACTGCTTTAAGGTCACGAATATATGGAATTAAAATGAACTTACATTTTTTTCTCGTGTTGTATCCAAGTTGTGTTGTCAGACACAGCCTCAAAGGAAGCAGGAGGGTGTACTGCTGTGCTGGTTTCAAAATAAGCAACACTACTATTCAAAGGAACATAATAAAAAAAGAAAAAAAACCCACTGAACCAACTCCAAAATGTTCTAATTAAAAGAAAACACACACACAAAAAAGCCACAAAACAGACAAATAAATATAGCTAAGACATTTTTCTATACAAGCCATGTCTGAAGAAGAGTTACACCTCCTGAAGAGCTCTTTGCAGCCCTGTGCTCGTTGGCACAGGTGGGCTCCCACTGACCTCAGCTGTTCCCATTTCCTGCACTCCCTGTTGCAAACACACCTCTGATTTGGGGGTTGTATCCCATCTAGGGCCTGCAGTGGCTCTGTGGCTGAAATCCTGCTCTTGCTGCACCAGGGAACACTCACATCTGTGTGAAAGACTCGGGAGTAAAAATGATCACAAGAAACATGTCATTTGTTTGCCAACAATCTTATTTAAATAAAAGTAATTTCAAAGACAAAACCTGGTCCACGTGCAAAATTTGGATATAGTTATTTCAATAGTCCAGATTTTTAAGAGGTCTTAAGAAAAAACTTAAGTATTTCAGAATTTCCCACCTGACGTAAGCCATGTATTTTTTTTTTTATTATTTTTTTCCCATTTTGTTTGGATATGGAATTGAAGCAAATCCATGCTAAAATTTTGAAGGATTTACATTGCCACTGGCAGAGCAGGAAAAACAGTATTTCATAATGGACCTTGAAATGGGAGAGCTGAGAGTTAACTCATTTCATTGCAACCCACATTCATTTCATGGGGTCTGTCAAAATGGGGAGTTAATTTTTCTCTTGGCAGGTGAGAAAGCTTCCCAGGTAATCAACAAATCAGACAGGTCTGTCAGGGAGAAACTCTGATTCCCTCAAATTAAACCACACCAGGCACTTCTGAAGCCCAAGAGCAACATAGAGGGAACACTTGGAAAGGAGAATTTGCTGTTTGGAATTGACTTGTCAATGATGAGGGGGATGTTATTGTGAAAGATGAGAGAGATGCCAGTGGAGCTGAACAGTAAACAGCTGCTAAATGAATGCCTGTCTCTTTATGGTGTCATCCCAAAACCTGCTCAGTATTTTTTTTCCCGGGAAATCGGACTGCATTTGTTCTTAATTTGAACTGTGATTTCCTCAGGTGCCACTCACCCTTGAATAAAAGAACTAACCTGAAAGCAAACAGTGCATTTCATAGACAGTCAGTCTGACTGGTGGATTACTCACTCTGTTCTAACACATTTATGCCAAGGAATTTTGATTGTAATGATTTACCATAAGGTAAGAAAAATTACAGTAACGTTGCCATTTGTGTTCAAGAGGAGTTATTAAATACAATGTGATCTCTTGCAAAGTCTCACAAATTATGCATCACTTGAGAAGATTAGGAACACTCCTGGTGCAGGAACCTGGTGGCAGTTAAGTTAACATGGGGACGAAAGGAAAATGGAAGGGATGAAAAACCAAACCAAACCAAACCAAACCAAACCCCTTCCTTGCAAACTTCGGCAGAGAGAGCTGGTTGATACCATTCTGTGCCAAATTCAAATCAGAAGTCCCAGCCAGAAACCTCCCCTGGCTTGTTCCAGCACCTTTGCCTTGCCAAGCCATAATTAACATAATTAACAATGCTGTCTGAGCTCTGCACAAACACCATCAGCTCAGGCTCCTGCATCCCCAGAGTCACTGAGTGCCTTCCCAAGGGGTTTGGCACAGCTCCAGGAGCTCAGGCTGAAGTTTCATTGCTCCTTGACAAACTCCAGCATCCCTGAGGTGCTCAAGGTGGCCACTCCTGAAACACAAACTCACAAACACACCCCTGTACCAGGCTCAGTCAGCAGGAGGTTGGTGGGTTGTTTTCCTTTGGTGGGGTTTTGTTGTCATCTTTCTTCCTCACTGTTGGTGAAAGTCAATACTGAAGGAAAGCCCAGAACATTTTATTAACTATAAAGGTGTGAGATTATCAATTGCTGCAGAACTTCCCTGGCTGAACTGGTTTTCTCAAAAAGACAAAACAGAGAGAAGTAAACATTTTAATGCAGCTGGTAAAGCACAAAGGGCATTCACTGGAGGAGGTGGTGTCTGTGATGGAGTGATTTAAATCCCATACATCAAACACTTCATCTGTTCTCCTGCCCTCATAAACTGTTACAGACACATTTGTACATGCAGTTCAAGAGCTGTTTGAGGGAAACTGAGTCTGATATTCAGAGGATCCACCTTGTTGCCTTTTTTGTTGTATGAGGGTATCATCTAGTCATAGAGATATGTAGTTATAGAGTGACAGCAGCTCAGAGAAAGCACACAATGAATTTTGCATGTGGTTTTTGCAGCTGTGAAACTCATCCAACTTTTCACTTTTCAATTTTTGAGATTAGTACAAATGTGTCCTGATCCACAACTGGTATCCTAAGGTTTTAGCGCAGTACATCATCCTTATTTATACTAACACAAAATGTTCTTTAGCTACTCATTCAGCTTCTCCTCCTTGTAAGACAGCCTAGACAAAACCTCATGATTTGTAATAAACACCTCTGAGCTTCATGAAAAAATATAAATTGCTAAAAAGAGGAGTATTGAGAACATCTGTATTCTGAGACAGAAGGATGCACTTTGGCATTTTATTATGATTGTAATTCAGCTGGAAGACTCTGGCTTTATGGCCTCACATTTTTTCTTTTAGTGGTAGATATTTTACTTTGAATGACTCTGAAATATCTAATCATGTGTTTGGTTTTATGTTTATAAAGCTCAACCTCAAAAGAACATGGGAATCCTGATATATTATTCTAGGTTCAGAAAGAATTGGCATGAAAACAGCATCTAGTTATACCAACATATAACAATAGACACACAGTGGGTTAGACAAAACAAGGATCTGATATTGCTAAAAAAACCCCAAAGCCAAAGATTTAGATGACTGCATTTATTATGAGAGATAAAAGTACATTCCTCAAAGGAATTCATTAATGTGGTAAAGCTACTATTATACACTGAACTTTAATGGCTCTTTGAGCAAAGAAAGAACCTGAGGTTTGACACAACTATATATATATATTCATATTTTCAAATAATGATTCTATGGTTCTGTTACAAAGAGGAGGGAATACTTTATATTTCATTTTATTTTTATTCTGTGGTCATCAGGTTTTGAACTACGAGGATTTAAATGTTTATTATCAGATAAAGATATCTATGTAACTTTTTCAGATACAATCATTTTTCCGTGCCTCAGACAGAAAGTGAGACAGTCCTATTTCAGCTTTCATAGATAGTACTTAATTTCCATTATTCACCTTCCCCATTAGAATATAGGAAACTGTTTCCAAAACAAACAGTCTGCCCTCTTTCCTATTATTGATCATAACCTTTGACACTACAGAATATTAAGCCAATGACATTTTGCCCTTGTTCAGTTTTCTTGTTGGCACCAGAATGAGAATGATGACACAAACCATGGAAAAGAGCCCAGCCATGAAAATTCAAAAGAGCTCACTCTCATCTGAGAATACAGCACAAAGTCTGCTCTGAAAGCAAGAGGAAAATGATAATATTCAGGGGTTAGATGATTTTTCTGATGACTTTGACTGCAGGAAGTTAGTACAGCTCAGCTGTACTGAACAGGCTGTGCCACTTTATGATGAAACCTTTAAATAAAAGGAAAAACACACATACACCATTTGATAACCCCAGTGAGAGGTCACAACAAAATTTTTGGAGGTTCAGCTGGAACAGGTTGAATTTGTATTGAGGTGGAAGCAGTCAAGAATAATCTCACTATTAAATTGCACTCTCATAAAAGCTGCTTGATCCTCATCAGTCTAAAGAGTGTACACAGACAGTAGAGCCTTTACCCTGTAGCAGTAATAACATGGATAACTTGATATTTTTCATAGACCTTTAACTGTTACAAGACATTTGGGAAATAAAATGCAAAACGAGTTCAAACTGCTCAGAGTAGGTGGTTAGCAGTGAAAGCTAAATAACTTTTTCCTGCATGTTTTTCTCCTTCATTTTGGCCTTCCTTTCAGACAGAGGCGTGTTAAAAAATAAGTTCCTGTCGCACAAGAGGTGAAAAAAGAGCATTACCATATTCAATTTCCCAGAAATGCCTGTTGTAGCAGTAAAAGCAGATGGCACCAGAAACAAATGAACATCAACTCTTCTTGAAGTGAAGTATGTCTGATGAGAACAGGTTGGCTTTGATAATGACTTTGGAAAATTCACCGATTTTTTTATGCAATAAAAAAGAAATTGGAGCAAACATTTTCCATAGCGTGGAATACTTGCACCCAGGCAGAGAGTTAATTTAATTGTCTTGCAGGGGTTGATCTGAGCACTGACTTCTTGCTGAATTAACAGAGAGATAAAGTCACTCAAAACTGTTTCAGGAGCCTACTGAGCATTTAAGGCTGATCTTTCTGAAAGACACAGATCTACACTGAACTACTTCTGCCCTGGAACTACTATATTTATGTAGATGCTACAGCCATGGATGCAAATAATTTCTAGTAATCTGATTTTCAAATATCTATTTATATTTACTTATTTATATTTCTTTATTATCTGTTTATATTTATATGTCTGTTTATATCTTTTTGACCTCTAGGGAGCTGAGACTTAAGAGTCCATTACCACGTGGTTCTGAATGGAGAAAGGGTTGGTATGAGGCACGAGAATAAAACATTTCCACACCTGCAGCTTGTATGGAATAGCTGTGGAAAGATTCTCCCTGAGAGTTTTGTAGGGATTTCCATAGGATTCTGACTAAACCATTCCTATTTGAAGAACACACTGCTACACCTGTGATTTTTAAAGGTTTCACTTATCTGTTCCATTATTTTCCTACATTCAGTTTGAAGGGAGCTTGGATTTTCCATGCTTGACATCTCTCTCTCAACTCTGTTGTAGGTGCAGTCACTAGATGCTAGAAAGATTCATCCAGAAAAAGTTCTTTGATTTAGACACTTTGGCCCCCTGCTTTGATTTTTTTTTTGCTTTCTTTGCTTACAAAGCTTTGTATAAGCCATAAAACAGTCCACTGATGCCCCAGGCTTACACAAGTCTGGTTCTTTTGTAATTTCCTTGCCTTTTGCTGTGAAATTCCAGGATAAAACCCACAAAAGTAGCCCCACACTACATCTCACTGTCATCATTTTGCCATCCTGTGAGATTCCTGGTGCTTCCCCTCACAACATCCTCCCAAAAGACTCTGGGACTAAGTGGACATAAAAGCCATTGATAACAAATACAGATATTAAGGCTTTTTGAATCCCACAAAATGAGACTCGTGTTCCTTCTGCAAACATTACAAATCAGACCCCTGGAGAAGAGAGATAACACAAATACCCTCTGGAATACTTTCCTCCCCCAAACACTTCTGAGAACGGGCAATACACATCAAAAATGAGCAGATTTGCAAAATTCCTTGTCTGTGCTCGTGGGCATTAAATTCTGGGTAAATACAGGCAATTCTGGGTGAATATAGACAATTCTGGGTGAATATAGACATTCCCCATTCACCTCAGGTTAATGTGCCAAAATCTAAAGCATTTTGCAGGAGTTGGTCTGCCTGCCTCAAAAAAGTGTATAAATGTTATTTATGATTGGAAGGTTTAGATACAACTCAAAATTTAGAACACCTGCAATCTGAGATTTTGGGGTGAAACCAGCAAAGATATCTTTTCAAAATACTGATGATTTTTTAAATACAAAATAACAGGTATATCCACCAAATGAAAAAACACATTGAAAGTAAGAAAATTCATTTAAATGAATTTTTAAATTCATTTAAATTCATCTCCAATGTAGGGTGACACTTATCAGGATTAGAGCTATTATAATGGTGAACCCAGACTTGATGTTCAGGAACAGGTTTTTGTCAATATGCATAGAAAAAGAAAGGAAAGAAGCTTGAAAACATGTAGCCACTGGAGCATTACCATGTAATATGAATATATGAAAGCATGCCTATGAATTCTCTCCAGCTGAAGCATTCACATTTCCATATCACTTACTGGAGATTATTACTTACCATTTTAGTTAACATTCAGTGTTAATTAGAGAGACTGACAGGAGAGACACAGCTCAACATCTTCTGCCTCTTCTCTCTCCTTTATTAAAGCAACGTTGGCCTCAGGACAATAAGGGATTTTGCTACTTAACATCACTACATTTATTAAGCATTTATTAAGCATCATCTCATCAAAGACTGTGAATTTTCTAGTGGTTTTCTGTGAAGTTTTCTCAGCCTCCTCTTCAGTACTGCAAGTTATTTCATTATGTTCAGTACAACTTTGCTGGGGAGAGGAATAATACCCATCAGGTTGGCATCCAAGATGCTAGAAAGATTTATCCAGAAAAAGTTCTTTAATTTAGACACTTTGGCCTCCTGCTTTGATTTTTTTTTTCTTCCTTTGCTTACAAAGCTCTGTATAAAATAGTCCACTGATGCCCCAGGCTTACACAAGTCTGGTTCTTCTGTAATTTCTAACAGCTGCAACATCAGCAGCGCTGCTGGATTTAATTAACCTGACAAAACAGCCTCTCCCTCCAGAAGAAGAGCTGTTATTCACTGAATGCTCGAATATTAGGACAAATCTGTGAATCAGAAAGGCTGAAGGTAACTCATAGATGTCCCTGCCCATATCCACAAGCAATAAGGGAACTCTCATTAAGAGCAGGATCCAGAGTTTAAGCTCTTGTACAACATGGCAGAGAGGATGTGAGTTAATGTGCAGCTCATCACGACTCATCCTGGGTGACTTTGCTAGGCTGGAACATTCTGCTGTGTAGCCTGGCAGGGATCACTGAAATATAACATGTTTGGCTGAGCTTTTGCACTTTTAGAATACTGGAGTAGCCCACAACACTCCCACAAAACTGGCTGGGAGCCTCTTGCAGGGACCCCCTGGATATGCTCAGTTTTCTTTTTCACTTTCTCACTGGAGCAATGTGGCAAAGTTACCTCGATTTTCCCAAAATACATTGCTAAAAAGGCACTTCTGTGCAGACATGACTTTGCCACACAGGCATGGCCATACCAGCAGCACACAGATGAGGCTTTGTTGAGACTTTTCCTGCCCCTGTAACAATTACTTTGATCTGTGAAGGCAATGGAAACACATAAAGGGAAGAGGCATGTAACAGTAAATGGGATATGACAGCATCTCTCCTCTCACTGCAGCATTCCCTTGAGTGTGATCTCTCTGATCCCCTTTCTCTCTGCTCCTGTCTAACAAAAATCTGCAGCCAGAAGGTTCAACATATTCATCACCAAAACGCTTCTAGATCTCAGGTCGTCTGGAGAAATGGCTTATAAATTAAAAAATTCTGAATAACCCTCCAAATTTTGGCTCAAGGTTGCAACCAGTGCCCCTCAGCACACAAAATGGAGCTGCGAGGTGCCATTCCTGGACCAGCAGGTTCCCCCTGTACCTGCACAAATTGTAGTCCCTCCTGGAAAGGCTGGAAAAAACATCAAAGTCCTGCAGTCCTTCAGCTTCAGGCATGGCATCTCCTCCCTGTCCTTGTGCCCTGGTGTTCACCTGCTGGTCCCTTGCTTTGGGACTGTGTTAATCCCACCTGGATATTCTCAGCGCTGGTTTTCCTTGCAAAAATAACTTTGCTACGCTCAAAAGGAAAAGCTCTTTTAGATTTTCTATAAATCAAGCTGCTTATTGCTGCTTCTGTCTCACATTCATCTCCCTTTGCCAGTTGTGTGCCCAATTTTCCAGAAGGATCCCCAAATGAGGCCTCACAAGACAGGAGGATCTCCTCACCTTTACACTTTACGTGGCTGAAGATGTGCAGGTTTCTTCAATAAGGAAAAAAGCATCAGGAATTGCTCTTGGTAATCTAGCAATTAAAATTCAAGCTTTTGAGATCAGGACAGCTGCAGACATGAGAAGAAAGAATCCCACAGACTTGTGTGGTTGTTTGTGGGGGAGGATTTACAGCAATATAAATTCATGATCCAGTTTCTTCCATGAGTAAACAGTGGATCTTTGCCCTTGCTTATGGATAACATGTGCACTTATAAATCCATAGAAAACAGTGAAAAGCTGTTTGAGAGCAGTCATGTGGGGAAATGCATTAGGGGAAAAAAAGGATTTTTTAAAAATTATTTTCACTAGTGTTTTTTGTTGCTGTTTTAAGTGATTGTATTACAAGCTTTCGAGAAAAAAATCTTTCATAAGCCCCAGCTCCCAAAGTCATTCTGAAGGGTCACAGAAGAGCAGGATGCTTACCAAGAGTAAGATTACATGTTGCTTTGGTTTAGATTAACTTTTTCAATTTTTCTTTTTTTTTTTTTTTCAGATTAAAACTGGAAGTATTTTAACCTGGGAAGTGTATTTCCTTTTTCTTTGTTTCCTGCAGCTATTGGCTACTGAACAAACCTGAATTCTTAACAAATGCCTGTCCCTCTGAAATCATATTTTCCAAGAATAATCTGCTCAGTAAAATGACTTTGCTGTGTGTATTTTATTCCCTGGCTGGAGCTGCCTCAGGTCTTTTTGCCCCATGTCGAAGGAGTGCTGGGAAATGACTCCATGAGGATGCCAAGACCTGAACAGGATCTCACAGCCCGATGAGAAATACATCACAACCCCTGAGATCTCATCACAACGCCTGATATTCTTAAGATGCAGCATCTCCCCTGCCCAGTCTGGATCTTTTCTGCAACATTAATGTATTTGCATTTATCACCCTCCTGAGCCAGCTGGTGGGGACTGACTTGAGTGCAGGCTGTTCCAAACTGGCACTCTTCAGGCAGGCTGGGTCTGCATTGGGAACAGGTTAAAAATAAGGTGTTCAGTTCTGGAATCAGACTAATTAGAAGCAATCTTCCTCCAGCAGCTGAAATCAGGAAAGACAGGGAGTACTGATTTACCTGTAAAAAAGTGCTTTTGAATTCAGTTTTAAAAAATTCTGTCTGCACTGTAGCTTCTTCCTTTGACTTCAGTTGAGGTATTTTGTATTCTACTAGTAAAAAATGTAAACTACTGAGCAACTGATATATACCCAAAAGGAACTCAAAGCTTCTATCTGAACAGCAGCTCAAGATTGAGTTCATGGCTAACAAAACCCCCCTGAAGCACTAAGGTTCTGAGCTGGTTTGGAAAAAATCAGAAAAAACTCAAGGTGCTGATGGAGCTTTTCACAAGGGAAGGGTGTAATCAGGAAAAGCACATAGTCAAGATGTAAAATCACTCCAGATGTGATAATATAAAATGCCACAGTTTGATAATGAGAACAGAGATTGCACATGTCATGGAAGCTCATCAGTCAAAGTGGGAAAAGATTAGGTGGAAACCCAACTAGATAAATTCCAGGCTCTCCATTGAGGTCCAAAAATAGTGCATACACAAGGGTGGGTGGGCACTAAAGAAGGGGTACCTGTCACATCCCAGTGGTTTGCAGTGCCAGGAGGAAAGGTAACAAGCAGTGGGAGCACAAATGATGGTACAAAGTGAGGAGATGGGGAGTGATGAGAAGAACGACCTGATGGTTCTCTTTGGGCAGGGAAAGGGTGTTCCAGGAGGAGCTTCAGCCAAGCCCATCCAGCCTCACTGATCTGGGCTTAAACTCATGGCAACAGCCAACCCCCACAACAGAAAAGCATCTTGCACAGGGGTGAAGAAACAAAATCCTCTGGAGCCTCTGTGTCCTCCTCACCCTCATCTAATCATTGCAGAGCACTCCTTCCCAAAGAACCACTCCAATTAAGAAGACAGTGAATACAGACTATGAATACAGACTATGAACTCATACATTTCAGCAATTTATGCAGGGGCTTCTTAAGGACAAAATGCACATCACCCTTTTCTCTTTGCTTTTCATTTCTCATGCAACAGAAATTTCTTCAGTGTTAAATTTCCTGGACTTCACTGAAGTATTCCCATTATCTTCTCCATATTTTTTTTTCCTACCTTTGCTGGAGGCTTTATAATCACTGTAAAATCTACCTTGGCAAGCAAAAGCGCTGTGCAATAAATTTTCTGGTAGAAAAAAAAGGCTGTATTTTGTGAAGAAGCCAGAGACATCATAAATCTGGGAGCAAGAGCTTTGCTGGAAGGCCAGACTCCACATGGCTCCATGGGATCAGGCCAGGTAGGACAGGGCTTGGAGCAACCTGGGATAGTGGAAGGTGTCCCTGCTCATGGCAGGGGGTTGGAACTGGGTGATTTTTAAGGTTCCTTCCAACCCAAGCCTTTCTATGATTCTATGAACTTTTGAGTTGCTTTTTGCCCCTGGTTTTGGGCCATTCCAGGAGTGGCCCCTGGGATGTTCCACTGATGTCTGCCAAGAAAAGATGGGGACATTTGGAAGCTCATCCCCTATTTTAGCTTCTCGATAACTGTTCCAACGGGTTGCAAATACTGTGATTAAAATCAATTTTTAAATTAATGCTGATTCCAAACTTACCCAAAAATAACTAAGGATACGGAAACGACTGGAAAAAAAGGTCAGATTGTGCTCTTCTGTTCTTGATCTAAACAGAAATAGGTGAAGAGAAGAGGTGTCCACTGAAAAGTGCTTTATTATACTTGTCAGTGAAACCTGTTTGTACTTTCAGGAGAACACTATTTTTTAAAGTGCTTCAGTAAAGTAAACAAAGGGAAGAAAAGTGATGATCTTACTAATACACAAGGTACATTTGATTCCTGCTCGTGTTTTTCCCCACTTCTTTCAGAATGGGGGTGCTTTTATTTTTTTTCCCCAGGTGAAACAGAGCAAAAGCAGGAATGGCAGCACATTTTCCAGACCACACAGGCTTCTGCTTTTTATTTGCCAAAGCCTCCATACCTCCTCCTAGCAGCATAGGGATGTTTTTCAGGAAATTAGCTGCAAATTTAGGAAATTAGAGAGCTGACAGGCAGCATTTCCCATCCATCACCAGGCAGCACAACTGCTGGGAAGGAGCAAATTTCATACTCAGCTTGCCTGTCAGCCTTGAGGGCTTTACAGGAACAGGTTATTTTGTTTGGTTTCCAAGATGTGAGACAGAAACAAGGGCTCTGAGAGCTCCCTGTAAGGCTGCATGTGCAGTGAGGAGATAGCAGGGAGGAGGAAACAAAGGCACAGCTAATTGTGGGGTGAGCAATTACAACATGGCCTGGAAAACAACATAAAGAGATAACAATGTAAGCAGAGGATCATTTCAAATTGGGAAATGGTTTTATTCAATGTTAATCAGCTACCTCAATTAAATATTGAGGGAAAATTATGCATGACAGTGTTGGAAAATTCCAAATCCTGGCCTGACCTCCTCTTGCAACTTGTTTTGTTTGTTGGTGTGTGCAAACAGCCACATGACTGGGGGTTATTAGAGCAGGAGTTTAGGGGATTCACAGATGAACAAATCTCTGCATGCAAATGAGCGTTTTACTTTACTTATTCCAGTTTTAGGTGTTGGAGAAATGATGTGCCTTTATTTCACACAGCTTCAGGAAAATCTACCGAATCTTTGACTGTTCAGAGATCTTTAATACATATATTCTAGCCCAGCCAACCCAAAATTGTCTCCTACTCCTCAGCAATGGACTAAGCAAAAGGCCTTCACTGAACTCATCATTTTTGTAGCTTCCTTGTGGGAGTAGCAAATCCAGGACCTGCTTTGGTCTGGGATGAGGAAGAGAAGTTCCATGTTCCTCATAACCAATTCTGGGCTGAGGGGAGGGAAGGCAGCCACAGATCAGTGCCTGATTTATTCTTGCATTAGAGCTCCACCAGCCATGCAAAGAGCTAGAGAAAGAATTCATGCTTTCCACTGAGGGAGAACAGAGGAATCTTTCTGAAATAATTCAGTTTGAGAGCGAGAAAGATTCTTCTTTGCTGCCAAAAAAAATCAGGGAGCCTTTTTTCTCCCAGACTGGTGGTTAGTGGTCAGGTAAGACCTCTTCAAAAATCCCTTTTTCATACATCTTGTCCCAGCACCAACTCACTGTTGCCATCAGACATATGCCAGGGAAGAGCAAGAAGGAAACCATGTAGGATGGAAGAATGATGCAGCTCTGCTCACAACCCTTATTTTGGTGGATGTATTACAAAGAGATTTGAAAGTTAATTTTGTTAAATTAATTCAACTAGCATATCTGATTTATTTTTTAATAATTTATTTTTAATAAACTTCAAACCTAGTAGTTTCATATATTGCTAAAAAAAAAAATCCTCCAGGTATCACTAATAAAAATCAAACCTGAGAATTGCAACAAAAACTTTACCAAATATGAAGAAAACAATGCTCTTATAAATGCATGGTCTTTTACTGGATCCTCAGTTACAGGGAATAACAGGGAACATCACAAACCCAGCAATCAACAAGTGGGTTTCAGTGCTGAGAGGATAAAAGAGAAATGCTCATTTTCTTCCAAGCAAATAGCATTTCCATCAAGTTTTTGGCAAACCAGAGCTCTGAAGGGGCAGCTGTCAATCCTTCCCATCTGCCTGACACATGGATATCACATCAAATATCAAAGGGGACACCTCAGCAGTAAAAATGACATCTAAGAGAAGCTACTGAAATTTTAAAAGCATATAACAGCCACCATATAAAGATATTAAAAGTTATATTCTAATGATTAAGTGTAAAAAAGCACAAGGGTTTTTTTAATGCATTTCTCTGTAAGCTGGATTTCTTTTAACCTATTATTATTCAAAGATTTTGTAGCAACATCCTAGTTCACACTTTTACTGAACAGGTCAGGGAAAAACAAGCTTATCTTTGCATAAACATTTAGGTTTTGTGAGAATAAAGTGCAGCAGGAACTTTTATCATGTAATATAAATAGGCAGCTGAGTGACAGAGTTATTAAATCTGAGTTGCACTTTTAGATATAAAGCTACTAATTTAAACACTCAAATTTCACTTTTGCATAGTAATAAATCATTGAAATGAGATTTATCTGAACTTATTGGATGTACACAAGATGTGTGGTATTTTCTCTGTGTATAAAAAGCAACCATATGCTTGCAATAGGAATAATGCTCTATGGCCTAAAAAGAAAATCAACCCCAAGAAAAAGCCCAAACTCTCCAAGATAAGTTACAGACTGCACATGACTGCTGAAAAAAAAATATGATGTTGACCTGAAATGACACACAAACCTGCATCAGCTTGGAGCTGTGGTACATTTTTCTCTCAGTGAAACCTCTGCTTGGTTTAATATTGCACTTGTTCAGAAACTCTTGTCACCACTCCCTGCCTTCCTGTCTGTCTTGTAAATTATTGGTGCTGTTAAGCACTTCTGCTTAATAAGTTCAGGTTAGAAATACAGACTGCACCCTCTCAAACCCAGTGATAAACAGTGAACTGTCAGGGAGAGAGTTCAGGGAGAGAGGCAAGGAATGGAGTGAGGACACTGGGATTAATCAGGGATGATTTACCTGGGCTGCCTGTCTGGACATTTCCTGCAAACACCTATCAAGACTTGCTTATTTTGTGATCACAGCAGCTCTAAGCTGCTCTGCTGGGCAGTGTGCCAGCTCCCAGACCATCCCTGGAACAGCTGTATTTCTGTGCTTAAAGGATACACCTCTGGAATGTTCCCTTTACAAGAATACCTTAGCATATTTAAAAGGTTAAATGCTCTAAAGAGCATTTAAGAAAGCATTAAGGGAAATAAAAGCAACATCTGGGCTACATTTTAATTTATTTTGTAAAAGTTAGTGTCCAGCTGCCAAAAAGAATATTTACCTTCCCCCTCAGTTTTGTAGAGGGATCAGGTTTGTTCTTTTCTGGCCCGGATTTGTTGCACAGTTGCAGAGCAAACTGGTGCTGTGGTTTGTGATGGATGATGTGCAAGGAGAACAGCTGAGGAGACCTCCAGGACCTCTTCCAGCCTTCAATTCCCTGCCATGCCAAAGGTGAAGTATAAAATGCATCACCTGGGATGGCAAGTGGTAGAAATAAAAAGAATCTGTACTGCTGAAAGTCGCTCAGAGAAGATGAATCCGAAAATGGCCAGGCACTTTAGACAGATGGAGATAGAAGGATAAATTGGATGAGCCCTTAGAATCCCTTCTATCTATTATTAAGTGAGGTGTCAGCACATTAAACACATTTCAAGAACACAGCAGGAGTCTCTGCTTCCCTCTCTGTGCTCCACTGTCACACCTCTGGTGCATTCTCGGTCAGAGCAGCACTTAGAAATGCTGGTGGCCTTTTTTCTCCATGTGTCTCATGGATATTTTCAAGAACAGTTTCTACATGTCAAAAAGTCAACTTCCCTGAACAACATCTCTGAGAAATAGTTGTTGGAGGTAAGAAGCATCATTGCCTGCTGAACCATGACACAGTGAAGAAAAGAATTGAGAGGGGCACCCAAACAATAGAAAATTCAGGCTCACCTTGACATCAGGTCAAGTTTCCAGTAGTGTTTCATAGAGTGACTTTCACACTGCTACTCAACTGCTGGGAAACCAGCAGCCTCTGCCATGGATGCTGGGAAGGCATATTTTTAAAAAGAAACTATTTGAAGACAACAATTAACTACGTATATTTTTTTCTTTAAATGTCCTATTATGTGAATAATAGTGCAAGACTGTTGTCAATGACAAAGGATTACATGGTATTAAGAGAAGAGAACATACCTTTAGGGGATTTTTCTTTGAGGAGAGTTAATAGCTCTGAGAAGTGTGAGAGCTTTTTTCTAGTTTATGTGTATTCTGTATGTTGTCACAAGTTTTCACACTGTTTCCCATCCAATAGTTTTCCACATAGTATCATTAGTCTGATGAAGAGGACTGGCCAGACCCTAATTTCCTGTAATAGTAGGATAGCTTTTGATTCTTGCAAATGAAAAGAAATAATCTGGCACTCCAAGCAGAGCTGTAAAGGATCTGAGCAATGCTATATAAAGGTCAAAGCATTTTCTTAAATTTCCAATTAAAGCAAACCAGAAGAGGAAGAAGAAGAAATGAAGTGTCCAAGGCTGGTCATAATTTTTCAGTGCCAAGGTAATGTAATTCTGATTAGTGTGTTACCTTCATGTCTTGAAATGCTATTTTAGTCCCTGACATGTTGATCATTTATTAATATGATAATTGTTTAAAAGGCACTGACAAGGAACAAGAAAAATCAAGAAGCATTAATCACACAGTCTATTTTTTAACACAAGCTGAGTCACAGCCTAGTTCTTATCTGGGTCAAGAGATGTGGGGAATTGCCAGGTTTTGGTGGAGCTGAGGGAGTGGATTCTGCAGGAGGCAGCAATGCAGGAGGAAGGGGAGTGGGGACCTTGATCTCTGTCCCTGCTGAGGTGAAGAACTGCTCTCCCAGGGTGTCACCAGCCTAGGGCTGGTTGTGCTTTAGCACAATTCCCTCTTTTTTTTCTGTTTCCCCCTACTCCTCAGCTTCCCCTTCCAGCCCTTTTGCTGATCTTTCTCTCTGTGGACCTGAGAGCTCAAGAAACTGGTATTTACACACTACACCTTAAGTGACCTAAAATCTTTGACATCTGTTTGAAGACCTGGATAAAATAAATCATTGGCTCTTCATGTCTAGTAAATAAGTCTGCACTTTTTCTCACTGTCAGAATGGTGGTGTTAACCCTGGTGTTATCCCAGGCTAACACTGATGAACCATAGAATCATTTAGGTTGGAAAAGACCTTCAAAATAACAAAGAAAATGTTCACGTTCACCCTGACTCACCTGGGGTTGTGCAGATTTCTTTCTCTGCCATTATTCTTTTCCATTAAATATATCCAGTATTATAAATGTGTTTGAAAAGGCACAACCAGAAGCTAAGAGGCCCCCAAGTCAGTCCCTTAATCCTGTCCTTAATTTGTGCATTGTTATACATGCACAAACACCAAATCATTAGGGCCACACTTAAGTATTTTCTCAAATATTTTGGAAACTTCTAGGAGAAGAGTTGATATATAGATCTAGATATGAACCATTCAGATTCTCCCCTAAATAAGATTTTTAAATACTAACAGACTAAATTAATAACTGAGAAAAAAAAATAGATAAATATGGAAGCATTTTTGTCTTCAAGCATGGTTAGATTGGTGGTGTAAATAAAAAAGGTGGTGTGGTAATTGCACCTCAAGTTAAACAATAAGCATTCTATATTTAGATCTTATTGAATCCAGTTACTGAAAAGTCCTTCTTCCTTTTAGAAATAGTAGTTCAGCTGGAATTCCAAAACTTCCAAATATGGCTGTTCCTTTGAGATATTTAACCTGAGCTGCCCACATGAAATGAGCAATTCCTCCTTTGACTAATGTTGCCTGGCCTTTTCAGTTAGAATCTTTCAAGTATTTTTAATTAAACAAAAAAAAAAAAGCCTTGGTAATGCTTGGCAAATTAAGGTCCTAGTGGTTTGTTTAATTTAGTCTGAGACTGTTTGCTCATGATAAATAAAAATAGCACAGATTATTAAAACACAGTGGAAGACACATGAGGGAAAACCAACCAATAGAGATGAGCAGTGTCTCTGAATTTTAATAACGAATATTTTGTTGATAAGAACCTATGATTAATTATGTTTTATTACTCCACCAATCCACAAGGAATAACGATGCTCAAAAAAAAAAAAAAAAAAAAATCTGTTTTTTCTGAACACCGTGCACAATAAGAATCTGTGCCTGTCCAGGTGTAGGATGGGAGGATGAGAAAGAGGAGTCATCCTCATACTCCTCATCCTCATAGACTGAGAAATTAAGTCGGAGCCTTGTCCCAGGTTTCACCAGTGCAATGGAAGAACAGTATTTTATCCTCATGCAGAGCCCATTGTAACACAATGTGAGGGGCTGATCTGTTCCTCTCCTCCCTGATGGAAGCAAAATTAGGAAATTATGTCCATGTAGTTCCTAGGAAGAGAAGGGAGTCATGAAGAGCTGTTTAACAGTAAATAACTGGGCAGAGAAGAGAAGATCTGGCAAAGTGGGCCAAGTCCATCCTCGCCAGAGTGGCTGCTGAGGTGACAAGGAGGGCCCTAAATGAGGCTTGTGGGGGATGGAGATGAAAAATGGAAAAGAAAGGGAGCAATGAGGGTCAGGAGGAAATTTGTGTGAGGAAACAGGCTGTTCTCAGAGGTTGCAGAAAGATGGCTGGAGGCAATGGACACCTGTTAAAGCAAGGAAAACTGCTCAGAGACTGGGATAACATCCTTCACAGTGAGTGTTTAGCATGGAACAAAGCCCAGGGAGCCTGTGAAAGCTCCAGCCTTTGAAATCCTGGAAGCTTGGCTGGAGGAGGACCTGAGCTACAGGACTGAGCTTGAAAATGGATCCAACTTCAAAGCTGGGCTGGGGGCACTGGAGCAGATGTCCTCTGGATGTTCATTCCAGCCTAAATTTTTCTGTGATCCTGTGATACAGACCTGAAACGCTGCACTGAAACTGGGGGGTTTTTGTCTTCATGTTCTGAAGACTTGAGCACGAGGGTTGTCTAAAAACAAAGCCAGGCACTGCTTGAACTATGCAGAGATGAAAGCTGAAGAGGAAAGAGGCAGCTCAAAGCTGGACTGAGATACACCATTGCCTGTAACACAACATTTTAATGGGAAACTATATCAAGTACAAGAAATGCTGCATTCAGGTCCCTAAAACCCAATTACTTTCATTGATGGTGGAAAGCTTACACAACATTTCATAAGGGTGGGATAATGAAGACAGAGTAGTGGAATAAAGTCCTTCTGAACATTCATACTTCATAAAAAAAAATTAAATGCCCTATGTGTTAAATAAAACATGTTGTAGGTCTCTAAATTTGCCCATTATTTACTTTAAGTTTACAAGTTATTTAAAAAAAAAACAAACAACTTTTGTCAAAATCATTTCTGTCCATGATAAAAATATCTGTTCCCTCCAAGAATCAACAGAAGCAGCTGAGAAGAAAGGACAGCTGTGGGCAAGACTGAGTAGAGTTGGAGGAAATGCAGCCATAATTTGGACCTGGGCCTTGGTTTGGTCTGTTTAGTTGGAGCTCATCTCCACAAGATTAGATACTTGTATCAAGGAAATTAGTCTTAAATTTTCCATACATAATTTTCTTAAAAAAAAAGAAAAAAAAAGTCAAGAAAACATTCCTAGAATTGTGGGGGGGGTTTTGTTGATTTCTTTAAACAGCGAGGTGTGTTGAAAATTTTTATATTTACATTTTTACATACCCAGGTGGGTTGACTACCATGGGGAGGAGGAGAAAAAGCCAGAAAGACAATAACTGAGAGATTAAGGTGTACTTCTTCAGAGGGACTGCTTCTCAAACGAGGTTTTGTAGTAAAAGTCTAACCTTGCAAAATTTTATATTCATAAAAAACCCCTGATATCTATGAAGAACAAAATGGGATAATGTCCCAGGGGAATGAACCTCCAGAGACTTATTTTAAAGAGCTTCTTTCAGAAACAATAAAAAGGAAAGTCAAAATTAGAGCCAAATAAAATATTCATAGGGAAGCTAAATGTCCAAGTAGAACTTCAAAAAAAAAAAAAAAGGGTTAGAAAGGTGTGTACTCCTGTCTTAAGCACTGATTTCCAGGACCAGGTTTTATTTACTGGTACATCCTCCCTCACTATTGCATAAAAGTGGTTTTCTGTAAAAAGGCATAACAAAGAACATCTTCCCCAATGCCCATATCTTACTCATATCTTCTCACTAACATCAGGAAGAGTAAAATAAGCAAATCAAAGAAATTATTAATGCTCTGTGTTGCGTTCTGCCTGCATGCAAAAAAAATTACTTGCTAACTTCTTCTTATTATAGCCACTTAAGCACAAAAGAAACTAATTAAAAATTGAAAGAGTGGTACTTTTTTATAGCCTTCAGAAATATTTCCATGAGCTGTATGGTGACTCATGTTTTATAGCACTGGGCAGCTCAATATATGTATTTTTAATGATTTGGAAAGTGCTCATAAAGTAGTGTCACCATGTTGCAATTGTTCATGACTGCATGTAAAAGGAATCAGAATCCATTATTTCCAAGGAGCTGTAAAAGAAACTTGCTTGGAAATATCTGTAAAGTACCTGGATTGCTCTCAGTAAAGTTAGAAACTTTTTATGATGACTTCAAGCCAGGTGTATTATTGTGTTATTCCTGCCACACAGACACCCGCAAGAGAATTTAATTCCCTTAATACCAAGTTTGTTTGGAGGTCTTGGGCACAAGCAACCAGCTGAAGTTTAATGATTTCATACATCAGGTGAGCTGTGATAGCTGCCCGGGAGCAGATGAGAGCTGAGTCACCCATCCCAGGCTACAAAACTACACCTCCACACTTGATGAGTGTCAAATGAGGAGGGAGATTTTCAGCTCCAGCAGCTTGACTGTTTGTCTGATGCAATCTGTGTGTGTGTGTATGTAGGGTTTTCCCATGTGACCCTGTCCTGCAGTTCTTCCTACGGGATACTCATCCCCAGTGGGGGTTGGTGTGAGTCCAACACAGTATTTTCCCAAATACTGCCACACATATCCAGGCTTTTGGCACCTGTCTCTGGCTAAGCTCAGTGGCTGAGCCCCCCTGAGGTTCTGTCAAGGCTGTATAATTCTCTTTTGTGCCATTTATTTACCAGTTAGACAAATTATACCTCTTTTATCAGTTGCTATCGACTACCAGGCAAACTGAGCTGTTGCAGAGGAAATAAGTATTTCTTTTAAATCCCTGCCTTGGGCAGCCTGTGCCAGTGTTTGACAACCTTTTGAGTGAGGAAATATTTCCTACTATCCAATCTAAGTCTGCTCTTGTGCAGCTTGAGGCCAGTTTGTTCCCTCCCTTGTCACTTGGAAGAAGAGACCAACCCCCACCTGGCTCCAACCTCCTCTCAGGTACTTTTGCTTCTCCTTTAGATGGGATAAAGGAGGAAAAAATTACATCTCTCCGCAGGTGACAGGGAAAGCAAGAGGAAAACTGGTCCATGAATTCCTTTGGTTTGTTACAGCCTGGAAATCTCAGGTGCTGTCCCCCAGATCAGCATTAGTAAAGAATTTAATCCTAACAACCTCCTCTCTTCTGTAGTTTATTCCAACTCCATCATTTTCCACAAGGAGTCAGAGCATCCAGACATTAAAACCCTGTTGTGGTTTCACAGAAAACAAGCTTGCAGATGCTTCCACAGGAATAGGAAAAGTAATATCTATTTCCCATTTTTGAAGGTGGTAATAGTGTGTCTTTGGTTGATATATTGGATCACAGTATGAAACAGCAAATTAATTCTGCATCAGAAAATACTTCTGCTTAGATTAATCCCTTTTAATGTAATGTAATGTTTGCCAAGAAATATTCAGACCTTTGGAAATATTTGTACTTTGTTTAGACATAGCAGATCATTTGCTGCTTTATTAGTCAACACAGAGGATGGGAGCTGTAAGAAATATCATGTTGTCACCTAGAGATAATACAATGGAAAAACAAATCAGGTTTGTTGAGATTCTTTTCATGAATGTTTTCCATTTATTATGCATAACTTTATCTTTTTCCCCTCTTCTATTGTTAAGATTATGTTAAGATAATAAATAAAAATAATAGTGTCCTCTGGAAGCCCAGCAAGGTTCCCCACAGCTTATTTTCTGAAAATCACTTAAGAGAAGACACAACAAATTGTGTCAGTAAGGGGCAGCCAAGAAAAGATTATTTATTATTGGATTAAATCCCAGGAAAGTTCATCTGTGTTGTTTTAGGCAAAAGCAAGGAACACTTTGAAGATCTTACAATCCAAACAGAGAAATGGTTGAACACATTTACAGGCAGAGAAGTGGAACACAGAGTAAAGGATAAAGAGAGGTCCTAAAATAATCTTTGTGCAGCACAGTCCAAAACTCCCATGATTTCCACCTACACAGACAGCCCAAGAACCTCCTCACCACAGTCCAGTATTCAGGGAACTATTACTGAAAGTTCTCACTGGGTCCATCTGACCTACAGATCCTTTGGTGATGAGTGAACCACATTAATATATCCAATATATAGCACAGAGCAGAAAAAAAAAAAAAAAAGAGTCATAAGTCAATCAAATAGTTCTTACAGACACTGGGAAACCACTACAAGCACCTGTCTCTCCAGTTTTGGGCAGATATCACCACTTATGGATGGAAAAGTTCAGATTTCCACATTTTTGCCCCATGAAAATTATTAATCCAAACACCACCTTAGTAAAAGAATAAATCAACGACCTCCAACAACAAGACAAACAAAACAAAACAATAACCCAAATAAAAACCCAAATCTTCTAGAAGAATTCTCTGACCAGCTTATCAGCTACTTAAATGAACTGTGCTTTGAGCATAAGCCCCCCCAACCAGCCTGGACTTGTCTTGCTTAGGACCTCTAATAAGCAACTCAATACTTTGCAACTTCTTTCTCTCTTGCATCCCAGGTCCCTCTACAATTTATCCAGATCTTTGGCACTATATTATCACTTTAACAGTGTTTTTCATGGCTTTCCCTGCTGTACAAGTGTAATACTGTGGCCAGTGCATCTGTTGATACAGAATGAGGTTTTTTTTATTCCTGTGCCTTACCTGTCTTGAAATGAAAAACTGATTTCAGATGTTTCTCTGCATCCTCTCTTTCATTTTCTCTGCCTCCCACACAGAGGGCTACCTCTAACTCTGCATTCATATTCTGAATTTCAACACCATCTTTCAAAAATGCAGCTGTTATTAGTAAAGAGTAACTAGTACAGAAAGTGAGTGTTCTGCTATTTCTCCCATAAATGCAGCTCCATGGGGTTGCCACTTAAGAGTGGTTTGGCTGATTTGACTTTAATCCTTCAATGCATCATTTTCTCCATCTCTTAGCAGGATGCAGGAAGGGCAATAACTGCTGGTTCAGAAGTAAAGTAAGAGGGTTAACACTAACCCACATCACTACTGTAAAATATTGTGCCCAAATCCTCACCACAGAATTTTTCTTTCATATAAAATGATAATACCCAGCTCTTATGCAATGGTTTGCACTGGCAGAGTTCAAAGTGATTGATGAAAAAGCAAATAACAACTGAGGCTAACTTGGTTAGTTTGCTTAAAGGGAAGAAGTTTGCCTTAAAATAAAATAGTAAGATATGAATTGGATTTACACCAGTGAATTTTCACACTTTTCCAGGCTCCTAGAAGGTTTCTCAGTGTGACCAGGATTTTATGAAAGCTCCACAAGCCAGGTGTCTGCAGCTCCTAAGGGCACTGCCAGCAGAGGAAACCATCTACAAGAGCACTTCCTACAAGCCGTTTTGGGAATCTGCCCCTCCATCCCTGGAATTCCTTCTCTCTCTATCCCAGGGGTAGCACCCAGCCCACTCACTCACCACTGCCCTCCAGAGCAAGCAAGTTGCTGGAAGAAGAATTTTCTTACATCAGTGAGGTTGGACTCCCAAGAACCCCACTGCAACCTGTCCAACTCACTTATTTTCCCTACTTACTTATTTTCTCTTTTGATTCTTTTAACCCACAGATGTAAATTGCCATCTCTTTCTTGTACATGCACAAAACAACAGAAAGATAAAAGCAATTATTATTAGTATTGCTCCTGAACTCTATTAAGTTGTCTCAAGTATTCTGGGTTGAAGGATTCACAGATGGCTCGATATAAAGCAAATTTGCACACAGTGACAGGAGCCTTTCTTGAGGGAGCAATTGTCATCCTTAAATCAATGGACTCATATCCAAGATGCAGAGGAATTCCACTAGACTTCCACATATCTTCTTTTTGAAATTGAAGTAGGATCAAATGTGTTTTCCTGTGGTCTTTGGCTCATTACCTGGTTATCCAACAGCTGACTCACCTTGAGTTTGCACTCCCTCAAGGCTGCCCTGTTCCTCAGCTGCCTTTGCATGAATTAAAATCCCTGCTGCCATGGAATCAGGTGTTACAAAGCAGAAATGATTAAAACTGACAACTGCAAAGGCTGAGTGTTTTCCAGCTACAAATCAAACAGCAAAATTGAGCAGCAGAGAATTTCCCACCCGGGGTTTCAAAGGCTGCCAGAGCAGATGGGGGGCCAGGTTGGAACAAAACTTCCTGCATCCTCCACGCTGAGGATGTGGCAGATCTGCCCTGATCCAGGACAAGTCTGGCTTTCCAGGGCATTAATAGAGGGCAGAAGGGGCACCACAACACCAGGTTGTGGCCCTCACATTGAAAACACGGGTTGGTCACAGCACAAAGCACTGGCTCTTCCCTGTTGAAGAGACAGGGAACAGCTGGGAGGGTAATCTGGGAAATTCAGGTAGGATTTCACAAAGATTTGATTTTATGGCTCCAGTTATAGTGTATTTTCCACTCTATTTTTGGGTCCAACTTGTAATTCCAAAGTACAATTCAGTGTTTATACACAGAAGTCAGTACATCCTATACTTCTGTGATGAACCATTGCAGTGGCTTTTCATCATCAAAATAGATTGAACTTTAACAAAACAGTTTATAGAACCCAGACACCTGTAGAAATGTTTTTCCTTTTGATGTCTTTCTCTGATCTACATGTCTTTGGTGTTATGGTTAAATGATTAGACTGTAAAACAACTTTTCCCTTCCCATTTATTTACATTACTTCCTCTCACTAGTAAAATACTTTTCATCTTTTCAAACAGCCTATTTGATGTGTTTGTGTCCAGCTCTTCTGTGAGGTACCAGTTGAGATAAAAAAATAGCTAAAGAAAATATTTTTTTTAAAAGCACAGAGACCTGGAAGGGAAATCAGACCCTGCACAATAATGATTTAACACAAATTATGTATTTTGGCAATTACCTCTGGAAATAGATTTTGTCTCAATTTTCTGTACTACACAGGCTAAACACATTATTACACCCACTAATTAATTAATGGCTGTTCACTGAGTAACCTCAGTGTCAATTTTTCTGTGTGCTTGCAAAAACTCCCAAACTTGTTATTCAGTCCATGCACATTCTTCAGTATTATGAGATCATGATTACCCAATTTTCCTCCCATTTACTTTTAGTTTTATCCCAAGTGAATATTTTTAGGCTAATCAGTATCTGTTAAATCAATGCAGCAATTCTCTCTCTCATCAGCTCATGCAAGCCTTCACATTCAGCATTTATCTGTGCATACCAGAAGAACCACCTATATTTAATGTAAGTGCAGGGATGTCTGTCATTTGAGGACAGAATATTCCAAGAAACTTTTTGGGGTTTTTTTTTGGGGGTTTTTTTGGGTTTTTTTGGTTTTTTTTTTATGCATGCAGCATTCAGCAGCAAAAGCACAAGACAATCCCAAACCAAAAATACATTCTTTTCTATGATTATTATTTTATAGCTTTTCATCCATAAACCTTTCTGAATACTTTAATGAAAAATTAAACATTTTGGTTAGAAAATATTTTGTTCAAAACCCAGTCTGGTCAAAAAAAAAAATCTATTTGCAAGATTTTTTTTTTTTTCAGGGAAATTTGACACAACCTCTATAGATACAGAAACTCTCAAAAGCCAGGAGTACTAATGGTATAATGCAATCAATCAATTTAATTAATTGCTGAAGTGAAGTGAAACACTGTGCAAACCCAAGGTATGCACCCACATGGGTGGGTGTCTGTGTGAGACAATCTGAAAGGTGTGTTGGAGGACAGACAGCCAAGGTAGCTCTGTGCTGCAGGAAAATAAAATATCCATGCAGCTGGCAACCAGACAGGGCTTAGAATTCATCCATGAAATTCCAGATACACAGATTTTAAGGATAGAGGGATATATTTTTCATAGATGCAGGAGAAGATGTAACCCAAAAATTATAAAAAATTTACAAAAAAAAAAAAAACTAAAAAAATCATTGTTTTGAAGCTGGTTTGTAAAGGCTTGGAGCATGGCTGGATTTCAGAAAATGATTAGTCCTGTGATGGATCTCACGGTTTTGTGCTGAGCTGGTGGAATGAGCACAACACAGTTCAAGTGATGGATGTAAAGGAGCTGAGGAAGCCCAGCATGCAACTGCCTGGGAATTTGCTGAGTGTTCCTGCCTGGGGAGACTCTTTGCAGGGCACCTGCCCTGAGGAGCTCTGGGTGTGTTCCACATGTAGCCCCTGCATGGCCTCAGGTGGCTCTGCTTACTTTTCTGTACCTAAATTTCAGCCTTCACCTCGTTAAATCAGTAAATTATTAACAACAGGCCCTTCCCCCTCCCCAGGCTACATCAATGAAGGCCTTTCTTGTATTTGGTCTTCGTTACCCATTACATGCATATCTCTAAGAATTGTTTCCCATTCACTGGTTAACTTCCCACTTCACAAACTTGTTTTAATATTAAGACTTTTTTCTTAGTCTGCTTAAAGACCAAGTTAATCACAAGCACAAACAGCAGCACTTTCAGAGAAAGATGTGGTGCTATTATCTAAATGCTTTCCATTTTCCCTTTCATTAACCTCCTGTGCTGCAAAACTGCTGCCAAGTCACTTTATGTGATTTACTGCTGAGATAGAAACACACCCTTTCCCAATCACTTGGAAAGAGATTATATCCATGCTTTTAGAAAGAAGTACAAGCATCCAGACAAGCATGTTTCTGTGCCTGAGTGTCTTTCAGTGTCAGGAAGTGTTTGTGCAGGGCCATCTGCTGCAGAAATTTAACCCTGGCAGGAGGACCAGGCCAGGGATATTCCCATCAGCCTCGCTGGGATGCCAAAAAACCTGTGGTCAATGCTGTGGCACCCAGCCACGACAGTCCTCAGTCTCATGTGTGAATCTGGTAACTGCTTAAACTCCATTTTTTCTCATTTCAAGTAACATATTTGCCAAGTGAGTGCTTGTTGGAACTGCCAGGGGCTGGATGGAAGCGTGATGAACCCATGCAGCTTTGAAAAGCTCAGGATAGTTTAAATATAAGGCCACTAGGTTCTGATCTCTGACTTCTTGTTATAGTCTTTTAGGACAGCCTAGATCTTGCAAATTAAATCTCCAGTGGGATTCAAGCCTGGTTGCCTTTAGCACAGGGAGATGTCATTGCAGTGCTTGAACCACAGCACTTGAAATGGGCACGTCCTTGAAAATCACTTCCAGAGCTACACTCAGACTCCCCTACAACTGCCCATACCCACAACCTGTTACAGTTCACAAAGGGGCAAGGATGTGGAAAAAAGAGGCAAGGTCTGCCTTGATCCTGGGGACAGCAGTGGTGGCTGGGTTAGAGCTCTGCCCTCTGACCTCCCTCACACAGAAGCAGCACAGACTCTGCATTGGGAGTATCATTCTGATCTCTCCATTTACTGACCAAAGTATAAAGTAAATTCACAAGGTCTTTTTCCATTTCAAATGTGCTGGTGAACCTGCTATGTGTGCCACCCAGCTCAGCTTTGTGGGTCCACCTCAATTTTAAATTTTTTGATCAGATTACCTGATTTAAAGCTCCACCTTATTTTAAGGTGGTGGAAGGAAAAGTTGCTTCATTTTTTTTTTTCAACACAGATGAAGATCAGATCTGTATTTGCAACACAAATCCCAAATCCACCCAGATATTCTGAGCCAGTCCAAATTTTCTATCAGCTTCAGGAGTTTCAGGACTTGGCTGTTCCTCATCACTTCTTTCAAAATAAAAGATGTAGGAACAAGGCTTTGAGCCACATTAGTCAGATCCTTATTAAAAATAGCGGTTAAAAGTTTGACAGCTCTGTCTGACATGGGTTATCAGGAGAGGGCCGTGGCAGATACACTGTAGAAGCTGCTTAAAACAGACTAAAACCTGGATACTTTTTTTTTTAAAACAAGAGTAAATTTTAAACAAAATATTAGAAAACATTCTTAATCCAAATATCTCTCAGATTGGAAAACTTTTAAAAGGAAATAATACAGTCAAGTTAACTATTTAATGCAGGCCTTTCCCAAACTGTAAGAAATTAAATTTGAAAGAGTGTTAAGTTCAAGTTCTCGATAGCCTGAAAATTGAAGGTACATCTGTTTGTTTTGTACTGGAGTCCCTATCTGCAAGTCCAAAAGAGCTGAGGAGGATTTAACTCCCTGTTCAAACACAAGTGTCTTTAGAAGAAAAATTATCCATTTAGAACATGTAGGCAGAGGGTTCCAAGGGCCTAAATTTTGCACTCACAAGAGCTCCAGGTGCTTTTTAAAAGCTCCCTTGTGAAACTGGCTTTCAGCACTTTGCCAGTTCCCTTTCCTGATTTTAAATATGCTCTTGTAGATTATTAAAGACGTCTGTGTTTATTTTGGGCTAAGCACATAAGCTTTGAGATATTCTTGGACTTGCTGGGCAAATCGTCACAGCTCACTTGATACCACTTCTACCACCTACATTATCATGGTTTAGGGCTCTCCCTCAGACCATTTTCCCCACATAACTGTTTCCTGATTTTATGATAATATTCCTTAAGTCCAACATCTCCGTATCAAGTGTATTTCTTAAAATATCAAGATCTCTATAATTAGCATTATTGGCAAGGGGAAAGGAGTTGTTCTAATTAAGCCGTAAAACTAAGCTAATAAAAATAATGTTCCAGTGCATTTACATAAAATTTTAATTTCATGTTCATCGGTGTTTAGTTCCTGTATTAAGTCCACAGTGAGCTAATGACTTTTAGTGTGTTCCTTCTTCTAGAGAGGAAACAAACACCCATCCTTCTTGGGGTTACTTTTAAATTACTATTCATTGATTCTTGTGCTGAAACCCCATATTTTCACACTGGCTATTGCTTTTATTGGTCTGTTCTGTGGCATCTCTTTATTGAGCTCTTCTGGCTCCAAAACCACGAGCAAAACATGCTTTGAAGGGACCTGCCAAGTGCAGAATGATCAGTGGCTGCCCCTGAATCCAACACACCTCCCAGTGAGGTTTGTCCTCTTGTTCCTTGGCTATGCCAGGACATAGAGCCAAAATTGTCAGGCATTTTTTCCAAGCTCAAAGCACCCTCAGGGCTTAAGCTGCTTGAAATCAAGTGTTGACTGGTGTCTGTTTGTCCTACAGAGCTTCTCCAGGCCTCATTTAGAGTAAAGGTCACTTCTCTGCCCTGAGAGATGCTGTTACTCCTCTAAAAAGGGATGACAAAAATTGTGGAGGGAGCCTGGAAAATGGACAGCTTCACAGTTTAAAAAGACAGCAGGCTGTGCTTTTTAGACTGACCCATCCAAGTTTTATCATTATGAAGCAGAATAACCCCCCTATATTTGCTTTCTTACCCAGCATTTGATATTTCAGTGAGCCAAAGCCACACATGCAGTGCTTGACAGTCAGTGTGGGATCCACAACTGACTGTGGCAGTCGAAAAATATCAGCAAACAGACTGTTAATCCAAGATATCTTTTCTTTGGGGTGGGTGCTTCCTTCACCTGCTTATCATCCATCATCAGGAACACAGTGCTGGGCAGTGCTGTTCTCTTCCCACAGGGAGCAGGAAGGGGCAGCACATCCCCTTTGCCCCACGTTGGTTAAAACTGGGAATGGGAATCTGCACTGCCAGAAAGGAGGGGGCTTTGTCAGCTCAGTGTGTGTGCAATTCTTGTATTTGAGTTGTTGCTTCAACAACCACAGTCAACGAGACATTTTTAGAGAGCTTGTAGATAATTGGATTAATTAGTTGACTCTCCTCGAACACACGATTTGCAGTAAGCCTTTCTGCTCATTTCATAATTGACTGGCACAGTAATAAGAGCTATTAAACTTCACTTAACCACCAGGTAATACAAACATATTTTGTCATCAGATGCAGCCAGAAAGGCCAGGCACACTATTGCTGCAGTACATATATTTTCTGACACAATCAGCAACCTCGAGTTGGTATTAATCAGGAAAAAATAGGACTCTAGCAAAGGATCAATTTATCTCTTGTTACAGGAAACTTCCCTGAGGTAAGATGGTCACATAAGGTTTGTTTTGTAGGGATTCATCTAACACTTCATCTTTCTATTGCTAATAAGTCAGTCAATCCTCAGGGCAGAAAGTCTGGTCACTCTGAAGAACCAGACGAGCAGGAAAGTCAGAAATGGCAAGTGCCTTGTGCAAAGCATTTTATTCACCTCATCCCAACCCAGCAGCTGGAATTCAGGTTTTCATGTGGAAACCTCTGTCAGTGTCCTTTTGCTTCCTCCAGAAGCAAATCTCATTAACAAAAACACTGTGAGTAGAAGACTGTAGAAGAAACAGGTTAATGGCTTGGAAGAATAGAAGAAAAGAGGAGGTAAATAGAATCATAGAATGGGTTGGGTTGGAAGAAACCTTAAAGATCATCCAATTCCAACTCCCTGCCATGGGCAGGGACACCTTCCACCAGCCCAGGTTGCTCCAAGCCCTGTCCAACCTGACCTTGGACACTTCCAGGGATGGGGCAGCCACAGCTTCGCTGGGCAACCTATGCCAGGGCCTCAGCAGCGAGTAAAAAGTGTAAGGACCTGCACCTGTGAGCTACAGTTGCTAAGAAATCCACTCAAAAGACAACTTGTTTCTAACAATATTTGTTTTTGAGGCACTTGCTGTTCTAACAGTTAACTCAGTTAACTCAGGAAGATGAGTTTAAACACTGAAACTCTGTTCCAGGACTTTTAAGAGCCACGCACTCACATGATGTATACAAAATATGTCCTTCAAATGGAGTTGATGGTATTTTCTGCAGTTTCACTAATTACACTGAATGGAAAACATTTTACCACACTGGCTGAGTCCTTTCTGGGACCTTACTATGATAAGAAATGGAAAAAGCCATGTAGGAATGCATATGGTCCAGAATCAGCTCCTGACCAGGCAATTAACACCTGCAAGGCAAAAGGACCCAGTCAGTCTCTGCAGACTGAGGACTATAAATGCAATAGAAAAATCAAAATTACTCAGTGAGGAGGTCTAAGCTGAACAGTTACATAGGGGAAAAGTCATTAATAACAGCAGAAGGAAAACCAACCAAACAAAAGAGGCAAGTGACAGTGTTGTAAGTATTGAAATCCAAAAATTTGACAAAAATATCAGGCAAAGCACAAATTCCCAAAACAGACAAGCTGCAGCACAGTTGGCCATCAGAGGGGTTAATGACAACACTGACTTCTTCCACCAGCTTTTGCAGAGCTGCAAGGCAAAAAGCATCTGCTGTGGTGAGCTGTAAAGCAGCAGACAGAGCTAAATTGCAGAAAGCAAGATTGGGGTTGGGAGCACTTAGTTCTGAGGAAGGCAATAAAAGAGAGAGACTGCTCTGTGACATATTTGATGAAAAGCAGCAAATGGTTCATGTAAGTGATTATCAGTTGGAGAACAGCAGTGTCCTGCCTGTGTGATGGTGTTGGATGCTGGGCCATGTCCCAGGATGGGGCAGATGCCTCAGGCAATGGAAAGGCAACAGCAGGAGGAGGAAGAGAGAGCTCTCACCAAAACATGGGACCTCAATGCATATTGAGGGGGATGTTCAGTAAAATATGTTGGCTGCCATGTGGGTGAAAAGGGTGGGTTCATTAGAAAAGCAGGGGAATTAAACATCCCATGCAGAGAGTAAGGATGGATTCTAACAGCAAGGATGGATTCCAAGAGCAGGAAGAGACCAGACCTTGGATCTGTGTGGTCCAAGAACTATGCAGCCCTTGACTCTCCTACTGCAGTGTGTTACCTGGTCATAAAGAAAGAGGACTCAATCCTTTCCTTACAGACCCAGCTGCATCTGTTTGTCAGAACCAGGAAACACATCCTATTGCCTACAAAGGTCAAAATTCCGAGGGAGAATGAAAATATCCAAATGCTGCCCATCACTGGGGTATGGATGGTACCCCTAAAAATATTAAAAAGAATATCAAATTCATAGCAGCTATTTTTGAGCTATGCTTGGCACCTTGGACACTGCCCAGGCTGGGAAGGGTCATGGGAGAATTGATGTTGGGAGCAATGAGAGCTGACAGAGGGAGCAGAGAATCACAGAATGGGTTGGGTTGGAAGGGATGTTAAAGATCATTCCATTCCACCCCCTGCCATGGGCAGGGACACCTTCCACTAGCTCAGGTTGCTCCAAGCCCTGTCCAGCCTGGCCTTGGACACTTCCAGGGCTGGGGCAGCCACAGCTTCTCTGGGCAACCTGTGCCAGGGCCTCCCCACCCTCCCAGGGAAGAGTTTCTACCCATTATCCACTCTAAACCTCCTGTCTAAGTTTAAAGCCATTCCCTCTTGTCCTGTCACTCCGTGCCCTCAAGCATGCAAAGCACTGCTTGGTTTGGGGGTCCCAACTCCAACAGGGCAACACAGCACTGACACAGGACACCTCAAAAACAGGCAGCTGTGCTCATCAGTGGCACCAGGACAGGTTATCCAAACTTGTCTGATGGCTACCCAAAGTTGCTTCTCCTAATATATGTGCAGTGCATTAGGTGAAGCCACTTGCAGTGCCCAAGGTGGGCGTAGAAGACACTAAATTGGGTTTTTCAACTCTAAGAGACACAAACTCCAGGAAGCTGGTACAGCTACACTTCAAGAATTGTAGCCAGAGCAAGCCAGAAGATCTGCTGCCATGTAAATGTCTGTCTTTGAATCTTTGAACACTGAATTTTGGTTTTATGAAGGAACATTCTCTTTAAAACACTCTGTTCTGATGGACACGTGCAAAGTACCGATGCTGCCTGGGAGGGTTAACTGGAGAAATGGAACATGCTAGGTTCTATGAAATTTAATACACAAGATAAAAATTAATTAGAGATGCATGAATTACAAACAGTGGATCTTTATAAATGTAGCTATGCTAATAAAAAAAAGAAAGGGGGGGGAGAACTTTGCCGAGTAGAATATCAAATATTAAATTAACTGAGCTGAGGAAGCAAAGACTTGTTTCCAGGAGATCCAATCCCTATTTTGTGACTAATGCTAGCTGATAAATTTTCCTTCCCTTTAACAGTTATTTGCTTATGCAAATAGCTATTTGCTTTTGTACTAGCAGTATCTTGCCCTCCTTAAACACAAGGTACAAGTGGAGAAATTACATAGTTGATGAGTCAATGCAGTGTTTTCTGTCATGCAAAGTATGGATTAATGTAATTTTTAATAGGACAAAATAAGATATAGATGTAGGATAATACATACATCAGGTTATTGTATATAAGCATTTCACAGAAGTCAGATCTATAACCTCCTAGAATCAATTAGTAGCAAATTGGATGGTCACCTAAGGATGGCAGTCTCACTGTGGAATTGGAGTGGACTTTTTTGTTGCAGTTTCAATATGTCCAAGGGCATTTTCTCAGTGCCCTGAACACTGTTTTGATCTTCTCAATACAGGACTTAAAAGAAAGAAGAGATTTACTAAGCTGCAATGAGGCACAACAAATGAAGCTGCCTCCTTGTAAGATTTGTAGTCCCTCGTTGTTTTAGAGCTTGTACAACAATTTAGGCGTAAGAAACCTGACTTATTTAGGTGTCTAAAAGTCATATAACAGTAATGAATTTGGCTATTTCAGAAATAAAATATTCTATAATGAATCTTCATTATCTTTCAGATTTTAAAGTTATGCTCAGAGTAAATATAACTGATCCCACATGATGTTCTTCATTTTGCTGAAAAAATCACAAACTGTATTTAGTGGAAGTCCTGAAATACCTGCTTTCACATCATGTGTGACGGAAATCTTAACTCCCTATTTTTTTTCTGTAGGTGCTTTTTTATTTTTATATGAGACAAAGATGGGAATTTTTTTCTATTACTTCTGGAAAATTAAACCAGGGTTCCAAAGGAAACTGCCACTTTCCTAGTGCCCTCCCTTGACTCCTGATATTGTGTTTTCTGTTCATTTAAGGCTTTGCCAAATGTTATGAAGTCTCAGGCTCTGATCTCCTGCTGCAGTCACATTGTATAACACTATTGCACTTTCCACATTGCTCTGATTTTAATTTTGGCCAACAGCTAGAGACACAAAAAGAAGGCAGCTTAACCATCTCCTGAATGGCCTGCAGCCGGGAGCCAGGGAGTCATTACAGCCCAGCTATCCAACCAAGGCCAGACTGCAAATGACTGACCCAAATTCAGCCTGCAAGGCTGGAGGGTTGGAAAAAAATGTGCAGGATTATTTTATTAGTGTCACGGTCTGCAGCTTTCCAGGTGTTCTTGTCCTGGAGCATACACAAAGGGAAAGATCCCAAAGACATCAATAAAACAGTTTAGAGGTATTTTTGTGCTGGGAGGCGTGAAGTTTGAAATATTAAAGCTGTTCTCCAGAAGTGACTTAAATTAATGAATGGCTTCAGATCAAGGCCAGAGGCAGGGAAAAATGTCACCACAGTCCTTCCTGCTTATCTCAAGGCAGAGTAGATCTCTAATCACTGTTGCATGCAGAGAAATTACAGAAGCTTTCCCATGGGATGAGGGATACATTCCTGAACACCCAGGCAGCATCCCAGGGAAGACACCTGATGACAACACAGTGTCTCACAGGCTTCCATTCACAGCAGGACTTTGTTTAATGATGCTGGTGACTAATGACATTGTCACTGCCCTCCTTCACCCATGTAACGAACTGGCATTCCATGGGAACCCAGCCAGGAGATGCCACCTCAACCTCTTATGGGTCACTAATGCTGATGGCAACGTTTCATCCTTGTGCAGAAAGCCACATTCCTATGTGTTTCACAGAAAAATTGTTACATCTAGCACTGCAAATTAATTTAATCTTACATATAAAAACCCCACCTATGGGACTGACAAATCCAAGCAAGTGATCTCTGGAGTTCAAATTGTTGCATCCTGAAGAATCACTCTTCTCATTGTTTCACAGGTAATGAATTCCCTGACTTGCTAAGTTGTGAAACAATCAGCTGCCATTAATTTGGACCAGGCAGAGATTGAGTAGGTCACTAGTGGTTGTTTACTCTGTGAAGGACATGTTCCAGTTATTTGCTGTGTAGTGTGTATGCTCAAGTGCAAGCTGCCTCTGGTCCTTTTCTCCCAAGAAGGAACATCCCTTTCCCAGCTCCAGGCTCAAAGTTTATAGCACACAGCACATATTGCTCTTTTCCACACTCCTTGGCTTCTCTCATCAAAACAGAAAGGAGGGACTATTGCAGAAATGAGTAACTGCACCGTGGCCATAAAGTATCCGTGACAAACAACTCTGTGGTCAGTGAAGTCCCTAAAATCTGGAAGGAAAACCAGACCTTCTGACATCCTGCAGTCTCAGGAGTCACAAGAACTGGAATGAACAGAAGGCAGCTGCATCCAGAATAAATTCCCCATGCCTGTCAGGTGAATGGCATTAATCTCCATCTGTCTCAGGGATGGGCTGGTGGAGTGTGGGATAAACAGCCCTTCACTGAGGAAGCCTCTGGGGCTCATCCCAGCCATTCCCCAGCTTGAGTTTTGGAAAAGATAAACCTCTGCCTTGAAAGATTGCAAAGATTACCTGAATCTCCCTTTTGTGCTTTGCATGAAGATAAGGCAATCAAAATGAAGGCAGCCACTGCCTGCACAAAAGCAAAATGCTCAGCTGAAAGCATCTCAGTCAGCTGCTGATTGTGTTCCTTCAGCTCAATCCTCTCTTGTGATCCCATCTCAATAAAATGTGTTCCTTCAGCTCAATCCTCTGTTGTGATCCCATCTCAACAAAATAAGGAGGGACCCCGAAGCCAGACACACTCAGGGGACAGAAGGGTCACAGCACAGTCATCTGACAGTGAAAAGCTCTCAGTTGTGCAAGAAAATAATAAGAGGCAGAAAAAAACCCCAAACTCTCAGCCAAAATAAAAAAAAAAAATCCACAAACAAAGCAGGGAGCAACCCCAGTTTCATGTCCAGATTCCAATCAAGATTTGCACTTAGCAAAAAATGTAAGGAGGAGGAAAGTATAATATGTATGATCAGTAATTAACCTACTTGATTTTAACTACCTGAAAGAAAACTTTATTTAGTACCTGGCACTTAATATAAAAAATATGAATATTTCTAATTAGAACTAAGCATTAATACTTAATTGCTTTAAATATTACAGGCATATTGCTCATAGAAGGGCTCATGGAAGCTTCACATCTTGCCGAGGCTGCAGGGTAATTTTAATTGTTGTGGTGGTGTTAAAATTTCTTTAAATCTACCCTTTGTTTTGATTTGCCCTGTTCCAGCACTTACTAGATTGACTGCCAAGAAAGATGCACCAAAAGGCATCTGAAGAGGTTTTGGAAAGGGCACTTCAACCACATTCTCCCAGACTGGAGGCAAAGCTTGATCATGGAGAGCAGCTACAGAATTGAAAAGTGGGTAAACTATTTTGGGAGTTAACAGCTGCCAATACCAGCAGGAGCAAACCCATTCTAAAGCTTCAAGAAAAGAGAACAGAACTATAAGTTCTTTAAAAATGTGAGCATACTAAGAAAAAGAAGTAATTTTGTTGCTTTTCCCTAGGACAGCACTTCTGTGGGGAGGAAGAGCCCTCAACGTCAACAATTATTTCTGTAAGATTTAAACAGCAAACGGCTTTGCTGATGATTTGTGTGGCCTCAAAAAAGAATTATTACCTAAAAAACGAGTCAAGTTGGGTTTACATTTCACAGAACAAACCCTGCAAGTCAGTAACTTTTGCAACATCACATTTCTAATGAGTTGCTCTGACATCTGGTTACTGTGACCCTGGGAAGTGTTCACTGGTGAAAGTTTTTTGTTTTGGCCATTACAGCACTGCAGATGAAGAGCTGAGGCTCAGCTCTCACAGAGCCACGGGGGAACCTCAGAGAGCTGGGATGGCAACTTGTTTCAGTGGCCTTTGTTTTAACGAGCACTGAACAAAGGATGAACAAAAAAAAAAACCAGCTCCTGCCTATTGGAGTTTAATGCCAGAAGAGCAAAAGGAAAGATGAGAACTACTTTCATCCCTCAAGCCCTTTCATGTCCTTCACTGGATGTTATCAAGGATTAAAAAAAGGAAAAAACAACCCCCACAGATAATTAGAAGTGATCCAAGCCCTGTTCAGCACATCCATCCCCCTCTGCATTTACTGTGCTGTAGGAAAGAGTGAAAGCCTGAATCAGAGCTCAAGTATCAGTTTGAATAATTGATATTAAGATTTGGTGAAATGGAACAATTTGACTGACCCAGTTTTACACTTCAGGGAAGTTTATTTCCCATAAAGACCTATTTTGAGTTTATGAGGACTTTTTTTTTTTAGGAGCTCTATCGTGCCTGCCAGCTCACCTTACCCCAGACAAATTCACAGAAAATAATGCACAGTATTAATGCCAATATTGCCCAAATTGATTTCACCAGTGATCAAAGGACAGTTCTATTTCTCAATCACTAGTAACCACTTTTATTTTAGTATAAACTCTTCATTACCAGGTTTGTAGATATCTGTATTTGTCTTAATCACAGTCAGGGATTCACTTGCAGCTGGAGGTTTAAAACTTCCTCTGGAGTAGCCTAAGCACAGAGTTGTCTGGTGGCTATAAAAAAGCCCAAAGCCACTAAGCCTCATTTAAGGGCCTGATGTTGAGTGAAACTTGGCTCAGACCCCACTTATATGAGCCACTTCCAGCTTCTCTGAATAAAATCTGGACTGCTCAGCTGGATAACCTGCACTGCTGAAAGCAAAAAAGAAACCATCATTTAAGTGGGATAGTCAGAACCACTGCTTTGCAGGGGAATCTCACTTCCTCAGACCTCGGGGAATCACTGTTTAATAACAGTGAGCAATCACTGCACACTAAAGATATCGAGAGCCCACTTAAAAAACCCTCACACCTAAAAAGCTCAGCTCGGAGACTGTTTTGCTTTGTAGGAGCATCACCTGGCACAAGTCAGCAGGGGCACTAATGGAACCGTTTAGAAGCGACCCAAAACATAAATAAACAATTTAGCCTCAAGACAAGCACGGGGGGTTTTCTGAGAGCACCGCACTGGACCATAAAATGTGAGTTGTGATGTTACACTGAGGGGAGGGCCAGAAGAAGAAAGTGTCTGAATCTTTCTCCACTCACCTGAACACTGTGTGATCAGCCAGCCCCTCTGAACCTAACCTTTATTCCTTTAACAAACCCAGAGAGTAAATGATACCTCTTGCCTTCCTTTGAAACTAAGTGAAAATTTGAAAAAAATTCACCAGAATGGGGGAAGTGACAGAAAAGCTTTTAATCTACTTCAGCTGACAACAAGATGTATTTTTGTCCCAGCCTCTCCTCGCATTGAAATTCATGTCACAGGATTGTTTTGGATCACATTGCACCTGTTAGTTCTGGTCTTTAAACAAGTTCCTCACAATCTTGATGCACCCAGGTGAACTTCAGCAAAGACTTTGCAGAGGAACAGCAAGATTATAGTCCCTAATATCTCACTCACTCCTCTGGGGTCAGAGGGTATTGCACATCACACACAATCCTGAACAGTAATGCTAATTATAGCACTGACTCCACTATTTAGTGCATTATCACAACCTAATGAGGCACCCTTTCCACGATTTAACTTGTAAGCACCTTTCTTCATAGCTGTATTTACTGCCTTATAAATGGTTTTTATTGGACAGCCATTACCAGTGCCATTAAACTCCTTAAACCATCCTGTCATGGCTGTGGTTTTACAGAAAGACTGTAGGAGTGGTGTAACTTTTTCTCTTATTTTTGCAAGGACAACATAAATGGTAAAATACGCATTTACTTGCCTAATAATTCTGTATAGCTTCTAAGAAATTATTATGAGCATTAAATAAATACACATAGAAAAAAATAATTGACTTCTTCAGCATAATTATCCCATAAAAGTGAGGAAGGAAGAGATTAATAGTATTGATTGGTTATAAGCCAGTACACCTTGGGTTAGAAGCTACCCTTTGTTTGGCAGATTGGAAACCACAAATGCTGGTGTATCTCCATTTATTAGCAGTTCACAGAAAAAAATCAAAAAATGAAGATAAAAAAATTTCCTTAGGTGATCAATTCTGGTTCCCTCCACTGCAGAAGCCTTCCACAAACTAAGGACCATCAAGAAACAAGGTCAATATTTCTGCTTCCCCCTTTATCCATAACACATAAGCTGTTCTACAGTTTCCCTGCATTAAACCAAGCACTGCTTAAACTCCACAAATTCAAAGCTGGAAGGCACTCAAACTGATTTATTCCCATTTGCCTCGGGAAATCCCAAATATAATAGAGGCTGTTTTCATCTCTTCATAGAAAATGTAAATCCACTTACCAGTAATGAGTTCCTGTAACACCTCTTCTTGCACCACCAGCCAGCTCCCTGTTCCTTTCCTGCCAGCTCTTACTCCAAATTTTGGTGCAGGAGGCTCAGTTTGTCTGGGATTGTATTTGTTCCCCTTTATCTTGCACTGAATATTGAGATCAGCTGTGCTCATCCCTTTTGGGCTTTAGCAGCACAGGTGTTTCCTTTCAGTATTTAAAGAGGGGGGATTCCAGCTGATGCTAAAAATAAACTGGTCCAAAATTAAAAATGAAACTGTTTCCCATCTGAACAATTCACAGACATGGAAATTTTGGGGAAGGTTTCTCAGCCCAGGATAGAATTAGGAAAGGAACAAATTAGGAAGGAACAAATCACCCACTCAAGAATAACCCTGTTACTGTGGGCATTTGCTTGACGTGAGAGAGTTGGAAGCCCTGAAAGAGCAAGGGTGGAAATAATTCTCTCCACATGTTGGCAAGAGGTTTCATACACTGAGATGTAGTGAGAGAGCATGTTTGTTTTTTTTCATTAAAATATGCCTAAAATTATGAGTTTAATTAACACATTAAATTAAAACTATTTCCTAGCCCATTACGTGCCTATGAAATGGAATTTTTGTTTGCCAAACAAGCCTCAGAAATGTAATTTCCAGCCTTTTGCTTTGTGCAGGGATGTGTTTGTGCAGGCCTGCTCCAGTTTTTTTTCACACTCACTGATCCAGAGCATGTTTTAAGTTGCTTTACCTTTGTTGGACAAAGCTGCAGATACAAATTCCAGCACAATCACTGCCTAGACAAGCTCACACCTCTTAGATCAGAGTGACATTGTGACATTGCCATAATGTTCTTTTCCCTTTCCTTTTTTTACAGTGTTATATTGGTTTCAATACCAACCTGCATCTGAAATCTTTTCTTGTGTCCTCAGTCTGCGGGAGTGGAAATGAAGATGAAATGGATTTTTGTACACACAAATGCTCTGTAATGCTGATAGGGATGTGAATAGAATACAGAAAGGAGATACTTATTCAACAGTCTGTTGATAAATGATTTGTAAAGCTCACCCTCGATAAAATGGGGACTCCTTTCTCCTAATGATGCTGATAGAAGGAATTGAATAAAAAGCTCAAGGAGATTTTTGACAATGATATGACTCCTGGGAGCCTTCAGAGTAACATCCTCTGTGTGTCCAGCAACAGGCAACAGATAACAAGTCAAACTTTCCCTTGCTTAGATCTCTTCCAGCAATTATGTAATGGGCATGGATCTTAATCAGCATCTCTTCTCTCTTAACCTTCTGACTGGTGTCAGAAAGTCATTTAGAGAATGAGGGTGACTAGAATAGTGACAAAAATGGCCTTAGCTGTGGCTCTGGCATAATTTTTTCCATGGTGGCAATTGTCTTTATTTCACAGATTGTTTCCATTCTGCTGCAGTGACCAGATATGAAAAAGCCAGAGGATAGAAATGGGCTCACCAGTCCCTCACAGCATCTCACAGGTCAGCTGTGAGTTGGCTCAACCTGTAACACCAGAAATCTGAAGAGCACAAATCTGCTTTTGGTCCACCTGTGAATTTGGCTGACAAATCCCTTGAAGTTAAAAGTGAAAGGGCATTTGGGAATTTCTCTTTACTTGTCACCCTTTCTCCCTGCAACACCAAGAATTGCAAAAGCCTTAAAAATTCTTAAAAAGTGCCCTTTGGTTTAAGAGTGAGAAGTTTTGTGTATCAGACAGTGGCAACAAGAGTTCTCCTGTGGAAGCCTGTCTGGATTCAGCTGGGCCATTCTGTAATGACACCCAGTCCCTCCAGAGCTGCACCCTGTGCTGTGGGTGAATGATGATTATAATATGCAAGTACATTAATTAGACTTGGAAAGTTACAGATATTGATGCTGTAAAAAGCTCCCACTCTGGTATAAATGTCTGTGTAAGGGATGAAGCTGGGATAGGTTATTGCACATGTGTATTTGATTCTCAACATTTCAAGCTGTATTTTACTTCAGTGTTTTCCTATTATTAATTTATGTTCAGCCCCACTATCACCACTGCTCTTTACAGGTCTCAGTTTCTCCGTTTGTTATCCATGTGAAGTGGAGATGTTCCAGATTTTCCCACTCCTTGTATTTTCCAGGAACAGTGGTTCCTCACACGGGCTTGTTTAGAGCAGCCACAGCTGGGGCTGGTGAGGAAGAGAAACTTTGTTTTCCTGCTCACAGAGGAGCTCTGGAACAGGTTCTTGCCTGGAAATGAAATGGAAGAAGGCAGACATGATCCAGGAGAAAAAAAAAAGTCACCATCAATTCTCTTCTTCCCATCACCAGCACAGAGGGTGCTCTGGAGATGAAAACAAGGGACCTGAAGGTGCTCACAGGACGTGATCAAAAAGCACAGTTACATCTGTGAACAAGAGGCCAAATGAAAGCAAACCATACATAAAAACCAGAGCTTCTTGTGCCCAGCCCCATCTACTCCTAGAAATAAACTTGTTTCAGGCCATGTTAAAAAACAGAATTTTACAGAATAACGCACAACTGCTGCAAACCTCCCAGTGAAATGAAGAGCTTTTTTGGCAAGCTAACAAAGGAATTCAGGGCAAAGGTTGAAGGTTCACAGAGCTGGTTCAATCCCATTTCATGCCTGACATCCTGCAGTACTCATGCACTGCTGTGTTTTTATCCAGTGGAAGCACCGAGGGAGGATTCTCCATTTCACGCCCCATTCACACCTTGCTACACAGCCCAAGAACGTGGCTCATCCCAAAGAAATGCCTCCTGGTTTTCCCCTTGGGAAGTTTGCTCAGAACCTGGCAGCAAAATGTCAATGGGTACATCTTCAGGAACTTCAGCACACATCTGCTGCAGCTCAGATGTTTTTAGTTGTCTGGGTCCAAACAGAGTCCTAGTCTGCTCTGAATGGTCTGTATGCTGATTTTTGGGGCTATTTCTGCAAGTTTAAGCAAAAACCCTGTAGCATTCAGTCAGCATGCCAAGCATCTGTAAAAGGAATCCCAGTTCAATCCAGTGTATCAGGAGTTATCCACCCAGCCTTGTCATTTTAATTTTATACAGGTTAAGTTTTAATTTAATGGCAAAACGATAATGTTTTTTCTCTGTTCAGAGCAAGTTCCTGAGCAGGGAATGATTTGCACACCTGTAGAACAGGAGTTCTCTATATAATAAACTGTATTAAACTGGGTGCATCCTTGTGGAAACTTCTAATTTAATTTTAGCCTCTTAGGACAGCAATGTAGACATTCTGCTTATCAGATGAGTCTGGAGTGTACTCTAAGATAGTAGATGGGTATATATCTTGTAAAATGGGTAAGAATAAGAAGAAATAGGACTTCAGGTTATGCCTGTGGGTGCTAATCCTAACTGTTCAGCAACGTGGTCCTGCTTAGTAATTTTAAAATGCACTTTAAGCTGTGGGAATAAAACCCTAGTAGGTGCTTTAACTATCTGAAGTAGAGTCAATTAAATTAACTCATGTGGAACTATTTCTAACTGATCTTTACACTGTGTCCAATGCACTAGGTATACTGGTGTTTCTTACATAATTTTGTTCATTTTGAATGCATTGTGTGCATTTGAAACATGAAAGCATATTAGCATAGCCTCAAAATTTATTTTACAGCATTCTCTAAAAATTCTCTAAAGATAACCAGTCCTACTGAATGCACAGTTACCAATGATCAATATTGATATTATTTTGTTTTCACTGTGCCTGTCTCAGCTGGCAAAGCACAAACTGCAGACAAATTAGTTGCAATATTTGGCTAATTATACCCCTAAAAATGTAAGAGTGCAAGCAAAAACTGTGTGAAGGTTTTATTCCACCTACAGGATGTGATATGCTCAGTGATCCAGAGCAGTTGACTGAAGTCATCAGAATTTTGGTACCGTAAAACAAAAGTGAGGCTTTTTCATCTGTTTTTTTTCACAATCCATAACAAAGTACTTTTTGCCATGGGAAGAAAGAAAATGAGGTTCTATTTCACATTAAATAGAAATAACTGGCTCTGTGCATTGGGGAAAAAAAAATCCAGAGGGCCAAATCAGACTGGACTGCACACAACAAAATCTGAATGAATCAGTATAAATGCTCCAACTCCTTCCTAACACAATACCTGGTTAAATATTCCAAAATTTCAACCTTGCAGGCTTACACTCTACCTTTTCCTGGAGGAAAGCTGAAGAGCATATTTTGGTTAAAGGAGGAATGCTGTCCCATTTCAATGGCATCAGTTTGTTGCTTATCAATAACACAGTCACTTTAGGGCTTGGGGTTTTTTTGTAATACTCTACGTGGTTTATTAATGAAAATAATTGCTAACTTCTATTCTTCTCAAAAAAACGGTGACACACAGATGTACAAACCCACATTCATGTGTTGTTTTATTGGTGCATTACAACATTACATTTCCTTCACACTGAGAAAGCATGAGATTAAAATACACTGATCCACAAAAATGCCTTCCCTATGCTGACTTTGCACTGGTGATTATGGCACCCACAGATCCCTCCACAAGTTTCATTCCATTAAGTCCTCCATAATTTTAATTACATTTTAATCAAAGCTTTTACATCGTCTATTTTATGACTTTCAATTTAATTATTCCCATTAAAACGTGTTATTCTTTACTGCTTTTCCAAGTCCACCAATTACTCTTGCAATTTAAGTTTTTATGCTGTGTTACACTTCATACCCAACCTTTTAACATTCACCACTCATCTGAGGGCTGTATAAGCTTTCCCCATCCCAAAGAAGACAGCTTGTTTGTATCACAAGCCATTAAAACACTGGGAATGTGTACAGCACAATTAGGAGGCCCCACTCAATTCTGAGAATAAGCCAGATCTATATAAAAACATGCAAAATGCTCTATGCATCAGTATTAAACTTCTAATTTGATTTAAGGGTGTTTGTTTTTTTTAATATTTGCATATAACCTGGAAGACTTAGGGTTCCTGCTGAAAGAAAAAGCTGATGGCTGAGCCTTCCCTCCCTCCAGGGCTTTCTTTAATCCTCCCAGGTGAAGCAACAGAAAATTATATCTGTCACAGAATTCCATAGGATGGGTTAAAACCTTCATAGAAAGATTACACCTCCACTAGGCTGTGTGGGTTTCTAGAATTAAAGACCTGAATTACACTAAAGGAGTGTTCTGTTAAATCCAGTGCAAATGCTGAATAACTTGGCTTTGCTGCTGCTGGTTTGGGGAATTTGTATTCACCAGCAAACCCACAGCTATGTTTGGGTAATGTCTCTGCTGTAGGGTTCAGAATTCTGTAACTGCCAGTAAAACACCCCACCTCTCACTGGCAGAGTCAAACTGGTATCAGTTTTAAAGCAGATCAGGCCTGATTTCTACAGAACACTTCTGGGTTCGTGCCTGGTACATTCTGTTCCCTGATGTCACTTCCTATTTATAGTTATTTCCAAATATCATATAAGTTTATACATAGCAAGGTTGCATCCTCTTGTACACAATTATTATGTTTCCTTTTAAAGGGACTCTAATTTACTTGCTTTCTATAAAAATTCAAGTGTTGCCAATCAGGAAGTAGCTCTTCTCAAAAAAAAAATCTACAAAGCTTAGCTTTGAGAAAAGTAAATGGCAAGCCTTACATAAAGACACTGAGCTGTCTGAATCACAAAATGCCTACAAGGCCAATGCATATTCCAAGAGGAACACATAAATTAGGGTTATGGCAGCAGTCTCCTCCAGTCTAAAGCACCGTAAGAATGGTCGTTGGCCAACATTCTCTTGATCTCTTTAACCAGCAGCTCCAAGTGCCAAGATGTGGGCTGGAACATTTGCCTGCTTTTTCACAGGATACCTAAGGGAAAAAAAATCTGGAATCTGACATTCTGCCATCCAAAGGTACATCATTTCACAGGAATGTGATGTGTGCTGCATAGTGCATACACATATCACACCAGAACCCTGCTAATAATAAATTATTAACTCAAGCCCCACACTTATGAACCTTCTCCACACCACCAGCAGTTTGATTTGTTGAGTTTCAGTTCAGGTACCAAGCCAGCCTTCCCAAACACCTCAATGAGCTGCAAATGTGGAATGGGACTAGCAGAAAACTGTCTCCAGCCTTCCTCTGGACATGTGACAGTGCTGGAAACCACCACGAGCATTCAAAGTCACAAATGAAAATCTCTGCATTTCTTCAGGTCACCAATGCTGCAGTGAGTCACCACACGAGGATGAACATGGCACACCAGGTTCACAGGAAACTCTGTGTTTCCTTATTCTCTCAGATTTAGGATTTTTTTTAAACATTTGTTTTAAAGACTTCAGCTTGTTGCTCTTTTCTTTCAATTTGTTTGGATGGTAATTACTGCATGAGCTCTCAAAAAATTGCTGATGATGTAATACCAAATTTCTAGTCCATCCTATGAATATATATGTTACTGTAAGTTGATAATTTGAACAGCATGGAATTTCTTGAATGTGAGAATCATCCTGAAGAACTACTAATGCACTAAGCCTGACTCTTCAAACATTTAACCCTTCATACCTTTCATCTGTTTTATCATTAGGAGCTCAGAATGACCTTGTCAAAACTTGGCAATTAATGCAAAGTTTTGCCAGCATATGGAGATTATTTTTTTTTATGATAGAAGGCAACAAGATAAACATAAGGATGATGCCCTAAATTATCAAATTATATGAAGAAATGGCTGGCCCCAACAGATGCAGAACACCTGGTGGAAAGTGCTGTGTGTTCTCACCACCCATCAAAATCAATGAGTGCTGAAGATGACCAGAACTTTGTAGAAGATGAGTCAGTACTTCAGAAAAATCTGTTTCCAGATCTACTATATCCTCAACCCCATCTCCTTAAAATTACTCTCTTAACCATTCTCCATATGGGAGTGTTTGTAATTCTCTCCCCTTCCCTCAAGTAGTCTATCTGTCTGCAGTAGACTGAAAACAGGTGATTCAACAACAAGCCAATACGAACCGAAAAATTAACTTCGAAAGTACGATGGTATTATGGCATTAAAAATAAAATATTTAAACTTCTCTTTAGAAAAAGGAAAGAAACAAAAGAAAAAAACAAAAAAAGCACAGTAAGAAACACTGTTAAGAGACCAGTTTGGAGGAAATGTGAGAAGGCTAAGAGTTCATTCTGCACATTTCTCAAAGTCATACGGGACCTTCAGTTATTCCCTCCAGAGGCAGCCCAGTAGCATTGTCTGCTGTCGGTCGCTCTTCTTTCTTCACAGAGTTCTGATCTAGCAGGCTGACGTAAGATTTATGACAAGCTGTGTTACCCAGAGGGGGGTAGTGCTGTCTGTAGCAAATATAAGCAAAAATGAGGCCGATGATCCCTCCAACGAAAGCATCTAGACAAAAAGAGCAACAAAAGCAGAAACATGTTACCGTGGAAAGGTCAGCCAGAAGTGACAGCTGTAAACAGAAGACATTTGCTTGACGTGGAAGTGTTCAACCCAGAAAATGGGAACTTTGAGTTTTCACAAAGAATTTGGAGCCAAATACCACAGTCACACAGGACACATAAAATCAGTATTTTGTGGGGACATCTCCAACGTTCTGAATACCCAAAATGTAGGTGGTTGGCTGTGTTTTGGGAGATGAACAGAGGGAACAGAGTGGCCTCCACAGGGCATTAAACACCCATGATGCTCCAGAGCACTGCTGACCAACATTTGGGGGATGGCAACCCATGGATCTTCTTCCAGTGTGCCATCAGTTAGAGTGCCCACAGCCAGGTTTTCCATCCATGGCAACACAGCTGTCCTGGGCTGTTTGCCACCCAGAGCTCTCCTGCCCACAGGTCCCCCCCAACCTACTGCACTGACCACTACTGTGCCCTGCCCAAGCACCCCCAGGAAAAAAGGCAGTCAAAGTGCCAGATCTGCTCGTGACTGTTTGTATTCCAGGGGGAATTCTCCAGGCAGCAGGCAGGATGGAAGTGGAAAATTCTCTCCCTCCAGGCCACTGGAGCTACAGCAATTCATTTCTCCTGCAGCTCCTGCAAGGCCCCTGAGAAAGACAGCTCTCAACAACCACTTCAGGCTGGGTGAATTCCCACTAAAAGCACCTGAAAGGTCAAAGATTGACATGCCTGTGAACTGACTTAACACCTTCTGAATATCTTTCTTTTGATGCTTTTTACTGTCCCATACTCCTTTCAAAACAACCCAAAATAAAATAAGACAAAACAAGGCCATTGTATGAGATATTTGCAGCTCTCTCACACAGGTAATTTTAAGTTTTCTATAGGAAGAGAATATCACCTGAAGTGTAAGAAGATTCCTTCTGCTGTCAGGTTCTGCCTCTTACTAAAATACTCCTCTGATCTTGTGTTTTATTTCCAAACAACCAGAGGAGAATTTCACTGGAAATACAGCCTGTCTTTGAAAGCCTCAGATTGAGCACAAACAATAAATGGAAATGAACAAGAGGCAACGCCTGGAATATGAGTTGGCAGCACATTTTATTTTAACCAGACTTACTAAGCACCATATCATCTGTGTGTACCTGTGTTTCCATCCTTTCAATTACAAAGAAACCACAGCGTAATAAAAATGGTGAATCATTGAGTTTAGTGACAAAGAAGGTTAAATCAATACAAATTATTTTTGTCTAAAGCTGTTAAATAAAGATTAAATTCCCCAGCTTGTCAGTCTGATATATATTAGAACAAAGGTATTAGAACAAGGTTCAATTTTCAGTGGGTGACAAATGGTTTGTATTTTTTTTCTCATCAGAGAAGTGAGATTTCTTTTAACAGGAATAGCTAGGGCCAGAAAACATGAAAAATTTAATGCTGAGATGGATAAATTTAAGAAATGTGTTTATAAGTCACGGTTGAGTAAGAGGAGATCCCTTCTAATCCTTCTACACACAAAAGGACACAACAAATCTATCAGAAACAGATGTAATAGAGGTTCAAGCAAGATTTTAAAAGGTGATTGTGTGTACACAGTATTTGGAAGCAGATGGAATCTTGCCCTGTGCACACAGAGGCTGATTTTGTACCATTCAGCCTGTCCCTATCAAACTGTCATGGTACAGAAGGTACCCAGGGCAACAATTCTCCCTGTTTCAGCATCAATCAACTTGCAAAAAATTTAGTTATTGTGACAAGATTAATTTTCTATAAACCTGTGTTGGGTGCAATTCTCAGATTACTCTGCTTTAGCTGTGGTTGACTGAATATTGTTCCAGCTGTTTTTTTATTTTGCTTAGCAATAAAGTCAAGCCTATGATTACTATTTTTAATCATGGAGAAACACCACATTTTTGCCAGTCCTCTACAAGTTCCCTGGTATTTTAAGACTTGCTGCGAACTTGCCCGGATTTTATTTCTTTCAAAACATTTACATGCAAATTATGCAACTCTGGGCCTCAGTTTGGGCACCACAGTAATGCAGATTCACAAATGAGTTATGCCAAAGATTTCTCGCTTACCGACCTTGTCTGGGGGTGAGGAGCAAACACACAGGCAGCTATTTTGACTCCTGTTTTTGAAGACAACAATTCTGTCTTTGTTTGAGCTCATGGGAGCCATAAATTACTTCTGTTGATTTGTTTGTTTGGGTTTTTGTTTCGGTTTGGGCTTTTTGTTTGTTTGTTTGTTTGTTTGTTTTTCCCATAAAGGAAAAAGAACATTTAACTTTATTTCTGCTTATTCCATGAGTAAACTAACATTTCCAGAATTAGAAGTCTATAGAGAGATTTAGGGACTAAAAAGCAGTCAATACATTCTGGATCCACAATGAAATATCCTAATATTCACCAATATCAACACTAAGGTCTGGAATATTACTTTCTTCAGCCAAACTGAAAAGAGCTCATAAAGTTCTCATAATATTAACCTTCTGAGCCCACTCAATGGCTTTTTAATATAAGGATTCTCCACTCCATCTTTCACCTACAGTGTGCTCAGCCTTGGACATTAAACTGATGGTCCTTTCTCATTCCCCACAGCTCAGAAAAGGCTCCAGCACAGAGGCACCATAAATAATTTAACACAATTAGCTGACTCTGCTGAGCAGAGAAGTGAAGGCCTGAGGTTCTGTGCTGTGTATTCCAGAGTGAACTATTCCCTCCCTCGAGAACACAGTTCTTTTCAGGGAAAAACACAGGTGACCTGCAGGATAACTTGTCTGCCAGCACTGCTCTTCAGGAAGAGCTGAGTTTCCAGCTCCATCTCCTTAAAATTCAAAGACAAAGCACCAGCAGCTGTGATGAGCAACAGCCACAACCCCCTGGGTGCACTTTTCCTCTGTGGTGTATAAACCAGCCATAATAACCCTCCTCACAGCCAATGTTTCGCTACATAAATAATTCTTACTCTTGGCAAGAGACAGGACACGCTGGAAACATGTGTCCAAAACTGGAGAGTAAACCTGTACATCCTCTTCCCATTCATTTACATGGCTCCCCTTCTCTTTAACAGGCAGCCCAAACCAGCCCAGTGTTATAAGAAATAAAAATATGGATTTTTATAGGTGTATCACGAAGTTGTAAGATATTCAAGTTCCACACTGGGACTGGGTATCAGGGACTTTTTCAGCCAGATGAGGGAAATATAAAAATTCCTAAAAATTAAAATCTTTCGGGGCCATGTGAGAATTTTGTACATGGGGGTTTCTCTTTGGGCTAAGAACAAAGGAAGATCCACCATTTTTGACAGAGGATGTCCAGTGGCCAATTGGAAAGAAGGGAAAGCCCCTTTTCAGAGAAAAAAAAAAACATTTTTAGGCAAAAATGAATATATTAAGGTTATCTGAAAAAGGTGGGGATTTTGTGAAACTGTAAAACGTATGGATTTTAAACTGAAGGGGTCTCTTTCCCTGGAAATCACCCACCCCCATCCCTCTGTGCCACTGGAGGGCATGAAGGAGAGAAATTGGGAGTGAAGTTGATCCCAGCCAGGAAAAAGGCAGAGGGGGAAGGTGCTTTTAAGATTTTCTTTTATTTCTTATTATCCTGATTTGATTGGTAATAAATTGAACTAGTTTCCCCAAGTCAAGTCTGTTCTGCCCATGCTGGTAGTGGCTGAGTGATCCCCCCTGAACTATCTGAACCCATGAACCTCTCATTGTATTTTTTCTCTTCTGTCCAGCTGAGGAGAGCAGTGACAGAGTGATTTTGGTGGGAAGGTACAAAGATGGCAATAAAGAGGGTCAAGAAATGGCAGAAAAAAGAGCAGATGGTAGTGTTTTCTGAATTGTACCTCAGTAATATAAGTGTGTAACTAATAAATGGCAGAGTCTTCTGTTGGAATCCAAATTTTAGATATGAGAAAAGAAACTGCTAGGTTTAAACAGAAAACCTTGAGTCACAGAAGCTGGGGAAAAATCCTTTTTAGTAACTTCATCCTGTGGATTCTTCCTGCCTCCTCCAGCACAATGGAAGAGACTCTTTGCATGATGTTATCACATGCCCTGCCCAAGCCAGAGAGACCAAACCCTGATTTGATCAACCTATGCAGAAGACCTGTTTTATCTCTCCTTTTGTGTTACCTGTCCCCCCCCCCCCCCCCCCGTAAAATCCCCCAAGTTAAAGTGGGTTTTTCCCATAAGAAGTAATTCCTAAGACCCCAAGATTTGTCAAACCTGTTTTTTCCCTTACCTCATCTCTGAAAAGCCCCCTCTTGTAACAGAAAGAGTATGCAAGCCCCCTGTTGAAAATGTAAACCTTGAACCCTTTAAATATGAAGTTGTGAACCCAATAAAGGATTCCAGTTTTCTGCCTCCCCTGGGATTGTGACAGCTCACTGACCTCCACAGTCTTCTACATCAGTTATGTCTCACACCTGAATTTTAAAGGGCTGAGACAACAGTCTTTCTGTGACAAATACACTTAATCTGGGAAGTGACTGCTGTGAGGGAAGAGAGGGGGCTGTGGCAGAGACCTGAAGCTTTGAAGGTCAGTGTTGGTTAACTCAACCTCTCTAGGAAACCTCAGCATCCACCCACCACCGTCTTGATGTAATTAAAAAAAAATGAAATAAAATCAAAGAAACACGCAGAGAATTTGAAAAAAAAAAAAGCTGGAAAAAACCCTGGCTCACCTTGCCAGTGATGTTTGTAATCACACATCCGTGAGAGGGCAATCATCATGGCACAGTAGAGGGGCAGGATGGCTGCACAGAGCCTCCAGCTCTTGCCCCGGCCGCTCTCGGTGAAGCAGTGCAGCTTCCCAGCCAGGTAGAAGGTGGTAAAGCCAAGGCCTGAAAATGCAACTGATAAAGAAAAAACACATCACTACAGGGTTTTTATTTTATCACAGCACAATACTGACCCTCAAGGTCCTTTAAGGTCTGACAGCAGGGTTCCTCTGCTGCAGAGAAGGGTTGGACATTCCAGGGTGATGATAAAGTTGAGAAGACCCATCTGCAAAAAACTGAGGGAGCTTCATGATTTAAATGATGATTCCCATGTAACCATATCAATGATGCTGTTATAACTTAGTATTTTAAGAGGATGCAGTAAATTGCCTTCTTGCTTTGTTTTGTTTTTTAATAAAGCAATCACGACCTTACAACCTTTAACAAAACCCCATTTTTGAGGGGCTGAATGGGAAAAGACACATTTTCCACAAGATCCAGGACATACTTATATTCTCCACAGCAGGGGTGTTATCAGAGTACCAATGCAAGCAACCAGGCAAGTGAACACTGCAAAGCAAATTGACTTTCTTCTCATCCACACTCAGCTTTCACATCGTCTGACACGTCTGCAAACCCTGTGGTACCTCCAGACATTCACCTACGCAAGAGAAATTTAATTTATTTCTTTTTCCCCTTCAGCAATTTGCCTCCTTCCTCTGGGGGAGACATCAGCTGTGAAAAGAATGCCCAATTTTATTTGCACACTAAATGAAACGTTTAAGCAAATTTTTTAACTCCAGTCACAAAAGCTTTTTCAGGTTTCAACTTTCAGCACATCTTTCCTGATTTCAGACCTATTCAAAAACGTCAAGGTTCGAAGCAGAAAAAGATTCAGACAGTTTGCACTGTAATTGAATTACATTTAAATGAGATTTTTTAGGTTCCATTAACCTGTTTCTATAGAACATGCACAGCTGGCAGTGATGAGAGAACTCAGGCCCCAAGTTTCTGTACTGAACTTCTTCCTTGCTGTGGCTCCTCACCTTCCAGAGAGATACTGGATAGATTTTTTTATTATTATTATTATTTTTTAATATGCATTTCTATTTCTTGAAAGAACCAAACATTTGAATTTTTTTTTCTGTAGGAAAATTAGTGCTGCAGCTGAACATGTGAGACACATCTCTTTTCTTCAATCACAATGACAAATTTCATACTCAGTTTTGCTTTTGACTGCAGAGATCAAAAATTAGAATGTGAGCACACAAACCACAGAGAGCAAAATCATAAATATTTATCACAAAGAATTTGAAATATTTTTTTTCTGATTACCTTTATACTTTCAATCTTTGTGATATCTAAGCAACTCTATAAGAAGTAACAGGTGGCATATTTATCCAACCATTTGAAATCTTTTTTTTTTTCCTGACTATAGTTTTTATCTTTGTTATATCTGAGGAACTCTATAAGGGGTAATAGGTGACATTCATAATACATAATATATAATTCTGTTCTGGTTCTGCTTTCAGCCAATGTAATGGTAAAACCACTATCAGTGCTGGGTCAGATGTAAATCTTTCTTTCTAATCTGATAGAAACCTTCACCTCAGGTTCCCAAATGTCAGGTGGGTAAAGCAACCCCTTTGTGTTCTGCTGATAAATCCATGGGAGGGTCATTTTTAGCTGCCAGTACACCAGAGTGCTTTCCCAGGTTTGCATTCCACAGCCTGGATGCAACTACTAAAGATTTGCATTTCATCTTCAAACACCCAAATAAATCCCTGCCCTGCCTGGCTGTGGTGGAGCCAGACAGAATGCAGATTAATCATCAAACCAGCACACCAATATGTTGCTTTCTAGATGCTTTTTCAAGCACTGTTGATTCCATATTTGTCAGAAGACGGTGGGAGGCAAACTTTGAAATGTTAACAATCCTGAATAAATAAAAGATTTCTTGCAGACTGGGCCACCTTCCCGTGTACAGACCTTTGAGAGCTGTGCAAAGCTGCTCTGCCTTTCAGGCTGTTGAACAAGAAGAAATAATTTCTTCTGACATTTCAAAGAATTCTTGAAATTAATGTATTTTCCTAAAAGTAGCATGTCATGCACAGAAAAAGGCTGTGAGGTGCACAGTCAAAGCTCCAGGCCATACCCACCATGAAAAAAATTAATTTATGCCACTAACACAGCTCAGAAAATTGGAATACCCCCCTCCTTTTTCAAACATCCTCTCCAACTGTTAGTACCCTGTGTAGACTGACCTAAACCAACAAATTAACATTTCTTCTTGTGCCTCTCACATGTGTTATATTAGCCATGACAAAAAACAATTCTGCTCTTGTCTGTGCTCTTCCTGTTGCACCAGGTGATTTTTGTGGCCTTGTCTTTTGTATCAAAAAATCTGCAGTTCTTTACAGGGTTGGTTTTGGGGTGGGGTTTTTTGGATGGCTAATAAAACACATTCACATCTGTGGGAGCAGACACAGGGGTTGCCCATTCTGCAGACTTCTGGAACTAGAAACACATCTAAACTCACCTGAGACTGCAAAGACAGGATTTTTTGCATCATTCCATCTTCCAGTTGAGTAAATGGAGTGACCCAAATGAAATCTGCCTTGGATATGCACTATCAAATGAATACTTTCAAATACTTCTTCTCAAGAATTACTTTTGTCTTTGTGTTTCCATTTTTCATCTCAGGTGGTTATTATTATTTTTTTAGATCTTCAGAATTAAAATCTGAAGACAGCACTCCCAGGCAGAAGAATCAATTGCTCTGTGGTTTCATTTTCAGGCAATTCTATATTGCCTTGCAATTTAGAGGGCTTACAGAAATACTGCCCAAACTATAAACTAGGTGTTCAGTTCACACACTCATATTCAGGGTTACCAGCATTTACCAGGCAATTTTATTAGCAATTTTCAGTAGCAGAAGATTTAGCTAAAGGGGCTTTAGAGAAAATCTGGTGATATTTTAAAAAACAAACAAACAAACAAACAAACAAAAAATCCCCAGAATTTGTGGGGGTTTTTTTGTCAGGATCTGCTACATTTCCAGGAGGAGGAGGTGCTCAGGAAGGAATATGGAAGTTCAGGAGACTTGTACAAGACAAAAAGGAGGATTTTGTCTTAGATGCCTGATGTGCTCCTCTGAACCAAAAGTCAGGAAGAGACTCACAATCACTCCTCTAGGGGAATTTACACCTAATATAAAATGGAAAAAAGTAATATAATGATGCTCCAGCTTGTGGCCATGGAACTAACATCTGCAGAGGTGCAAAAATTCACTCTTCAAGAATCCTGGGCTTAAAGGTGCTATTTACCCTGAAGAATTGGGCAATTAGTAGAATATATATGAGTCCTTTTTCTAAAAGCTAAAGTCAGTATCTCACTATATCACCAAGGAAATGCAAATGCACACATACACATATCAAATGCCCTAAATTATTACATGGTGCCATAACAGAAATTATCATTTTGCCTAAGAAGATTCCAAAGATGCAGCAAAGCAAAGCTCTTCATCTACAGAAATAGCTCTAAGATGGTTTCTTCCAGAAAGAAATTAAGACTGTTTATAGAAAGGAGGCAAGACCACAACATAAAATGCCAACCAGGTCTCTTTGGAGACATTGCCATAAAAGGAAATGAGAAAATCAGTCTGATTTAGTTTAAAACAATTTTTACACAACATAGATGTTGGTGCAAATTCCAGACACAAATATTTAAATTACTTGAAGCGGTGAAAGAGGAGAAAGGAATGACTCAAACATATAGTAAAGGGAAATGAGATATTTTAAACCATTGGTGTAGCTAACTCAAATCAAAAGTCCTGACACCACAAGCTGCTGGACAGAGGAAAACTTCTCCTAAGAAAAGCCAGGGCTTGACAAAATGCTGTATATTTTGTGAACTGTCATTGAACTGTTCTCTCTAAATAAGCCAGCTGTGGTTTTTTAAGAAATTAACAGAGATGAAGGGAATTTTGGAATGAAAAGGAAAAGTTTAAGTCTTACAGGAATAGGTGCTATGAAGTAACTTAAAGGAGATAAAAGATTATACCATATTGCTACTTGTGGCATGTAAAAAACTGCTCCCTCTTGGGCATTGTGATTATTGGAGTAAATAAAACTACATTAGAACCAATTGTTCAGGCTGTTTTATCATATTCTTTAAAAAAAAAAGTTAACAGCGTCTGGAGACACTGCAGGCCCCATCCTGACATTGATTCTCTCCAGACAAGGGGTCCAGGTGAGATCTGTACAGACCAAATAATTAGCAAGTTAAAATGCAGAAAGTGAGAAACTGTGAACAAGAATCTGATCTAAAGCACCTCAAGTAAATTATTCATTAAAAAAATGTAATTGCTTTTGTGAGTGTTTTGTGAAAATTAAACTACCCCACGAGGATCTTCAGCTTCTCAAGTTTTAATGGATGCTTTGCTAAGCACACAATAAATGTCTTTTTTTCCACTAAGCAGTTTTTGAGCTGAAGAAAAAAAAACCCTCAGCTTACTTAAGTGGCATCACATTATAAAACTGCAAAGCAACCATTCAAATGGCCTGTATAAGAATCAGACAAAATGATCCATCTCTTTGTCTGTAATGCTTTAGACTTGCAGTGATTACTCTATATTTTCCAAGTGCAAACACATGCTATTCATCTCTGGAATTGCACAGCAGCCTACTGGGTAATTCCTGTAGCTGGGGCTGCTGGCAAATGTTTTCAGTCTCACACTGTTCAAAGAACTGAACTATTTATCTTTCTTGAAGGAAAAAGTATGATACCAAATGAGGGCATAAATTTTAATGCTGAAATTCAACTCAAAGAGCATTTTATACAAGTACAATTCCCAAAGAATGTGTTTTGAGCTTATTATCACAGGCAAAATAATTTTCTTGTTTTTTTTTTCCAAGTGGGACAGTCAATCACCTTCCCTTTGGCTTAGCTTTATTAATTTCTCTTCACAAAGAAAGACAGTTCAGCAGAAGCAACATGAAAAGCCCATCACGAAATACAAATGTATGCAGGGATTTATTTGGGAAACAAAAAAGAGTTATTTGAGACAGAGATGGGTTAGAACAAAAACAGACCTATATTATCTGAAAAGCAGGAGTGTTAGTCATTAGGTTGTTTTGGCAGGACTGTCCCAGTGAATTCTTGTGAACATTTTTTAGGTTATTTTGTGATATATTTTTAATACACTTTTCAAGATACTTCATTTTACCTGAAATACCTGAAGTGGTCTTGGGGTGCATCTCATTGCTACCAAGAAAACTTCCAGAATAAACCAGGGAAACCCCAAGACCATGCACAGCCAGAGCAGTAAGAGTTATACAGGAGATCTCTGCTTCTCTTTTCATGCTGTGAGACACAGCAAAATGTTATTTATTCCTGCAACACTGCAAAATGCAGAGCAATGAAGCCTGATCTACCCACCATCTGCAAGAGGAACTTATCATTGAGGGTTTTATGTAAAGAAGAAGAGCTTGGGGAGGAAAAAAAGGTAAATGATTTAAAGTTTTGTTCAACTACACCTCAGGTATCAAAGTAAAGCAGGACACCAAGGGGTGAGTGGCTGCACAGTGACATTATTCTGTCACTGAACTCAATGCTGGGCTCCAAACTTCTAAAAAACTCTCTGGAGAGAATAAGGGACTCTGAAGTTGGGCATTTTCAATTCAGTCTAGATCCCCTGAAGACAGCAAAACTGAAGTTGCTCTCCATTCTGGAGTACACAGCACATCTGGGATTAATCTCTTTAATCATGTAAAGAAAGAGGAGAAAATATCCAGGCATATAACAGCATAAAAAAAAAGCTGTTGTGTTGAATAACTGGGATTGTTCAGCATGAAGAGAAGGCTCTGGGGAGACATCATTACAGCCCTGCATATCTTAAGGGAGCTTATAAAAAAGGAAGGAGAGAGGCCTTAAATCCAGGCAGAGTGACAGGACAAGGGACAAGGAAAACTGAACTCCAAGGAGATCATCCCACAAGCCCCTCATGAATTCCAACAGCCCTTGTTATTGAGGACTGAGAAGTAAACATGTCATAGAGCAGGTAAAAGCATTAAACACAACCATTCCTGGCTGTGTTTCTTAATTCAGCTCCTCAGAGTTTGAATTAACAACCCAATAAGCCCCACAGGAGATTTTATTTTATTTTTTCTTTGCCTATCTAAGAAATCCGTTTCTTATTTCCCTGGATTCTTTTATAAAAGGGTGAATCATCTCAGTGAGACGGTGCCATGCAGCTGTTAATTAAGAGATTTATCTTGAAAATAGGGGAGTAGCAGCAATTACTGCCAAAAACCTGTGGCTTGTAGCTCATTTGTTACTTAAAATCCTCACTTTCAACTGAAGGAAGTATGATTATCCTCCATGAAACTGCTAGCTAAAGATAATTAACAGTTCAAATTTAGATACCCAACTATAATTACATGTACTGAAGTAATATTTTGTATGAATTATCTCAGGATAGCAAACAATTCTATTGAAATTCAGTAATTTCTTCACTCCGAAGCACATAATTCTAATTTTTCAAACAAATGAATGGCTTTTAAAAATGTAAAAATATTTTCATTTTTACAGCTGACTAATTTTAATTATTTAGTGGAAAAGGGGAGGAGGAACTACCTGTCCCCTCACTCTGATGATATAATATTTCCCAATCAGCTTTATTCTTTTTAGTGGCACAGCAAGAAACACCACAAATACTACACTCATTTAATTAGTGCTTCATCAAGCAAATCTGGTGTGAGCATGAACTGCATAATCAGCTTTGATATCACCAGAGGAGACAACTCCTCAGGGGGAACACAACACTGAGTGGAGCAGTCAACTGCCAAGATAAAGAGAAAATAAAATATTAGCCAATCAGCCAGTCAACAGCAAAGGGGCTGGGTTGTTTTAAGAACTGTTGCAGTGGTTTTTTCCTGCCTAAAATGACAACTCACAGCAAGGAGACCCCTGGGTTGACTGTCAGGGACTTTATGACTGGTTTAGAGAAGGAAAAAAAAAATTAAAAATAAAAAAAAAAAAAATCAAGAGATTTCGCTTCTTTTTCCAAAAGATAGAAACCTAATCAAGCAGTAATCTTTAGAATTCTTTCTGCCTAAATAAGCAGAGTTTTCCTAGGAGGAACAGGACACATCCAAAAAAATGCAGACATGGGGATGTGAACGAGTTCTGAGGACTAAAATTGTCAGAGATAAATACACATTTCCAAGGTATACCATAGAACATTTTTTGGTAACAGCATCAAGGGCAGAGCCATGAATATTCATATCCAAATTGTAATCCTGCTTCTCATATTTAACTCCTGCTTATCACCTGCCCTACTGCAAAGAGGCATTCTCTGAACACAGTGATACTGTTTTCATCCAGGTTCCAGCCTCCCTGCCACACTAAACAACACCAGAAAGTGATATTATATTCTATTGCTTGATAGCACAAATAAATAAATATCTTTTAACCATTACCTATTGACCATTTGTCATTTACATCAACCAGTAGTTCCATTTTTCCAGACAGGATCTTGCTGTGTTCACCCACATAAACTTACTGACTTCAAACAAGTCATGAAGGAACATTTCTAGAGCAGGGAACGTGGAGAACAGAATAAAAAATAACACAATATTTCAGTTGGAAGGAACCCACAATTATCATCTAGTCCAACTGCCTGACCACTGCAGGGCTGACCAAAAGTTAAAGCAAATTTATTATTTATTTTATTTATTTTTACATTTATTTTAGTTATTATTATCCTGTTGATAAGGACCTGCTTCCAGTCAGAACCTTCCCTGGCACAGCTTTGAATCATTCCCACATGTCCTGTCACTGGACCCCAGGGATATCAGCAAAGACAGGCTAATACAGTAAAGAATAAACTGGCTTATCATATGATAGACAACTTCTTGCATGGTTGAGCAAGTGATGTATTAAATATTCAGTGATATTTAGGTACTTTTAAAAATATGATTTATTATGACTCACCGGTCATATTAAATCATATTTAGTCCCCAGTGTCTATGGAAATGCTATGATAACATAAACAGCTGGTCAACCATTCTGATTTCTATTTTCTGATTAATTCCCTCAGTAAAATAATCCAAAGATTTTTTTCCTTTCCCCCAGCTCCCCTGCAAGTAATTTTTTAAGACCTCCCGTGCTATTATCCACTGGCAGTTTCATCCACAAATCCAACTTGCACTGCCTTTCAACACAACCAGAAACTTCCAACAGAACCATTCTCCAAAAGTTCCTAGTTGCTTAAACAAAGTGCAGGAACCCCAGACTGAAAGACTTCTAAACCCACTGTCTTAGTTCAGACTGAAACAAAGACAAACCAAAAGTCTCAAATCACCAGACAAATCCACGGATTGCAACAAAGCTGTATTAGTTATAAAAATATTTTGCATAGATGTTTTTCCTGTAGGTTTCATTAGATGAAACACTGAACATTATTTGCTCACTCCTCTGCAGAAGGAAGTGGGGAAAAAAATTACCTATTTACATACCTATAATAGATTGTGATTTCCATGTAGAAGTGACAGTAATAGCAAAATCCAAATGAGGTTTTATGCAGATTTCTTTTTCTTTCTGGTATAAATAACATACTTGATTTCCTGTATTTATCTCATAGCTTTTATCTCAAGACACTTTTAATATCCCCTTGTTTTCAAGAGACTTAAATTAATGTTTTCAGAAAACATTGTGACTGAGATTTCTGCCATTTGATAAATCAGTCAACCACCTCTAAAGAAAGGTGCCCAGCATTTTAACTTTATCATTCCATTTCAAGGCTTTTTATTGATCTATTTTTCTTGGGCTTACAGCAGAATTGCACTTGGTACTCTTGTTTTTATTGAAATAATTCTGGATTGACTCAGGGTTATTCCATTATGAATAACAGCAATAACTGCTCATTCTGTTGTAGCAAGCTCAAATGTATATAAGGAAATTTTTTCTTTGGAGTTCCCTCGTCCTTTAATTTCATTTCTTTCATTAGAACATGATCTTACATGAGTCAACTCTATCACTCTTGCTGCTCAAAAGGGTTTTGAGGCAGCAAGTAGCATTTGGAGACGGATCACCCATCCCAGCTCATGAAGGTGACAACCCTGTGGAGTTTTAAAATCCCCTTGGAAACAGGATGGTTGGATTTACTTCCAAGCAGCTCCAGTCTAGCCAGAATGCTCTCATACATATTCTGATTTATGTCTCCACAGATGTGAAAAAACTGCCCCACCAAGATGAAGAGCAAGGACTGCTTTTGGGAGTCCTTACTGATCCAAATGTTTCACAGCTGAAGGGACTGGGGGCAAATTCCCACACAAATATCAGCTTCTGGTTCTCAAAACAGGAATTCTGACCAGTCCTACGATTCTCTGATCTCCTCTTTGCAGAGAAGGATAAAGGGATATCCTTCCTTGACCTGAAATTAAAGTTGGAAGAGAGCAAAGAAACGTGTTTATGCAGTGAATGCAATGAACATGCAACTAAGCCAATTCACTTGGGCTATTTACCTGCTTCTCATCCAAGCCTGTCCTACCCCCCAAGTGCTGCCTCAGTCAGCCCACTGTTGAGGTGATCCACTTTAAAGAATATTCCAGCCTGAAAGACATCACTAAGGAAGAGCTAAAACCACACCTGATTTAGAAACATCTCTACATTTGCGTTGTTTTTATACAGAAATGCCACACAAACCCACACAGAATGGATCCTGGAGTGTGATGTGTGTCAGTGCTGTGCTGCAACGGGAATTTCAAGGAATCTCAATATTTGCCAGTGCTTCTTCCCCAAAAATGGTCAGAGCCTGATGTGCCAGCCTCCTCTGAGTTACCAGCCATCCATTTTTCAATGAGACTCGAGCTTTCTGCCCCATTTCACTGCAGAGAAGAGCTGTCACTGCAGTTGGCAGATGAAAATTGATCTTTAGATCTCTGGTGTGACTCCAAGTCCTTTTAACTGAAAAGGTCAGGCAGAAGAACAATGATCTGATCTTTAGATACAGCTGAAGTCTACAGCTTCACCACGAAGTCTTCTGCAGGCTGGGAAATCAAGCATATACCTTAAACTCAGCTTAAAAAGTTGAAGACAGGCAAAAGAAAAGGAAAAATAAGACTGAGGTAATTAAGCTTCTTCCCTACACAAATGAAAGCAATTTGAACAGCTATAATAACCAAGGAACAGCAGTAACTGCTGGAAAAACTGGTTTCTTGAAGTTAAACTCAGAGATTTACTCATATTTCCAGTTCATTTTCTTTAACTTCAGCTCTCCAGCTTTTGAAGAACCATGCTGACCCACAGAGTCTTTCACTGTATTCCTCACTAATGACTCAGGATTTAAGATGATTCCATGTTTTTACTTCCTCTCCTCTGAAGTCTCACTCTACTCTTCCTGCATGGTTTGGCCTCCAGATTAGGAAAAACAAACAAACAAACAAAATGAAGAGCACACATAGATCCCTCTTTGGTATTCTGTGTGAATCACAAATTACAGTGGATTGTAAAACAGCAAATCTCAGTCCTGAGACCAAGAAAGCAACAGGCTTAACTGACATAATTCTGATTTTTCATGCAGTCTTTAGTATTGCTAAATAACATTTTACTCTCAGCTTTTCTTCAAGAAGGTCTGATGAATTTTTCTAGAGAGCAGAGACCTGTAACACCTCATCCTTCATCTGTTTTAGTCACTTTAATGAAGAGGGCTGGGTGCTGGTGAGGGGCAAAGAGCTCTCACCTGGCTTGGCAGCAAGCCTACTGTCTGCAGAGGAAATGAGGGAAGGATAAGGGCCTTTCTTCCCACCTTTGGTAAATTCTCAGACAGATAAGTGGCAAGCACTGGCAAAGATGGATAACATACCTGCATGGCTCTATCTTTTCACAGAAGAAAATAGCCAGAGAAGCAGCCACCTTGTTTATCACAATGTGCATTATAGCTGCTTGAAAACCTGGCTCCTGAGCCAGTTTATGCTTAAACTAGTGAGAGCTTGTGGGAATTAACTGTTGATTCTTGGGAAAAGGATGAAGAAGAGACATTCAGCATTCACCTTCTCTCTTCTGGATAAGGGAACTGGCTCTAAAGTTGGGTAAAGTGCCATTCCTGGACAAGGCAAGGGATGAGGCTGATGATGTCCATGGTCATTTCTCCCACTGCCACCTAATTTCAGTGACAACCAGCAAATCCAAACACCAACAGGACTGCTGGTTTTCTAGCAGAGACTTTGTGTTCTGTGAAGAGCCTTAATAAAGAGCAGTCCTAAGAAGCCAACTTAGAAAGTCCACTTGTGGGAAATATGTCAGTGTTGAGGGGGAAAGGCAGAGCAGGAATATCTGTAGGATTTGGGAGTGGACCTCGCTCATAAGGAAGAAACATTTTTGAGGTGAAAAAAATTAGCTGGGATTCCTCTGTCTTTATTCAGAGAAAGGATGAGGGAACTCGAAACAAAAAATTTCCTTATATACATTTAAGCTTGCTACAACAGAATGAGCAGTTCTTGCTGTTATTCATAATGGAATCTGGCTACTGAGAGCAGGAAATTACTCTTCAGGACCGGCCTGAAGATCTAATCCCATTTATTATGCCAGAAGAAAAGGGTAACCAATTACTTTTTTCCTACTGCTGTTTGTACTTCCTTTCTTAGGCCATCACTACTCTTATAAAAAGTGCACATCCTCTTTTTAATACAAACAGAATCTACAATGTGTAACATGCTCCACTGGCAGCCTATTAAAGTGCACAGTAGGTGTTAAGAACCTAATTCCCAGACCACTGCTCCCATTAACCCTGTTTGCTGAAAACTTCTTTGATGTAGTAATTCTGACTATTAATAGATTAGAGTTCTTCAGGCAGTGCAGTCCTGGCATAGTTTTTTTGAGCAGAGCAAGATTATGCTGGAAATGGATGTTTACTTTGATTTGTGACGAGTTTATACCTGCAAAGGCTCATCCTGAACAATGAAACTGGGGAAAATCAATTCTTTAGGATGTTACAACCACTTACAACCATGACAATCTGGCCACTGCAAACTTCAGCTGCAATTGCACTGACATATCACTACCTAGATCTTAATAGTATAAAAAGTGCCATTTATTAAAAAATAAACAGTGACGGGAACTGTTTCTTTGGAAAACAAAAATTCCTTAGGAAAATGGGGTCAACAATATATAATAGTTGGGTTTTTACATATTATTTAGCATCTTATCTGTGAGGGCTGTGAGATAAGACTAAACTAGACTCAAAAGGCAGAGAAAATAATTTTCTTTTAAAAGGCCATTATTTTCTCAAGTGGACCAAGACACCCTCATTCATCAAGGAGGTAATTAAAAAACATATAACATAACATACCACTGTTATTGTCCCCACACTGATTACATTCTTCATTTCAGATTTATAACTAAATTCTCTGATTTTTTCAGCTATATTAAACAGTAATCACTACAAACCTCTTTGAGGCAATAACACTAAGAAGAAAAACAAAAACACCCACACAAGAAATAAGAGCTCTTGTATAGCTCTGTGTTAACATTCACTCTGGAACTGTACAAACAAAATTGAGATGTTACCACAAAATAATTTCTTCAAAACTCTACTTTTTTTTTCCATGGAAAAAGAAATCTCTAGAATCGATAAAGATTTCTCTTTAAAAAAAAAAATAAAAAAATCAGTGGCACAATTTAGGGAAAAGTAAACTTTTCAAACTAATTTAGGTACTTAAATTGCAGCTACAAAAATAAAATCACAACTATTTTATTTACTTGGCTGCTAGCACTTTTACACAGAAAATGCTCATTTTTAGTTGATTTTTTCCCCCCATAAATCTCTCCTATCCAACAGGAAATTTTAAGTTCAATTATCTCTGCAGCCACTGTGTTTTTCAAGTGATTAATTTTTTATCGAGTTGGGTTTCCAGTCATTTGATGTGAAATCCATTCATACCAACTGGGATCTTTCTTTCTGGGGTCTCCTGAAGTTCAACACAGGGAACTGCAAAGCCCTTTACTGGGGGAAATTCATCCCAACTCTTCTCAGTGGCAGCCAGGAAAAGGAGAAGAGACAAATAATAAGCAGCACAGGCTCCAAGGAGGTTAAATTAAACTCTCATCAAGCCACTATTTTTTCCTTTGGTACAAAGGTATCAAAACCAGTCTCACGCAGCTTCCTCTTATCTAAGGCAGCAACCCCTTAACTGAAAAATATAGCTGAAATAGCTCTGACCAATTCAGAAATAACACATTTAAAAATAGGCACTAAACAAAGCTGAAGCCAAGACTGGCAATTGCAATCTGTGAGCAGAATAAAAGCCTAAAGGGAGTTTTATCATGATAAATTAATCACTTCCTCTAAGAAAGCAAAACAGGGTCAAGAATTTGGCATTTCATTCCCACAGGATTTCTGGTGTTTCGAAATAAAATGTGTTGTGCTACTATTATTTACCCACAGTTGCTTGTACAGGGACTTCACTACTACAGAGATGGCAGCTCAGAAGATATCTGCCTGGCTAGGAGTTTGGTCTTTCTTTTAACCTGAACAGCCCATTTTACTGAACAATATTCGAAGCAATTCTGTATTGCTGAGTTGCTACATTTTTTCTAAAAAAACTTCAGGAGAGAAGCCATTCAGAGACTGTTTACAGGGCAAACAGATCAGAAAACCACACTGGGGGGTTTGCAGCTGTTGCAAATCTATATTTACATCAGAATGGTCTCTTCCTTGTTGACCTGAGGTATGAAACAGGTCTCTGGATACACCCTTTCTCTGACAATATGCTGTCTAGTTCCTTTAATTTTTGGTCTCCTTACTGTTCTAGAAACATGTGAACATAAACAAATATTTAAGGTCTGATCTAACCATGAAGTTGTCCTGGTTTTGGCAATAACTCAAGACTCATTCATTAAACTATAACATAAACACATACTACTTTAGCAGCACATTTTTGCTTGCTACTGGTTGTCTGCCCTCATTTACACAGGTGAAATCCAGGTCAAAGTTTCAGTTTAAATGCGACAGGTCAGGTCTTTGCTCCTCTGAGTTAGAGCTCTGTACCCAAAACCTGGAGTCACCAACTTGGAAGGATGATCTGGGTTCATATTCTAAGCCAAAATCACCACAGTTAAAAGCTTAGGGAATTACAGCTGGCATCAAAACAGGAGTGAGTGCTCCATGCACTTTTTTGATTTATCTTATGTGCACTCCTTGGCATGGGGAGAGGAAGCCAAGAAAATCATCTGTGCTCCAATAAGGAGAACACTCCCTCCTTCAGGGCAAAGGTGAAGGGACTGGAGCACAAGTGCTGTGAGGAGAGGCTGAGGGAGCTGGGGGGGCTCAGCCTGGAGAAGAGGAGGCTCAGGGGAGACCTCCTCACTCTCTGCAACTCCCTGACAGGAGGGGGGAGCCAGGGGGGGTTGGTCTCTTTTCCCAGGAACCAGCAGTAAGACAAGAGGGCTGGGTCTGGAGCTGTGCCAGGGGAGGGTTAGGTTGGAGATTAGAAAGAATTTCTTTGCAGAGAGGGTACTCAGCCCTTGGAATGGGCTGCCCAGGGAAGGGGTGGATTCTCCATCCCTGGAGGTGTTTAAGGACAGACTGGATGTGGCATCAGTGCCACGGGCTGGGAACCACGGCGGGGTTGGAGCAAGGGCTGGACTTGATGATCTTCCAACCCAGCTGATTCTGTGACTCTATGATTCTGTGACTCTCCAAGTGGTAACAGGTAGTTCACAATATTTTTAAGGAGTACCCAGGGTCAGGTCAGGCCATCTGAGAGCATCAGTGTTGTCACTCTCCATACACATCCCTGTGTCCCATCCTCACAGCACAGCATTCACAGCACCCCAGACTTTCCTGGTAAGGGCCTCATTTTGCATGGATGAGGGTTTAGATTCTGGTATAACAAAGCATTTGATTGACAGCCTATCCAAGAAATGCCTCGAGAGAAAATGCTTTGAAGATGAAAATGGCTCTTGACTGAAGCCTCTAACTTTGCTTTATGAGCTGCCCAGCAGCTCTTACTGGTGATTTATTTTCCTCGTGTGTTCAAGTAGGAAACACCAAACTGCAGTGGACTACTTGGAACTATCATTCCAAGAGAGGTATTATAGTTTATGTCAGCTCTCATCCTCCCCACTTACATTTCTGCAGTCATGAAAATAGAAAAAAAAAAATCCCTCAAACAGTAACAGAAACAAACAAAAAAAATAATATATTTTTTGATGTTTTTTCATGAATTCCACCACACACTGAGAACGGATGACAAATGTGAAGAATCCAACTCCTGCATTTGATGTAGTGGCAATCTTATGCTGAAGGGAGGAGAAAGGAGCCATGAAAAAAATTTTGGACTGACTTGATGACAGGACAGTTTAAAAACACCTACATGTTAAGAAGACAGGAGGGACAGCTTTATAAGACTGAGATAAGAAAATGCAGAATTATGGAAAAATTTACACACATGAACTGTTATATCCCAAACATCCTCATTGCTCCATAGGTCTGGGAAGGTGAGATAATTGCATACTTTCCATCATATTTTTTTCCCTTTTCAATCTTTAATCTAGTGGGGATGAGGAAACAGCAAGAAACTAAATGTATGATCACAACTATAAACTATTCTTGATACAATAATACTGACAATCCTGGTTATGTAAATAATTTTGCTGCACAGGAGGAGCAGGGGTTAGCACTGCCAGACTGACAAATTAAAGACAAATTAAAGGTTTCCTTCTCTGTTATGAGACTAAAATATGTGTGGATTTTAAGGCTTGTCAGAGATTTAGGTATTACAACATCAGTCTTCAAACAGCTGAGCAGTTCAAGCAGCTGCAGTTGATATTGTCCCTTTAATGTAATCAAAGCTTACAAACAAAATTTGAGACAGCTAAGTTGGTTTGTGGTTTAGAACTATAAAGCTAATCCACAAACATTTATTGCTCTCTTATCCATTTCTAGCACTCAAACAAGAAAAAGGAATCAAGATTAACTCACAGTTTCCTTCATCTCATTACCCAACTTGTTCATAATATAGTTCTGCACAATTAGGCAATTTGAAGTTACTACTTTGAAAAAAGATCAGAAAAACAAATTCCATAGATACAACTTACAGTTCTCAGCAACAGAACACCAGAAGGCAACAAACAATCCTGGCCAAAGAACCCAACCAACCTCACAGTAATCAAGTTATTTTACTGATGAAAAGAAGTTTTATCAGACAGTTGACATGAAACATGCTGGAAGTAAACTCTTTAAGACAGAGGAAGGAACCTTTGCAAACATCTAAGTTAATACAACTGATTAAATCAGACAGACAGGTTTTTATGAGGCCACCTAAATGTCTGTCAGGATAAAGGATAAGCTGGGAATAAGTGATCAAACCATCAGACCTAAACTGAGGAGCACCTCAAAGCCAAAAGTGACAAGTAATGTCCTGCTTCCTACCTCAATGGAACAGAACAAAATAAATATGTACTGTATAGACAAAGGTTGCATTCAGGGGTCTGCACTGGGGAACAGACACCCCTCAGGATCCCACTGTGTTCTGTAACCTTGAACAGGGTTTCACTCTACTGACAGTCCTGCTGGGGCTCCCAATGAAGTCAGGTGGTTCTCAAGGCAAGAAAGGCTCACAACTCATTTCCAGAAGGAAATTTCTGAGAGTGGAGAGCAAAGTCAGAAGTGCAGACCCCTCCAGCCAAAATCAGGTGAATTATCGAACAGCAGAAGAGCAACTCCAAAGCACAGAAAGGACAGCTTTTTGCAGAAGAGGCACTGTATTTAAATGAACTTACAGGAAGAGTGGATACTGGGAAAGCTTTTTCTGCCTTCAGACACCAGATCTGGATCACCTGTGCAGTGCATTTCCGAGTTCATGACTCCATCTGGAAAGCAGCGGTAAAAGAAATCGGGACGCGGTCTACAAAAAACACCATGGATATTAAAAATATAAAAGCTGTAGTAACAGATAAACCTCAAAGTGATTATCACATTTACTGCTCATTACATACAGACTTCATTCCCTCCAGCTCTAATACAGTAACAGAAATCACAGAGTCATTTGGGTTGAAAAAGACCCTGAAGACCCCGGAGTTCAAGAGCAAACCTAACCCTGCCAAATCCACCACTAAACCATGTCTGTCAACTCAAGGTCACATTGTTGGCCTGCAGGCTCTCACAGGGAAGCTTCCAGCACAGCATGACAGTGGGAGTTGTCTCTAAAAACACCCATGCAGGGTTGCTCTTGCCTGGTGATCAACCTTGCACAGCACCCCAGCGACAGAGCCAGGCAATGGAATGACTCACAAACTCTCACAAGTCTTGCCAACACATCCAGGACTACAACTGAGGCTACAAGGCTGGCACTAGAACAACCACCAAATTCTAATGCCAGCCTTGATGCTGACTAAGTGCTTTAAACAAACCTCTGAGTTTCTTGTGACCCAGCTCTGAGCTGGTTTGACTGGTGTCATCCCGATCCTGAGCCAATAAACCCCCCAGAGAAGTAAAGGGAATAATCACAGATTCAGAGACAAGATGAGAGAGCCACCAGCTGGCTTGGGGTGCAGGCAAAATGAGCAAAATGGATTCTGAATGATTTCAAGAACACTCTTAAAATAAAAGCCCCAAATACCATTACTGTCTGGGCATCAATACCATAGCAGAGAGGGTTCATCAGAAACCAAATACTGCTCCCTCAATGCTGCAAAAGAGGTCAACAACAAAAGCAGCAATGGACTCTTAAATCATCTATGAATTCGAGTCAAATATATATTTTTCAGCTGAAATTATTCAAAATTTGATAAAGAGCCAAAAAATACCTTAAAAATCAGTTTTCAGGGAGTTTTGTTTGCTATATTTTTCTGAGCTCGTCCTTCAAATTTATGTTTAAAAGAAAGGTCTGTCTGGGAGTTCATTTATTGCTTAACTTCAGGGTGGATGTTGGTGTCTCCTGGAAACCCCACACTCACTAACATGCTTCTCACAAAATGCAGTCTCTGAGTTACACAGAGACACAACTGATTTCCACTTAATCAGACAAGGGGCACTGGCATCTCAGCTCCCACATGCTGTGACTCTTCCCTTCTGTGTTGCCAATTTAATGGACTGTTTTCAGCTCACACCGTTCCTTTCCAACTCCTCACCTGGCTGGATCTGCCAGATCTTCAAAAAAATAACAAAACACGAGGGCATGGATTCCTGCCCCAGTGGGATGTCACAGAATGGAGCTGTACAACACCTGCACCACATAAAAAACAACCTCTCAGGGGCCTATTCCATCCCCACACCTTTTGGAACAGCAGCCAACTATTTATTAAGATGTATTGTAGTTGTCAACCTGTCTCCATTCATCTTAATATTTAAAGCTATCTTTTATAACGTGACAAGACTTACCTTCCCACTATTAATTTAATTGTATTTGTGCAGACACCATTCAGAGCTAGAGCCAAGGAAACAGCTACAAAACAGAATGAACAAACAGAACAATAACAACCTAAATACCAAGCAATAAATTGCAGCATTACAGCATTTGATTCCCAGACTGAAACCTTTGCTGGACTGAAAACTGACTGATCTTTGCAGCCTTCTGTTTTACTTATTACCCAGACTAAGAACAGACCCCAAAGCATCATAATAATCATGACTTACTTTGTTCTGCTTTCACTCTTGAGGAATCTTATTTCCCCACACAAAGCCAGCTCTCCTGTCATGCCATTTGTACAGGCAAAAACCACCAAATGGGAAAAAAATCAGAGAATAAAGCACTGTGGGTTTGCAATTTTTTAGTTTTGTAATTTACTAGGTGGAAATCTTAGGCTCTTTGGGTCAAGGAGAATTCCTGTATATGTAACATATATATATATATATATATATATATATACACACACACACACACATATGTGTATGTGTGTTCATATATATATATTAAACAGTCCAATTTCAGGCTAAAGAATTGACTTTTGGCTAAAATTAGAACTGGATGACTTTTATTTTCCTTTCGAAAGGATGTGGATGTTTTGAATAAAAATTTCCATGTTTTCCCCTTACATCTGCTCCCAGGATTAACCAATTTTTCTAATAAAATTGGAGTAATAAACAGGAATAGGACTGCATCATCTTTTTTATTTGTTGTTGCATTCCAAGTCTGTAGACTTTCTGAAGAACCTCATCTCAAGCCTGTGGAGATCTCTGCCTAGATTTCAGGGGCACTTGGATCTAGCCTAGAGACTCCTTTTGGGTTAAAACTGATTTAATTTTGCAGTCCTCACCGTAGCTCTCTGTTGCAAAACAAGGGCCACTGAATTTTATTTCCCATTAGGAAAAAAGTTACTAGGTAAATCTCTAATTTCCAGGAAAACATTTACAGTAATGTAACTTTGGATTCTGACAGCTCCATCAGCTATTTTCTCATTGGGCTGCTGCCCCAGATGCTGCACTTCAGCAGCACTCACCCATAAAATCTTTGCCTGAGGATGCTACAGATCCTAAAAATGTGTGTTATAGATTCTATTTTTAAAGTAAAAAAAAAAAAAAAGCAGGTCCTTCATCAAAGCAAAAACAAGGGTTTTCTCAGATTACAGCAATAGCTGCCAGCAAAAATAAAAGCACAACTCAATCCTAGAGACACTCATATTATAAAGAAAGTCTTCCTCTTTCCATCTCTGCTCACAGTGACCACTCAATTCCATGCTCTTTTTTCCCTCCTCAGTTGTTTTGTCTCAGTTTTTGATGGTAATTGCATGGGGAAAATTTTCCACAGAGTCAAATGCATGTGACCAGCAAGGTCACAGCACTGAATTCCCCTTTTTAAAAAACACTTTGGAAGACATGCAGTATAATTTACTCTTTTTGTTGAGCTTTGTCTTGATTGTTCATTGTCCCCCTGACTGAACCACACTTGCACTGTTGCATATTCCTCATGCTGACAATCAAGGGATCAAATGACAGTGTGACTGTCAGGATGATAAATTCAATTTGCTCTCATTTTGTTCCCTTTAGGAAATATTTATATTGCCCATTGTATAATCCAGCCAGTAAGAGATTTAGGCACTTCCAGGGGAAGGCTGAAGGGCATCTCCATGTAGGAATTTAACTCCTCCTTACCCCTGGTGCACTGAACCACCTTCTTTGCATTGTATGAGGGGCAAAGAATTTTCATGTGCTTTTAACTTTTTTTATTTCTTCTACATGTCATGCCCAGAGAAATTCCTTTGGAGGGACTTCCTGATCATTCATTAGGAACATTATTTGTCAGATCTCTGCAAATCAGCAAAGCTCCACCACAGCTAATGAACCCTCACATCACCAGACACATTAATATACTGACTCCTATTAATGCAGAGCACACTTGAACAGAAATGAGCCACAAGAAGTTCCACACTTATGGCACAAACTGAACAGAACATCAAGGCTGGTGTTTCCTCCAAGTCTGTGTAGCAAGAGGAGGGCTGGGGAAGCTGGCAAGTTTTCTCCTAGACATTAGAGAGGGTATCAAATCAGAAGGCAAAACAGCAGGAAAAAAAAAGTGTTTTTAGAACAAAAAGGTGAGAATAAGTGATGGAGAAAGTACCCCAAGTTCCTTTCATTCTTTACACAAGGGAAGGTGAAGCTCAGAACTGTGACTGTGTGCATTTTATGAATGAAGGGTTTTTTCTACTGAATGGACTTGTCAGGAAAATATCACTGTAAGACACTTCAGAACTTACTACAAACGAGTGGCAGCAGCCAAAACAAAACTGGGATCATTTCACACTTGTGCTAAAGCAGCTGGAGAAAGAAGGAGCTGAGGGAATGCAGCCTTGTGCAGGAAGATTTTTCACATAATGTCATTTACATCCTATCTAGCTAAGGCAAGGCTGAGTATTGCTTTGGTTTTAGTATGTAAGGGCCAATAAATTAAAGTGTAAATTAACCAGGAAAACAGAATTTCAGAAGGATGCATATTTCAAACATAATGCCAACAAAAACATTTGCAGTTCTTAGTGCTTCAAAGTATCTTCTGCCAGTGGAAGTGCTTTAGTCAATATTGGTCTCTGGCAATATCTATGTAAAAAAGATCTGGGCACGTATCACTAATATTTCAAAGGATATGAAGAGCCAGAATTAGCTGGAACAGCTTAAGACTTACCCTCCCATTGTCTGCCTGTTCCTCTGCTGGAATTTTCTGCCCACAGCTGTAATTAGATGTGACCCAAAACAAGTCATTGCAGTTCACAGCCCAGGATAAAGTGCATATCCAATTCCATGGGCAGTTTAAGATGAAACATCAGCTTTTAATTAGAAAAGCTGAGCCAAGATCACAGATTTTGCAATGGGTAACAGTAAATTCACTGAGAAGCTCAAAGGAAACAATGAGAGGGGTAAATTCCTACACTAAGCAGTTGAGTCTCACAGGACTTTCCAGTCAAACCTTAATTTACAAGAGCTGCAAGTGTAAATAAGAGGCAAGTAAGACATGGGGTGTGACAGAAAAATATCCAACTGAACAGTGTCTCAGATGGACTTGCCTTTGCTGATCAAATTCCAGCCCTCGCTAGCTGGACTGTGGAATTAAGGCACAGAATTTGTCCATCAGAAACACACCTAAAAACAAAGGCTTTTGTGAGATGGCTTGCACAGAAAACTACTGTAATGGGCTGGGAACAGAGACAGGTTTTCTTCAAGGCTTAGACCACAGTTGGAATCAATCTCCAAGAGCTATCACACATTTTCCATCTTTGAAGTAGGACATACTTTACCTAAGAAAGCCTCTTTAATTTCAGTCTTGTCTGTTCGACGGATTATTTTCACCACAAAGATGACTGCGAGTGGTGTGAGGAACGAAATGGCCTGTAAGAGATAACAAATACCATGGGTGAGAGCAGCAATCCCCTTTCAGCCCAGCTGATTAATAATTAGCTTCAGTTAGCTCCATTTAAACGAGGAAGCTGAATGATCTTTATCCAGCTCCTGACCTTCAATAAAATGGGATGATTTGTCTTTGGATACATTAAAATTCCAACATAGCCGTGGGTTATAATTGATTTGTAATTGCCTGGAGCTGCATTTAAAGTGTCAGCTTCTCAAATGAAAAAGTAACAGTCTATAAGGCCCACAATATTCATACACAGACCTTGTCCATTTTTTCCACGCTGAGCATTGCTGCCCATCCAGGCTGTGTGCTCAGCAGGACCCTCCTCAACACAACAGACTTCAGCACCAACTTCCCAGCATTTTAAAATGCTCTTTAGCTTACTTTTTGCTTCCTTTTTAACTGCCATTCCTGAATGCATTGGGAAGATCGTGTCTTTATGATTCTTTTGTTTGTAAGTGCTGGATGTGGAGCAAACTGCTTGGTTTTGTTCCAAAGCAGAAAAACAACACCTGAGCACCTACAAGTGCAGTCACTGCTTAAGCAGAACCTTATTCTTTTATTGTCAGTACTGCAGGGCAGGATTCCTCCTCCAAGGAACCTCAGGTGGCATCTGTGCATCAAAGCACACCCCTGGTTTCCAGGAACAGCAGCTCTGTTATCACAGAGGAGTCTGGGCTGGGATGATTCACTGTAAATGGGAGCCAAAAGGCATCTTGGGGCAGTGTCTGCTGCAGTCTGGCCTCCCACAGCAGGTATTTATTGCCTTTCTCCAGAGAGACACATCAGTTTGTCCCAAGCACAGCACCAGGGAGTTTTTCATTACCAGCTTGCCATGGGAATTACCATTTTGTTCCCAACTGGCCCTTCCATCGTCCTTTCTGTCTCAGAGTTTCAGCTGCAGAGGTGAAAGGCAACTTGTATTTATGCTTCTTGCTGGTTCCAGCCTAAATTAACCCATTCCTTTCTTGACCCTACAAACCTCTTCACGACCACACTTGTTCAAAAATAAATCCCAGTCTTTCAAAAGCATTTATTCTCTTAAAGAAGAGTGAAAATGACTGTTTTCTTGATTATTGGTTTGCTTGGTTTTGTTCTTTTTTTTTAAAACAAGGTCAAAATTAAGCTGTAAATGGCACATGGGATGCCAGGGCTCAAGTACGATTATTTTTACTGAGGCTGAGCAGTGCCTTACTTTTTAAAGAGCCCCCACTGAAATAAAAAACAAAGAGGACAGATATGACAAAAGACGTGTGACTCAATCTTCTTTTCATAACACAGATTAATCCCAGTCCTCATTTTATGCTTTTAGACTATCTGAGTAGGCAACAGCATGAGAGTGCACTGTATTTGTTATTTTGGCTCTGCATCTTGCACCAGCTGCCCCTCACCTATATCTGCAAAATATTATCTAACCCAGTGAGCCACACACATTAAAACACAGTCTGGAGTCTGTTCCCCTTATCTGCATTTAGAAAGGCAGTTTCTAAATGCAGATACCAAGTAAAACCAAGTTTCGTTGGCAAAAAGATGCACCATTTCTACTTAAAATTCCCTTCTGCCTCCAGTGTGTGTGATTCAAGCTCAGATGCCAATGCCACGTTAGTGCTCCAGGAAACATTCACTTCTCTCCATCCTCAGCAACAGTTTAATTTCTGCTTTCAGAGACAGAGAGTGAAATGCAAAAAACAAGTTAAAGCAAAACCTGGAATTGCTAATTTCTTTCTAAAAAGTAAGGATTGCCAGTCAGGAAAGGAAAGAAGAAAGATATCTGCATCCCACTGTTGAAAAACACGGTGAAATATAGCCAAGGCCAACATCAGAGTGGTGGTTTAATGGAGTTAGAAATCTTTTGAACATGCAGGAGCAGCAGAAAATATCAACAAAGAATAGCATTCAAGTGGCAGCTTGTTCCAAACCACTTTCCAATCAATCTTCAGAAACCTGGCAAAACTGCAGACTTCCTCATATTTCACAAGCACGTGAATTTTGGAGAGAAATGAACTATTCACGTCTGCAGCACATCACTGTTCCTTACACAAAAGCATTAGCTGGAAGGTGCTTTTTATTCTGCAGCAAAATGCACATACAAAGAAAACTTGGCTTGCTAAAGGCTCCTTTTTCTTTATTTTGCAAAAAGATTCTGTATGGCTCATCTCTATAACAGATTTGGCAACATTCTGATGAGCAATACTCTCCTCACTGCATTTCAGCACTGGGGTTTTTTTTCCAGCAGTGAAATATTCCAACATTTGCCTGGCTTTTGTGAAACATGGACAAAAATCTCTCTCATTTATTATAAATCCTGGCAAGTCAGAGATGTGCTGAAGTTACAGGGACTCCCACACACTTCCATGCACTCAAGGGAAGTTGGCAGTACCTTAAACTTTCCAAGACAAGGAATATCCACTGATAGACAGAACAAGGCTCAGTTTTGGTTTGGAGTATTCACAACATTTCAATTCAAATCTCTCACCATATAAATTAATCCTGCAGTTCACAGTGATTGTGTTCTGGTGAGCCATAACCATACATTTCAATATCTGAGTACAACACTAGTGGTGAGAAATTGTTTATATAATGAAAGCTTGTCATCAATGCTAGAGTTGGATTTTTCTTCTTTTCAATTACATAAATTAGAAAATAAAAAAAATATCTAGAAATTAGCTCCATTTCTTAATTTCAGAAGCTGTTCACTGAGTTACTGACATTTTTAAAACCTGAGCCAGAAAGGGAACACAGTCCATGCAAAAGTTGCTGACACAGAGTTGCCTGGAAGTCCCACCCACCATGAAGTTTATAAAAGCTGGGTTTGGGAAGTGCTCAACAGGGAAGTGTATTACAGTTATATCCCAAAATTGTGCCTCCCAGTGGCTACTGCCTGGAGAACAAGAGGATGGACTAATGATTATCACAACTGGTTTGAAAAACAGTTCCACCATCTGCAGCAAACCCTGGGCAATGATTCACTGTTGGCTCCTGAACTCTTCAGTTATAAACACAGATCAGAGAAATCATGTAGCAAAGTAATGCTCAGCATAAGGAAAAATAACAGAATCCAATTCAGCCTTTTCCAATTTAATGTTTGATTTGAGGTTTGGTTTTGCTTGTTTGTTTTTCATTTGTTTGTTTTATTTTTTTTTTACACGGCTCTCTTCAATTTCAGGAAAAACATATATTTTCATTCATCCAGGCTGAAAAAGTCCACAATAGAGCTGCTTCTTAATTCAATATAAACAACATGTTGGCAAATTTAAAAGCAGGCCTTCAGCCTCTGCCTTAGAAGGCTGGGATATGTGGTCACCTCATAAAAGGACTCTTTGGAGTCAAGTATCTCAGTGTCTAACACGTCTAAACCAAACTGGATTTCACAATTTAAGCACTTAACCTAACAAAAGCATGGCAAGGTTTTGTCAGGTCGCCCAACCAGCTAACTGAAAAAGCTTCTCCACTCATTTCTCTAGCATTCCTCTAAGCTAAAACCACCTTAACTCTTAAACTGAAAAATCAACAGCCATAAATTCAGCCACCTGACAATGCTGCTTTTTACAAACTCCCCATGATTTGCTACGTTTTGTCATTTTGGGCATCCCTGGTTTGGTAAATAGTTGTCTTTAGAATTAAAGGAAGATCCTCTGCTTCCAAAAGATTTCCTGCTGCTTAACAAATGAAAGTGTACTTAAGTTTACAGCCATCAAATGACCAAGAAGCCTTTGGTACTTACAAACATGAGCCGTGTAGGGATGTTGTCTGATTGCACCAGAGGATTTTTGTACAGCCAGATCTCTTCTGGTTGGATCACCCGCTGGAATGGATCCAAAAACTCTGTAAAACTGAAAAAAAACAATTAAAGACACAAGTTTTTCACAGTTGGAAATGATGACCAAAAACCCCAGAAGAGTTCTGCTGATTTAAAACTTCCCCCAAAGTTAAATATGTATGAATTGTCCGTATTAATACATTGCTATCCTACCTCATGGATTTTTAGTAATAGAATCCTTACAAATATACCCCTCAGAAATGGCTTTTAAAAGTCTATATTCCACACTTTATAAAAGTTCCATAAACACTGCTGTGGAGAATAAATTGCCTTCTTTGTTGTTTGGGGTTTTTTTGCAGGAAAAGTGTGCAAATAACATTGTGGGATTAGATAAATCATGTAGCAGGTCTTTTACCCTGAAGAAATTTTATACTAGATATCAAATCCAAAATGTCTTTCAAATGCCAAGATTCAGACTTTGAAGCATGACTGTTGTATTTGCAGGATCACAAAGCAGGGATAAAGAAGCAGCCCGAACAATTCCTTCTACTGATGGAAAGAAGAGATAACTTTAGAGGGTATCTCCAAAAGAGACTTACTACTAAAACAGAATGGGCTGTCAAGCTTAAGAAGAACCTGGTTATGCCAGAAAAGTCTCATTCTACCAAAACAGACTGGTTTTAATTCCATTATTATGTCATTTAGCTCTCTTACAAAGCAAGCAAAAAAAAAAACCACCCAAACAAGCCAAAAACCCCCATGGTTTTGTAACTGTATTATTTTGAAATGAAGAGCATCAAAATAAAATGTTGAGGTTACACTGCTTGATAGAAAGTAAATTATTTGTGTGGGTACCTTTCATCAGGCACTGAGAGGGAAAGCAGGAATTGTGATCTCTGACTGTATTAAGATTCAAAAACCTTTTATGGCTGCATAATTTGTCTCACTTCATTTAAACCATATTCCTTTTTCCACCAAGTCCTTCACTGTTCTTTAAGTTTTTTAGGCTTTGAAGTCATATCAGACTTCCTGGGAGGTCTGGCCTTTGCTCTGCATTGCTCATTTCAGGTCTGATTTATTGGCACTCAAAGAAAGGCTGTGGAAAGAAGATACAGGGACCAGTTTTGTGCAGACTGGTCTCACCCAGTGAGCCCAGCCAGAACACAGAAGTGCAGCAGCCCAAAGCTTTTCTTAGTGTAAATTTTCCAAAGCCCAAGGGCTTTAAAGCTCTCCTGTAATAGCAGGTTTTATACCAGTAACAGGCAAATCAACTGACTCTGTAAGGAGAAAAAGCTCAAAGCGATTTTTAAAGCAGAGTAAAATTAAACCATACTTATATATGCAACTCTCCCCAGTGAAGATGAGTCCTCAAATCCAGCCAGGTCAGCTATTTCCTAAATACAGTCTTACCCAGTCTTCTGGGTCTGGGGAAATCCTCCTTTTCTCCCTTCTGAGGGCTGACCTGCTGCTCTTTGTTTCTCCCTGTGCTCTCAGATCTCAGCCTCAGCTCCAGTTTCCAGCCACACTCCTGCCCATGGGGGGTTGCAACTGGATCACCTTTAGAGGTCTCTTCCAACTCCAAATTTCCTGTGATTTTCTGACCCCCTTCACCTGAGGACAGCCAGACTCCCACCAGACAGAGTACAAAAAAGCCCAACTGGCCTCTCCTTTCCTTTCCTAAAGGAAAACAACAAATCTGAGGACCAACCATGTCAAACACGCTCTTGACATTTGTAACAATGGTTATTTTTCCTTCACTGACCTCCATGGACAACAAGATTATTCTGGGAGCTTAAGGAGCCTGGTATTGCAAGGAGAATATTTGCTGTTATACTCAGCTCCTTCAAATCCAGAGTCTGACCCTGCTCTCCAAAGAAGGTCAAGGGGAGCTTCAGAAGTGTCAAAACACTTTGTTTCGGTGTTTTCCAGAAAGAAAACTCGAATTATTTAAGTTTAAAACTTGATATTTTTTTTTTAAGCTTAAAAAAACAATGGCTTGTGCAAGACATGAAAGTGGAAGACATTTCTAAAGAACAGTTCCAGGAAATAAACAACTTCATATATGAAAAATTCATTTTACACTTCTCTCTTCAACTAGAAAAATAAAGGTCAAATCCCAAACCATGCAAGCAACTTTGCTTCTAAATTTCAGCTAAAAATATATTATTTTTTGTTTCAGTCTTTAAAGATATTGATGGCAATACAGAGAAGCAATTAACTGCTGGTTGAAAGGGTTCAGTTGCTGAGCAGGGTCACAGGCCTGGGTATGATGCACTGTCATAAGATTTAATGCCTTTGAGAGCAAAATAACAGATGTGCTAATGAGATGAAACTATAATAAATAATAGAAATAATATCTGATTTCAGTTGAGGACTGATTTCCTGATTAATACATACTCATCTGTACTCATATAAAGAATGAGTAATTTCAACAAATCTATCAATGACAGTAATCATTATTATTATTTGATGTAACAAGTTTTGTATCCACTACATATATAAATCTGATTATGTATTCATTTATCTCTTTGGCTTTTGTTCTGAATGTCTTCCAAGAACAGTGTTCAAATATGCTGAAACAAATGAAAAAAAAAAATCCTGAAAATGGGTAAAATAATTTCAAAATCACTATTGAAGGAGAGAAAAAAAATAGATGCAGAAGGCTGCAGATCCCATCTGTGTGAACAACACAGAAATAGAAAGTAAACAGTTAAAGCAAAGTGACTGTATAAAAAGAAATCACTTTTTTTTTTATCTTCTGAAAGAGCTCAACAGCTAATTAAATTTTTATGCCAAGACACATAAGAGAACAATTCTCTTCTTTTTTAAAGCTTCACCAATGGGTGACTGGATATGAGATTTCAGTAGCTTGAAGGCAATTCCCCTTGTACTCTATTAAACAGCCATGAGGACACACTGGTTTCTGAGCTGCCTGACACTTGGTGATTTATGTTCCTTCATCCCAACCCAAAGCACAGTCTATCACTACTCCTGAGCCAGCACAAGCTTGTTTAAATGACTGGATGCTACTAGAAATGATTGTATTCCTCAGATAAAGACAGCTGATTTCTAGACATTTTCTATTATGGCTGGAATTACAAACCCAGCCACGGAACATCCCCTGGTAGCAGGTGGGCAAAAAAAAAAAAACTTACTTTGTATTAGTACATAAAAATTTAGTCTTAGGTTTTTGGCCTGAGATTTTCTTCAGATTTATCTATTTGTCCAACACTTTTAACAGTTTAACAGGCATGATTTTGAACACTTCAGCCTGATGATATTTATGTTTCAGGTATAAAAGGACTTCCATGAACTTCAAGAGCCTTTAACTGTGACTTTCAAAGCAAGCTAAGGGAAACAGGAGCCCTAATTCCATTAAAAACATCCCTGAGCAGCAGGTGCCCAAGTCTCTGCAGTTGCTTTGGACAATTCCCAGGTTCATTAGCTTCATTTCCATTTAACAGCACGGAGCCCTTTTAAGATCATTTCATGCAAGCACCACATCACAGCCAGACCCAGGTAAAAGTGCACAGAAGTTCTGTGATAATATGGACTAATAATACTTTTTGGGGGGATTTTTTATGAAACCATTCACTGGTAAGTGCATGAATCAAACCTTACATAAATATCTTGACCACTGCCTGGCCCTCAGCAGCACAGCCCTCAGCTGGTGGGCAGGGGGAGAGTGGGAACTGGGAATTTTTGCCTTTTACTTTGTCCCTTGCAGACAAGGCTTTTCCCAAGTGACAATCCCTGAGAGGACAGAGCAGTACATATGGGATGGCAAGAAGAGAAGGAACATGAACTCGAGGGAGCTGGGATTTCCACAAAGTAAAAACAGGGGATAAAGACAAGATAAGAGATATTTAACAGTGCCACCAGAAATTAATTTAGAAGAACTATAGTTTGAAAGTAAAAAAAAGGATTACTTCTCCTTTCTTCTTGGACTCTTTTTGAAAGAAAGGAGAAACTTAATCTAATGTAATATATTATTTTACTGCAGAAGAAATAATTAAGTTTATATATATGTGGTGTACCTGCCGTGTTAAATTGTGCAACAGGTTGTTCTGACCTGAAAACTGCGTGGTTGTGAGCAGTGTCAGGGGTGCTGGAGTTGTCAGCAGGGCTCTGTGTTGCTTGGCCTATTTACAGTGTATTTACACAACACAGAACTCAGTGAGGGATTCTCACACAACAGATTCACAGCCCCAAACTTTTGAAGGAAGAGCCATAAAACACAACACATCATCAGGCACCACAGCTGAGAAGATAAGAAAATTATATCCTCAAAGCCAGAATTTGCTTTAGGGGTTTCCCACAAGTGATTTAGGCTAAACAGAACCTAAACACACATCAGCTGTGTACACTGCATTGAACACTGTTTATCCACATCCTCTTTGCTCACATTTAAATCCAGGACTGCAGCTTATCCATTCTGAAACATGCTTAGAGTGGGAAATGCCTTCATGTCATGCTATCTGATATACCTGGAGAGAACAACTTATTTCCATGCCATGAGAAAACCTAGGCTTGTTTATTCCCTAGAGGTAATATTAAAGAAAAAAAAATGTAATTTCTTGGTGGTTATTTCACAAACTCCTGCCAAGACAGACAAAATATGAAAAGCTTGAAGTGGTGTGTGGCTGGAATGCAGAATTCACAGAACTGAAGCAGAGAGGAGAGTGATGAGGTGAGATAAACAATGCCTGTGGTTTGTCCCCATCATCCTGCTCCCCACGGAGCTGCAGGAGTACAGATTCTGCAATGCTGCTGTCTGTGCACATCAGCACAATGAGACAGCTTTGTGCCAGCTCAGAGGTTACCTTAAGGAAAGAGATGTGAGACATTTAATATCTAAAGTAATCTGGGAAATCCACAGCTCCTCAGCCATGAAGAAGGGGTACATAAATAGGGCCAAGACTCAATTATTAATGAAGAAGTGCAGTTTCACCAAGGAAGAAGCTGCCATGAATTAAAAATATAACTTCAACAACATAAACTTTAGTTGGATAGAAGAAACTTTCCCTGTGGTTAAGGCACAACACTGGGTATCAAGAGATTTGATGTTTTCTGCCACTGTTTCCCAAAGGTAGGGAAAACCATTCCAGCAGGAAGTGTCAGTGCCAGTAGCAAAGCAAGACTCCTAATGCTCCAGTTTGCTCTGGCCTGGTACTTAGAGATGCCAAGTACACCCTGCTGGCTGGCAAACATTCTGGTAGGAAAGGAAGAGCTTTAACAGAAGAGCTCCACAGAAATCAAAGAAAAGAGTTATTTAAAAAATATATTAGAATTTATATTGCAACAGATGCTGAATGCAAACGAAGTGTGTACATCAGAACAGAAACCAATGTTTCATTAGTTTTATTCTTCATAGGCTTTTATGGAAATGTGCTATTGCAAACATCATTTTAGCTGCACTAAAATCAATTAAGGAATGTACACTCACACTGACATGGAAGCAGCTGCATCAATAAATTATCTCTACCTTCTTAACAGTTAAAAACTTGTTTCCCAGTACAATGCCATGCAGTGTATATACCTACTATTTCTGATTAACAATGTACAATCCTGATATAGAGCTTTATGGGGTTTGAGTGTCCTGCAGGATACAGAGTAGTTAATATTCAGCAGGAACACCCAAAAAAGAAAATTCAGAAGCGTTTTTATTGCCACAGAAATGAGATCTGATGCCTCTTTTAATTTGTCTGTAGGTACAAGTATTTACAAAGGCTGGGAGGAGTCCTGGCAAGAAAAAAGGCTGCAGGAGGCATTTTTCATTCAGTCCCTATTCAGTGCCCAGTACACCTGTGGGAACAGAGCAGGTTCATAGATCTTTTTTAACTCCTGTACTTTTGAGAAGCCAAACCCAAAATCTTTATACCACTTTCTATAACATTTGATACTCTGATCTGAAAGTATACAGCTTTCCCCCACTTTTAATTCAGTGGGTGCACTTTTATCCAGAGAGGAGCCAAACGTCAATGGAATTAAATCCTGGGACTGATAAAGGCAAAGGGGAAGAGCAATTGTTTTGGTTTTCTTATTTAAGATCACTGGCAAGTAGATGACTGGTTCTTGAGGGCAGGTTTGGCTTCAGATGAGTCACTATGACTCGATGGAAAATATATCTGAATATTTTAAATTAGCTACCAATTGCAGTGTGACATTTAATTAGCACATATGCCCACGTTAGCCCTTCAGATATATGAGAAATCATTTTGATTAAGAAGGAATTGAAAATAAATTCTGATGCAGTTTTACAAATGCAGATATTACCATAGCAGTCATACTTCCCAGCTGTGCTGAAAAAGGGGTTTTTTAGTATTTTTCTTCACCAGTGCTATTACTGATCCAACAAAACCAACCATGATGCAAGACAGGTTTTTCAACCAGGATGTGTTTTAACCAGAGTCTGTGCCAGTCAGGGTCTCTGAATTACTGTTCCTAAATCTGCTACAGCACCTGACTTGTGCCACAGGTACCCACATTGAATCTATATATGAACAGAAACAGGTTAAAACCTGACCCAAAACTTCTGCTCAGATTTTATCTTCCTTCTTGTGCCTTCTGAATTCAAGAAACAATAGGAGCTACAAGAATCAGCAAGGAGGCAACAGCTGAGGAGTCTTGGCTCAGCTAAAAGCTCAGATCTTGAACTAAAACCAATATAGATTCACAACAGGAGTCCTGCAGCTTATATATCTCATTTCTATGTTATTTCATATGTCCTCAGAATACCTGTATGAAACAGTGAATGAAGAGTCTTTTGAAAAGATGAAAAACAAAGAACAGCCTGGAGTTTTAGAACCTAATGTTAGTTTTCTTAGTAGTACTTAAATTGTATTTCTACTGTTTTCTCAAGCTCTGGCATTTGAACTCCCTCTAAGTAAACAATTTCTTTCTTGTGACATAATTTAAAGCTAAGAAGAAAGGGAAAGGACTATCTGAGCATGCATGAACAGCCCAAGAACAAGGAGTTTGTGCACCTGAAAGAATCCCTAACCTTCCAAAACATATGTTCTCCTTGCTTAGGGGCTGAGCACTTTGAAAGCAGGTAACACTAAATATCACTGAGCATCCTTATTGCCACTGTGAGGTGACTGACTTTAGGAAACTCTCACAGTCAGTGGGATTAAAAATGGCTTTCCAGGCAGGAAACTACTTAACTCGTTTAGATGCACCTTTTCACCATCTTATCTTCCTGAAAGAAGAGGAATATTTGGGAATGAGCAAGGTGAAAGGAAGGAAAGAGGGGAGAGCTGGTCATGCTGCATTGCAGCTTTGAAGAGAGGAGCAGGAACCAAGGGTGGCTATACTGAAACAGGAAAAAAAAAATTCACTGCAAAATGACTCAAAGTCACATATTTTGGCTTGGTTTTAACTTTTAAAACTTTCTGTGACCTGAGATTGAAGGTGATCTTTGCTTTCCGGTCAGCAGAACATCAAAGAAACCCTTCTGAAACAAAAACCATCTTTGGTTTGGCGTTTGGCCGCTCCTGAGGTGAAAAAGCAGCTCAGCCCTTGTGACCCCTGCTCACAGGGAGCACTGGGGCACTCCAGGCACAAGGCAAACAGGTCAGAGCTGCTCCTCACTGTGTCAGGGTGCAGAACTTAGATAACCCAGCACAGCTGCAGTGCTGTCACACAGAGAGTTTTACACAAATAACAGGTACCAACAAAGTGAGGACTATTGGTTCCTGCTTTCGTTGCATTATCTCTCATTTTAGTTAATAAAAAACGTGATTTATGGTATCAGTTGTTGCCTCTGGGCTCTGTTTTTATTAAATATACTCTACGATACAAAATATTCCACAAAAGCCATTTTAATGTGTGTTTGGGGAGGAGAAAGCAGAAGGAAAGGAAATGCTCTGTATAGCAACACTGGTGTAGCTGTTAGAAGTGTCAAAGCTGGCAGCTGTACATGATCTTAAAATGAAAACCAGAATTCATCTTACATGCTTCAATCAACTAAGCACATATCTGAATAATGAACCAACACCCGAGGGATGCAATCTCAATAAAAGGGAGGATTAAGTAGTATCAAAAAAATTGTCCAAAAAAAGGTGACCAAACACATTTTCAGACCATTTTTTTTGGATTAAAAATTCAGGAGCTCATAAGGAAGCAGGAAAGAGGAGAAATACTGAGGCCCAGTCTAGAAGGCTCCAGCAAGAGTTTCTTTGTGTGAAATTAAAACATTCATTTTTGTTCAAACATATTTCAAACTGAAAGGAAATATTTTCTCTGGGTATCCATTCAACTTGCTTAAATAAAAAAATGCATTTTAAAATAAAACACTTTGGTATTAATTCCGAGACACCTTTTTTGGCCAAGTTATTTAGTAAATGTAATACAAATTTACAAGTTTGTTCCAGTTTTTCCTTCACAGTTGCTGTAGGCAATGAGTTCCTTTTTCTCTTGGGATAAAAAAAAAACCATGATCTGCTTAATGATATTCACAATCAAATCCAACTATATTAAAACCACTCAGCCCAAAAAAACTTGTATGAGTACTAAATGTTCCAGAGTATTAGTAATTATTAAAAAAAAATAGTAAATTATAATAATGGGGAATAAGAACATCACTTTTTGCATTTTGTAGCACTCACTGAAGTCCAATAACAACAGTTACACTCCTGGAAAGCACCTTGGACAGCAGATGAAGGAAACTATTAATGTTCTCTCTGCAGGCTGTGAGAGCACAGACAGGCTATTAGACCTGCTCTCCCATTAGTGAAAATTGGCAGCTAATGAAAATATAACACTTTATATCAAATGATCCTCTCCTCTGTTGTTTGCCACTTGCCAGGCTCTCACCACACAGGCCACAAATCCTTCAGAGCTGAACTATTTCTGAGCTATCATTTGCACCTCCATTATATCATTTACACCTCCATCACACAACCTGAAGAAGCAGAAAAACTCTGCACTCCAAACAGGGTAAAATGTTGACCTGCCAAGATTGCAGAGTAAAACATTTCACCTAATCTAGGATTTCATTTTCCCCCCAGTCTCATCAATGCAGAATATTTAGCACACAGACTCTGGCATCACAGCTTCTGTTCAGTGTTTGCTGAAGTTTTCTCCAAATAACTTCATATTGGTGCTGCTGTTTCCTCCTCTGCCCATCATGACGAGTCAAAAATCAAGACATTTTGCTATAATGTCTTTAAACTTTTCCCTGCACACTGGGAAAGTTTCAGGCAGTATAAACCTCAGGCCACTAAGCTGATTTTTTTTTACAAGACCACCCAGTCTTGTCTCCTCACAACAAAGCAAAACCTGGTGTAAAACACACCCAAGACACTTCAGTGTAACTTGCTTTTTAAAATTTCCATTGGTGGAGGATTCTACACGTGCCTCAGGCACTCTATCACAGCACTGGAGTCCTCACAATTAGTTGGTATTTCCCCACGTTCACCAAGTTTCCCTTGTTACTATTTTAAAAATCTTTTCTTTCTGTGCAATTCCCAGCTTGTCTTCTTCACACATCTTTATGGAGCTGCTTACATGTGAAAATTACTGCCATGTCCCCTCAGATTTCTAGATTAATCAGCTCAATTATTTCTACATTTTCTCAGAAAAACATGTTTTCTACACCACTCTTACCATCTCCCTCACTCCCCCCCAGCTCTCTGGAATTCACATACATAATTAATCTTAATCATCCACTTACTATGAAAACACCAGTTGTCAACCCTCTTACTCTACCCTACAGCAAAACAATTTCCACTTATGCATTTTATCTATAGGCACTTTTAATTAGAAGTCAGTGGTATTTTAACAGGGAAAATATTTAGCCATTTGGATGGTAAAACTGTTTTGTAATGCAGAGAAACAAACAAATGCAATACCCAGTGATGGCAGCAATCTGATTTTCAACAGAGAAATAGTCTTAATCTATTTTTTTTTTTTTTTACAGAATCATCTCAATCATTGACAGAGTTTCTTGCATAGCTTTCAGACTTTGTCCTTTAATCCTTGCCAATATGGATGTGGCACTCAAGCCTCCCCTGTTCAGTGTCAGCACGGCCCTTACTGCACAAAAAAAGTTACAAGGCACACTAAATATAACCCTTGATCCACTTTTAGCATCAAGAATTCTGCCAGCTCTTTCCAAGTACTCACTTTTCAAAGTCAGTGACAGACTGGGAGACCATAAAGATCTTGATTTACTGTGCCAGATGAGTGCATTCTCAGCAAAAAGATCATACCTGTATTAAAAGTCTTTCCCATCAGAAACACAGTTGTGTCCTATCTTGACTGTGCTTAGGTCAAAGTATATAAAAATCAATTTATTAAAGAAAAATTTCCCCTATGAGAGCCCCATCAGTCTCAGTAGCAGTCTCACTATAAAACACCCTCAGTCGGGCTAGAAGCAAATAAATACACATGTCAAAGTCTGTGAGTAAATAGGATTCAACAAGAAGAGACACAAAGTCACCATTTACTCCTCAAAAACTCTGGAGCAGATGCTTTGGCATTTACAATAACATCCTTTTTTAGCGTGTATTCAGCTGTGAGTTTAGCCATGGAGATCCCAGCCTATTAGCAGGACAATTAGAATTCCTGTTATTAAATCCCCTTCCAGCTTCCCTTTCCCCCCTCCCACGGGACTCAGGGAAGACAAATGAAATAAATTTGTTCCACAATCTGAAAGTATTGATACAACAGTCTGTAAAAACAGTTTATCTCTGCACTGACCAAAATCTGCACAAAAAGACAAGCATATTTTCTCCTGAATAACTGTTAGCAAAGTCAGTAAAATCATACCCTAATAAATACAATATGAAAATGATGGAAACAGAAGCTTTGACAAAGTGGAACACCAAGTATCTGAACACCAGGTTGACCCTGAGTGGATGCCAAGTACCCACCAGAGCCACTTCATCCCTCCCCTCCTCAGCTGGATGGGGGAGAGAAAATACATCCAAAGGCTCTTGGATGGAGATGAGAACAGATGGAGATCATTCCACAGTTACCACCCTGGGCAAAATAGCCTTGAGGGGGGGAAACCAGTCTAATCACAGCAGAAAAACGAGAAAATAAAATCTAAATCTCAAAATACCTTCCCCCCCCTCCCTACCTTCTCCCAGCTTTACTCTGATTTTCTCTCCCTCCTCGCCTCCGGTGGGGAACGAGGGCTGTGATCACATCATCCCATGTTGGCTCAGCAGTTCCTTCCTCCTCACACTCCTTCCCTGCTCCATGCTGAGGTCCCTCTCCCAGGGCCAGTTCTCCAGGAACTCCTCCATGAGTCCTTGCCCAGGGCTGCAGTTCTCCATGAGCTGCCCCAGGAGGGTCACGAGCCCTGCCAGCAAAGCTGCCTCCCACATCAGGGCAGGCACAGGGTTCTTTGGTTGGGTGCTTCATATATTACACCAGGTAGAATAAATACTTAGGGCCTTTTGTTTTTACAGTAACCTGTCAAGGACACAGTGCTGAGCACAGCTAAAATTCAGGTTACTCTGAGATATATCAGCTACATTCAGGAGCTCCATGTCTGACTCTCCCATCACTTCAAAGGTACCACAGACTCTGCTGAGCACTGGAACAAGTCTGTTGCTTGCCACTGGAGCTCAATATGCAACCTTTGATATGTGTTCTCAGATCCTGAGCACCAAAGAGGCTGTCTTTTTTTATAGCAGGTCTTTCCCTTAACTGTTTGTTAACCCTAGTCAGTGAACTAGACTTCAACCTGTGCCACAAAACTGAATCTTTCCCTCATTTTAACATGTCAATTATGGTTTACAACAGTGCACCTATTTTGAAACAGGTTAGCAAACATCTTAGTGTTCTCATTTCTTATTATCATTACTAGCTATGAAACTATGAGAAACAAAAATATTATTTTTATAAGTGTATCACAAAGTTGTAAGATATTCAAGTCCCAGACTGGGACTGGGTGTCAGGGACTTTTTTGGCCAGGTAAGAGAAATATAAAAATTCCTAAAAATTAAAATCTTTCAGGGCCATGTGAGGGTTTCTCTTCTCTCTTTCAGCTAAGAACAGAGGAAGATCCATAATTTTTGACAGAGGATGTCCAGCGGCCAATGGAAAGAAGGGAAAGCCTCTTTTCAGAGAAAAGAAACCTTTTTAGGCAGAAATGAATATATCAAACTTATCTGAAAAGGGTGGGGATTTTGTGAAACTATAAAATGTATGGAAATTAAACCAAAAGTGTCTCTTTCCCCAGAAACTTGGTGTGAGAAAGACCCAATGCGTTGAATAAATTCTTCCTTGTTTCTTTGTTCCTTGAGTTTATGCCATCTTTCTAAATTTAAAAAGAGGAATATTTTCCACAAAGCCAACGCTGAAAAAGCTCTGAAGTTGTTCAAGGGTGTGGGCTACCTCCCAACACAGAATTTATCAATTAAGTGAAGGAAGGGTGAGCAAAAGAAGTATTACTCTCACTTTCTTGGTGAGAAATTAGGGTACACAGACATGAAGTCCAAAACTGTTTGGATCAGAAGCCAAAACCCAGGTTCCAAACCAAGTCAGAATTATCAGATATTCAAACTGAGAAGGTAGGACACAAAAAGACCAAGCAGCTCCGGTGGCCAAACACCTACTTCACTTGGAAACCTTCAGCTATAGAGCCCAGGCTTAAAAGGTGCTTTCAATCCTTGGTCCAACTGATTTGTGTAATTTTGCAGTGTTTGAGTCAGAGTGAGGAAATAAATCTGAATGTCTCAGACTGGTGATTTCTTCTCAATCTATTTTGTGTGTGTTCCCTACAGATCTCCAGCTCAGTCTATCCTCCAAACATCCAGTCAACAGGAGAGAGAAAAGGCAAGCACAGTCTGTGAGAAGAGCAAAGCCAAACTGCAGCATTGTAGAATTTCCTCAGGTGATTGATTTTCTGTCTGTGTTAACAAGACAATATTTAGTGTCATTTATAAGGGCAACGTATCCACAATATCCAGATCACCACTCCAGGACAAAGAGAGCTACCTAAAAGAACTTTCCATGCTAAATTATTTCATGCATATTCATAACCTGATTAAAATCTTAACATTGTAAACATGCAGAGAAACGGCTTTTATTTACTTACACCAGAATCTGACCATGGCACACACACAGAACATGTCAGCATCAGTCAATCCTGCAAACTCACATGTGTGTGATGTATACATGTGTTTACCTGCAGATAAACATTTATTCCCAAGGGAGGCTGCTAATGAGACTGTGCTGTAGGGAAGATATCCAATTACTCTAAATGACATTCACATTTTAGTCACATCACATGCCCTGAAGAGCTCGAGGTTGGGTGAAGAAATCCCTGAAACACTGTCTTTTTAATCAATTAGCTCTCAAAACATCAGCAATATGAGGTTGACAAGTCATTGGGTTAAATATACCACAGCACACCCAAATTCCAGCTTCCTACCAAGAGACAATGGTGTGGCCTTCTAAAACTTTTCAAACAGATGCACAAAGTTTTCCTTGCAAGAGATACCTAAAAGAGACCATCGTGTATTTTGCTAAGAAACAAAGACATCCCTCAGGCTCACTCTGAGCTACCACTCATTGAATTCTTTTGAGGACAGATAAAAAAACATTGTTTTAAGGGCATCACTCCTGTGTAAAAATACCAGACTTGCTCACAAATCCTTTTACAACTGGCTTATCTTAAAAAAAACACCAAGTCAGTCAAAACAATTTGCTTCCCTCAATCATCCTCTAAGTGACAAATGCCACTGGGCACGTGGATCAGATGAAAGACTGGCCACGTTTACCATGTTTTAGCATTAATCAAGCATCTTAAGATGCTCCAGGTCATAGGAATAAGTACAGAAATTAAGAAAACAGAGATGCAAGACTCAAATTCAATCATTCTTCAAATTAGCACTGGATATTTTCCGTAAACAGAGTACATCCTCATAGTTATTATATTAAACAATAGACCATTTCTACTTCTGAAACTTTACGTCAAAAATTTCACTTCTAAAAAACAATTCAGTTCTGTACTCACATATAGTTATTAACAAACAAAAACCTAAACAAAAATATGAAGTGAGAATTGATTAAAGCCAAGGTTTCATTGAAAAATATTCCGTTATGCAGTTTCAAATAACAACGTAATGGCCAAATTATAGGATCAGAATTTTCTTCACCTAGAAAGTAGCAAACCATCCACCTTCCATCAAATCACTTCAGCCCAGTCAAAAGGTGCAAGGTCACATATTTAGAAAACTTAAAATTATTTTTTTAATGTTAAGGAATTGGGAAAAACCGTGAGGCAGAACAGAAATCTCTCCTTGCACTTTGTAAGGTGTACCTTGAGAGCTATTTTGCTGAAGGTACTCAACCAATTACCTATTTACCTTCCCAGTCAAGTGTGCATTAAGCATATTTTTGACTGCAGCCACTTGTGTTTGGGTTTTGGGTGTTTGTTGTTTGGGGCAGGAGTTTTATTTAACTCCTGCTTCTCAATTTCAGACAGCTGTAGTTCTTCTAATACATCTCTCCTAACTAATCCCTCCTTCAATACCAGTAAATCCTGAGGGCTAAAATGCCCTTCAGCACAGATCTCTCTAAATGCACAGAAGCCCGAGTTGCTAAATTTCAATGCCTAATCCGGTCTTTAACAGCTAAGTGAACACTTAGCAACTGCCAAGAACACGTCTAGAACCGACTCAGTTGTTATCATTATCCTCCCTAAATGTCTGTAGAATTCAACCCAATCAACACACAGCCATCAAAAGTGTGTGGTACTTCTATGGCTGTTCATTTGCACGATGAAAGATATCTTAAATCATAAGTATAGGTTTCTGCCTTTGGTGGAAGGATTGAAGTTGGTAATTGTGGCAACTGGAGGAAAAAAAAAAAGCCAGTCTTTAGTATAGAAAACATGGTTGTTGTTGCTGTAAAACACATCCCCATTGGCAATACATTCCATTTCAGCAATCAGCAACAGGAGTTTCCACACCTCCATTTTTATGGAAGGACATTTATCACCAAGCAAGGCTACAACATGGAATATGCACCTTGATTCTTTTGCATTCTATGGTACAAAACATGCCAGTATCTCACTCTGAGTTATATGAATTGTTAGGCTGAAGCTAAAAGACATCTGGGAGGCACAGATGGCTCACGACTGTCAGATGGATGTGGAACCATGACCTTCAAGGTCAGCCTTCTAACACCACAAAGGTTGGTAACGGCCCAAAGTCATCAACACTTTATCAGAATGAGCTAATTCTCTTCTGTCCAGTTCCTCGTGGACAAATATCCGTGTCCCAGCTGGCAATCACAACAGGGATGAGCTCAGACCAAGCCTCCACTCATTTATGTTAATGGCATTCCTTTCCAAGGGAGGTGGAAAATGTGCAGGCTTTCCATTCCTAGAAATCTCTTCTGCAGTACAGCTCAGAGAGCTGCTGCCTGGATTCCAGTCCCAGGGCTTCCAAATTCACCAGTAAAAGTTCATTCTTGAAAAGATATTTCACTGAACTCAGTGCTCCATAAAAATCCTTGCACTGGCTGTGTATAAAGCCACAGGAAATACCATTTTTAAACCTCTGTAACATAATAGTTTCAAAACGTGAGTAATTGCCACTTAAGAAAACTGAGAGAACTACCGAGCAAAAGATTACTTGGGTGTTAAGATTATCTGAATTATAAAGCTATTTTTTTGGTGTACTAGAGATTATATTCTCGGAACCATCGCAAGCAAATAAAGTGAAGTTCTTCATGGAACTAAACACCAACCTGAATTTAGAATACTACAGTGCTTAGTGCTTTTAATGAATGCTCTGAATGACCTACTGAAACATCAGAATTATTCCCCAGAATTCCAAGGAGGAAGAGCCGAGCTACATGAAAATGCTGGAGGTTTTTCCATAGGCATTTGCCATTCTTGGGGACTCTACCAAAAGCTTTTCCATCAGCTACCCTTCAGTGCATTTTAGAACCACAGCATAAAGAGCAGTGAGACGTACAGAACCTTTTAGAGAGGAAATAAAGACAGAGGAGAAGCATAACCAAGAAAGGATCCTTCAAATGGGGTATGAGTTACTAATAAGCATTACTATGATGGTTCAGGTGATGAATTACACACACAATCATAATGAAGAGAAAGGTTCTGATGTACCATCAGATCCTGAGGTCTTGGCTCACCCTGTAAGTCCATGTATTCCAGAAAGGAGTTCTGTTGAGAGGAACAGGTCTCCTTTCAAAGTAAGATGCAACTGAACTGACAGATATCAAAGGTACCTTACAGGATTTTCAGGGTATCAAAATTTACCCCTAAAATGAAGATGATTCCACTTAACGAAACATGTTGCAAATCAAAGGATTAGCATCAATATTCCAGAGAAATGAGCACTGAGGAAAAAAATCAAGCACCAGTAAATTGGGCAAGTTCTTAATTAACCATGAGAGGTTCAGAAAGGACTCGCATCAAAGCATTCAGATTCCCCAGCTGTAAATCAGTACCACAGCTTAATAGATATATCGCCTGCAGCTGTGACCAACAGCCCCCATCGTTAAGAAAACAAACAAGCAAACAACAAAATCTGATTTCCGTGATACTTCTGAGAGGCCACAAAGACTGACAACGCTCACCTTAAAACATTAAGCAAGGGGCATGCAAACTTACACGGAGAGGAACTTTTCTTTGCTCAAATGCACGCAGAACACAAACTGCCTGAGAGAAAGAAGCGGGCACCGCTCTGAAAGGCAAGGGGGGAGCCTGCCTGAAGTACACCCGGCAAAACAGCACGGAACTGCTTTCTGCTGAAAAAGGCAGAGAGCGTTCCTGCAGCGATAGCTGCACATCATTCGGCACCCAGATCTCCCTGACTTTCCTCCCCACACACCAGCGCGCGGATAAGCATTCCCAGAGCCAGCCAGCCACGTTCCATCATCCCCCGTTCAGCCCGAGCTCCTCGCTCAGCTCCAGCCCCAGCCCTGCAGCTCCCCGGCACAGGGTTCCCAGCGCGGGGCTCCCACTGCTTCCCCAGCCAGCTTTTGGGGTGCATTTACCGCCGAGCCAGCTGAGACCTCACAGCGCAAACCACAACCCCCCGAACCAAACCCGCAGCACGCTGGGGTGTTTTTGGGGCTTTTTTGGTTGGTAGCTTTTTGCACGCTTGTCTCCGGCAAAACCCCGAGGGGCGGAGAGAGCTCCCGGCTGCAATATTCCAAACCCCCCGCACCGCGGGGAGGAGAAGGGTGGCAGCTGCCTCTCGCTCGGGCATCCCCCGCGGGGTCCGCCTAAGCATCGGAGACCCCAGGGCGGCGCTGGTCAGGGGATGCAGGAGATGCGGGATGCAAGGGATGCGGGATGCGGGACGGCATCCCAGCCCCACATCCCGCCCCGCTGCGAGGAGGGACCCGGGCACCGCGCGGCAGCGGAGCGAAGTTGCTGCGGGTACTCACACGAAGACCCCGAAGAGCAGCACCCGTATGCCGATCTCGATCGCCAGCTCCCGCATGGTGGGTCCCGGCGCGCTCCCGCAGCCCCCCGCGGCGCCGCCTCTCATCCCCCGCCGCGACGGGGGCACTCGGGTCCAGCTGTGCCGGCCTCACGCCCGCCCTTCCCGGTGCCCCGGAGGGGCCGCGCATGAGCCCGAGGCAGAGCACAGAGGGAGATGGAAAGAAGCAGAGGCAGAGGGCGAGCCCCGCCTTGGGCGCAAAGCCCCGGGCCCCGCCATCCGGCAGGCTTGCCGCGCTGTGCGGGGCGGGCACTGCCGAGCGCCCGCCGCACCCGGGGGAGGGGTCCCGGGCGCTATCGCTCGTGTTCCCCGTGCGGGAGCCGGGGGCGGGATCCTGGGGATTTCCCCTCCCCTCCTTCCCTTTCCGCCGCCCCGCGGGCGCGGCCGAGCAACGGAGCTGGAGCCGGAGCCGCAATGGCGGGAGCCGCGCCGTCCCGCCCGCCCCTCGGGGGCTCCTTTGCGGTGCCCTCGGCGGGGCACTGCGGGCTCCGTGCCCCCTAACGCCGGGAAGCAGCTCGGTGGGGCGCAGGGAGCGCTTTTCCCTGCCCCGTTTAGCGCAGCACTCGCCCATCCTTAGCTGGAGAGCCATTAACCCGTCGCCCATCGGTGCCCATCGCCTCCCACGGCACAGCCGGGTTCCAGCCCGGCTCCGGTGGCGGGCTGGGCAGGCGGTCCGCTCTTCATCGCGGACTCCTGCTGAAGCCCTGCGCTCCGAAAAGATGGAGAAACAAAAATTAAACGGGGCTGGGGGGAGGGAGCACACCGCGCACAGGTAACATCAGGTATTCATGAAGACTTATCCTGCCGTACCAGGGGCAATTACGCACCAGACCACCCGTGCTGGCACCGAGCCTGGCCCATTTACTTTATCTTTGCATGAAGGATTAACAACGTTTGAACGCATTCTACAGGCTGTCCACCCTTCAGACATCTGTGCCATTTTAAACCCTGTTTCTCATTGTTAATGCAGATAACCCAGCAGGTCACTCCTGTGTCACTTGGTCAGATTCTGCCCAATATTATGGCCCAATTATGTCAATGGTTCACTGTCCATTCCCAGAGCTGGGTCCAGCTCAGCAAATGGGCAGAGGCTGTAGTTATGACCTCAAATTGCTGTGATGGGAGAAAGTCAGCAAAACAACCATGGCATTAATTTATTCCTGTGTTTCCTCCAATCCATCTTCCCTTCCTCCCAATGGCAGGCTCTGAACCACCCTAATCCTTGTATTGCCTTAGCCTGCCTTTGCACAGAGTTCATTTAACGTCCTCTGGATGGAGAGACTGGATCCTGAACATCTTTACTGCAAAGGAGTTTCAGCCTTGAGTTATGAAATGCAGCAAACTAATTCACACTTAAATATATTTAATTATCTGCTTTCTTGGGGCCTTTGAAGGCATATCCTTCAGGAAAGTGTTCATAGCTATTAATACTGCACAGTTACAAACCAGCCATCATTGCATTGCAGTGGGGATCCAATTCACTTTACTACATGATTATTGCTAGAGAATTAATGCCAGAGAGGCTTTATTAAACCTATCTGCTTAATATATGCACTATGCATAAAATGGAAGCTTTGAACTCTGAATTAACTACCATGTAGTAAAACTTTTATTGTCTGTGTTTGTGGAAGAAAACAGAGGCACAAGCTTCCATCTTAACCTCATCTACAGATAAATACACCAGTGCTAGATTTGGTGCAAGGAGTATGACTGAAGCCCAGGAAACACAGGTGTGTGACTGGCATTGGAGAGAGCTTTTAAAGTGTTGGTGTTACTTAAATCAGATCTTTCTCCCTTGTATGCCTGATTGCACTAATTTTCAAGACAAAGCTTGGTCAATTACTTATATTCTGGATTTTATAAAAGGTCACTCTCTCTCAGGAAACAAAGCTCAATGGTGAAATCTCCTTACTAAACTGGTGGTGGTGATAAAGGACATGTCACCTTCCTTTGAGGACACTCAGTTGGTTTGTCTTCTGTTGTCAAATATTTGTGCTCCCTCTCCCTTGTGCCCCCAGTGACTCGATGTGTATCTACATTGCAGCTAGGTGTGCACAAGAATAATCTTTGTTTTCATTAATAATCCTTCCTCACAGAAACAGCCTCACAACTTGTGTGAGGCTTCATGCCTTGTCAAGTCAGGCATGAAACAAGGAGTTGCAAAGACTATCAGATAATGATGTCAGAGAGTGTTTGCTTTCCTTGAGCATCTGAGGAAACAGTTACCAGTTCCAGCTCTGGTCACCTTTCCATTTCTGTCCTATAATTGCACATATCTTGTCAACTGTGTTGTCTTAGCCTACGGATCTTAGAATAACAGAGTGGTTTGGCTTGGAAGGACATTAAAGATCCTCTTGTTCCACCCCCTGCCGTGAGCAGGGACACCTTCCACTGTCTGGTTGCTCACAGGATCCTTCAGCATCTTTGACTTTGCTACAGTGTCTTTGCTACTATCCTGCTGCAGGAAAAGGGGATTTTCTCACAGGTTTCTATTAGTGTTTGGAATCACTCAACTGTTACCAGCAGAGCTAATAAACAATGCTGGTTAGAAATTAAATAAAATTTGTCTTGCTGCAGTGTTCTGATTTTCCAATACGTATCAACTGATGGGGATTTATGAAGCATAAACACATCAGATTGATTTTTTCTTTTTTTTTTTTTTTTTTAAACTAGACCCAACTTGCAGCTGTCTGCTGTACAAAACTTGCTTTGACTTTTAAACCAAATACGAGTTAGGGGGATAATTAGCAAGGAACAGATTTTAGGCTACATTGTGGCACTGAGCTCCAACCCAGGTGCAGCACAGAATCACTGCACTACAGCAGATTCTGGGAGCAATCACAATGACCCTGAGAACATCCCAATTTCCTGTTCATGCCATCCCTGCATCAGGCACAGCAAGTGTTCTCAATGCTATTTATTTTCCTAGGTGAGACTGCAAAGAGAACTGATCCCACCCAGGTGGATGTAGCTGTCAAGCCTTTTAGGTGTCTAACTCGGGTTCTCAGGACTTTCCTCTCACAAGGATTAGTTTCTGTCTGAGCCACCTGCAGCCAACTTTCAGTCCACAATGGGATGTTCCCAAGCAGAAAGAGCTGCCCAGCTGATGTGGCTTTTCTGGGGGTGACAGCTCTTCCCCAATGCCACAGGACGTGTGCATGCTTCTCTTGGGGCAAAATCTTGCAGCTCAGGGTAAGCTGAGCTTAAAAAACCCTGATTTTCCCATCAAAACAGATAAAATTCATCCTACAGGAAAGCTGTGGAAAATACCAAATTTGCAGAAAAAGGGACATGACAAAAAAACCGAAGTGGTGGTAACAACTGAAACTGCAGAAGCTGTTTTTTCCCTGGGATCTTCTGGGATCTTAAGGGCCAAAAAACCTCACTAGAAATAATGTTGTCTGTCCAATTCTTTTAGTTGTGGAAGCACTTGAAGCCATGGAGTTTCCTGGGCTGCTGATGGCTTTTGTTCCATGTAAAGGATTCTTAAAAAGGTTTAATGAAGCTCTAACTTTTTAATGTTACATGGCTTTGTGCAAGTTAGTCAGTGAAAAACCACAGATCCAGCCCAAAATGCTTATTAGACATATCCACCATCTCTACCTATGCTTTTTTTTATAGGTTTGTATCAGAGAAAAGCATTCCCTATAAAAATTGAGAAGTCAAGCATTCCCAGGCTGCACAGTTGGAGAAAAAAATAACCTGTGAAGAAACCCTGGTAGTGTTTCAGAAGTTCAAGACAAACATTTCAATCCTAAGGAATTTATCATCACCTGGACAATTCATAAGATTTAGGAAGGGAAGTGATAGCAGAATTAATTAAAAAGAAAAAGAGTATAATTCAATTGTTTCAGACTTTGGATTAATACTTCTAAATAATCTCTGTTTTTCATATCACTGCAGAAATGCAGAGGATTAAAAGTTGTATTTAAGCCCCATTGAAGCTGAGAGGAACTTTTCTACTGATTCAGAATGTTAAAATGTGTCATATATCTCCTAAAATGAAACATGGGACAATTATCCTGAAAAATTCCTATTTAAACGGAATTTTAAATAGGAATTTAAGATTCACAGAATAACTAATTATTATGATTGATAGAAAACAAAGGTTGTTTACTATTAGGATGTTACATTTGTTCATTCTTGAATCATTTAAAGTAGTCATTATGTTCACTCTTCTTAAACTTTTGAGGGTAAAACACTTTTTTATTGCTGTTCTTTCAATGCTTGGCCTTAGTGTCTAATCCATGAATATAAATATAAATACTTCCATGTAGTTTTTACAAAATCACAGAAATGATACTATAATATCAGAAATTAAAATGAATTTCAAATGGAAAAATCATTTAGATCTCAAAAGTGTACCTGTTGATTTAAAACTTATCAAACTTGAATAATTTCAATTGTGTAATTTTTGTTTCTTTTGGTTTTTTGTTTTTTGGGTTTTTTTCCTCAAAAGAAGAATTTTATGCATCTGGGCAATTTTCAGAAGTTCAAATTGTCATTGTAAGGGTGTCTCACTGATTCTGAGGTGACATTTTTAACCATGTTGAGCTCTTCCATTAAGTTGAACTGGTGCAATCAGTTCACATGAGCCAGGGCACAAAAACCACAACTTTTTTTCTTTTTCATCCCAAATATTTTTTTCCAAAATATTGAAGTTCCATAGGCCTTATCTGTCTGTCATTCACTATTTTAGGTTACTTAACCTGAGGCAAAATTATGAGGAGTGAAGAGAAAAAGAAATCTGTAACACATATATAATTTATTTCTGAGAAAATCTCTGTGTATCTGTATGAGTATCTCATGGGAAACTCCAAAATCTGCATAAGTCAGTCATTTCTTAATTACTAGAGCTCAATCCAGAAACAACCAGCCTATTTTTTCTTTTGTAATTTCTGTGGTAAAAGGCAAATTTACAGAATGCTTTAGCTGGTTATGTGGGAGGTTTGCAGTACACTGGGTGGGTTGAATGCACACAAATACATCAGAACCGTGTTACTTAATGGTGAAAAATGGCCATTATTTTGTGTTATTACCAAATTACAGTTATTACCAGTAATTACTGTTATTACTAATGAAATTAGGACTCCTTGAGATCTGAAAGATTCCCCAGAAAAGAAAGCCAAACCTAGAATTTTTAAATACTGTACAGAGAAATTTGTCTGAAACACCTGAGACGAGCAGGGTGTCTGTGGACCAAACACCCCCTCTCTTACTCTTTAGAACTTTCCTGAGGCTTTTTACTGATTAAATGCCCCACTGTTGAAGCCATGAAATCACTGCTTGTTATTATTACCTGGTATATAAAGGGGTGTATCTGAGAGTAGAAAAATTCTTCATGAAGACTCCACTGCTGTTGAAGTCAGCAGGAAGTGGACTTTCAGGAGCCTTTCAGAAAGCAAGAATTATGCCTTTAGCACATATTAACTTCTGCAAATATTCCACAGGATGTACTACATAGGCCAAATGTAGTACTGCCTGTAAGTGATACAGAATTTTGTAGGACAAAGGAGGCAGAGCACTGATTCCTTGTAAATCCATGTGGGGAATTTGAAACAAGCCCTGCAACCAGGGAAGTGTCTTAATCCAACCCATAAATGTGAAATAATTTTATGTGTTATAAGAAGGATTCAAGTGAGTTGACTAAAACTTGACAATTTTCTTAACTTTAATAGTTCTGAAGCACAATCAGTTACACCTTGGCAGCCAACTTTCAGTTTGGACTTATTTAAACTCAGATTTGTCACGGGACGTAAAACTTCCGTGGGTTCAGATCCCTTGAGATCAAACATTAAGACATGTCTGGATGAACAAAATTTCCAGTTTCACATTGCCTAAGCCTGCAGACAACCAGATGATTAAGCAAAACCAGCTGGCCAAACAATCACTAAAGTCAAACCTGGCACAACATTTCAGTAGTTTTTTATTCTTCAGCAATTACAGTCTACTAAAAACCTACTTACTCTTTCAAATACAGAAATGAAGGTCTGTTGTAGCACTTCTCTTTTTTTCTGTCAGTATTTTTTTCTCTTACCTTTAACTGCTTGACTAATTAAATCTAGATCACAATGGGGAAAACTCCTCCTTTTCCCTTCCTTTTCTGTATTCCCTATGCATTTTTTGATCTGTCCTGCACACCCAGAGGCAGTGCACAGCCCTTGGCTGTACATTTAGCACTAGAGGAAATCCAAAGTGGGTTTTGTTAAAAAAAATGGTGGGTTTTGTTAAAAAAAAAAAAAAGCAGATTTGAAACTGAGAACATTTTACTTATTCTGTACCTGTCCACAAGAAACATATGGCAGCTGGGAAGTTCCCACCATCATTGGATTTGTCTGCTATTCCACATATGCTGCTGATGAGCTCTTTCCTAAGTAGCTATGGGCAAAAGAAACCTCAGGGAACAAAACTCCAAAGGAATTACAAACCTCAATCAGTGTGATGCACCCGTGCACATCTTAATTGCCCCAGGTATCATGTTTAAAACGTTTATAAAAGCAAATTGGTAACGTTTCTGTTTAGTTACTATAAGTGCCTACAGCTGGCTCCTGATTGTGCCTAATTAAACGGTTCTTCTAAACGTTAATGTATCAGCGAGATTTCAGTAGTTGCCATTTGATGAAATCGTGTCAGATATTTCGGCTGGGAATTTTTGGGGGGTGAATGTATGTGCTTGGGGCCATCTGGTGGAACAGAACTACAGTGCACTGACCGTGCTGCTGCCCGTCCCGGGGCACGGGCACGGCTGGCCATGGCCCCTGCATCCCGGGCATCTCACCAGCACCCCGGACATCCCACCTGCATCTCAGGCATCCCACCTGCATCCCGGGCATCCCACCAGCACCCCGGACATCCCACCTACACCCCGGGCATCCCACCTGCACCCCGGACATCCCATCTGCATCACGGGCATCCCGTCTGCATCTCAGGCATCCCACCTGCACCCCGGGCATCCCACCTGCATCCCGGGCATCCCACTTGCATCCCAGGCATCCCACCTGCATCCCGGGTATCTCACCTGCATCTCAGGCATCCCATCTGCATCTCGGGCATCCCACCTGCATCCCGGGCATCCCACCCCCCTGGGGCTGCCAGCCCTCCTGGCTCCCCTTTAGCTGCTCTCAGTGGAATTTCTCTTCTGAACACTTACATATTTCAAAGTCTGTCATTTAGAGCTGTTCTTGACTACGGGGGACAGGGACATATTTTGAGCCAGCACATTATTTCACTTTATAAATCAGCACGTTGGTGAAAGTTGATGAGTCTAAATAATTAAATTCATGTAGATATGAAATTGTTTGACATTATTTATGAGCCAATCGACATTTGCAGTGCTGTGGCTTTAGTACTCAATATACTGTGTATAATGTTGTGGGGTTACAGTTGTAAAAGTGTTCATGGTCCCATAATAAAATTGTGATAAATTCAAGTCTTTAACCTTTACAATATTTGGTACTCATGTGAAGTATTTAATAGGAGACTGTGACTTAAGGCAGACATCTGCTATCTTTAATCCTAAGTAACACTTCATGCCAAGAATGGCCTTATTGACTTCAATAAAATAGTTGTCTAACTACTTTTTTGTCTTTTTCTTTTTTTTTTAATCTAAATGCAGTAGAAACTCACCAACAGTTGCTGCAGTCATTTCAAATAACTCTTGACCTGAAAGAGAGCATAATGAAGCAGGATAATTAAATACAAGAGGTAAATGGAAGAACATGAGTAGTGCAAAACAAGACAAAATGGCCAATTGTCTCAGACAGGAGTTGCAAAACAAACACTCCAGAGTCTGAACACGGCCTGATGGTTTAGCACTCAGTAACAATAAAGTTAGTTCATGTTTCACTTGGATTTTTGGAAATTACTGACCATTTCATCTGGATTCTCTGTAATAAAGATGCCAGAATTTTGAAACTGCTCAGAGCAGGAATTTCTTCCAACCCAATTCTACTGGAAATAGCCCTGGGAGGAGCAAAATGGGATGAGCCAGTGTGTTAATCCAGTTTCAGACTGTATTCCCCTTTAAGGCTGCCATTTGTTGCACTGCCTTAGGGATCACACCTGAGCACAGGGATGTGCATTCCCAGCCCTGGGAAAACACTGTGCTCACTGTGCTCACTGCAGGGCTGTCTGAGAGCCTCAAGAACAGTGAGCCAGGGCTTTCCCAGCAGGAATCACGTTTTTACTGCTGGTCTGTGGCTTCCTCAGCCACCGAGCACGTCAGGGATACGTAGGAGGAGAAACAGGATTTTCTGCTGGGTGAGAATGGGATCTGGTTCTAAATCAACTGCAAAAGTTGATTTCTAAACCAAGGATGAGGAAACAACACCAGGGGCTTCATTAATCTTTCCATTCTATGATGCTGTGAGATTGGGTGCATTCAGCCACGTCACAATTTTACTTTATCCTCACACCAGTGTCTCACCTTGTTGCACTCTGAAGTGCCTGGGCAACAACTGCAGAAGTGGAAACACTTTTAGCTCCATGGCTAATCAGGATACACCCATGATGTTTTGTCAGACACATAGCCCAGGTCAGAAACATCCTGATTCAGTCACAGTTTCCATCAAAATTAACTTTATGCTATTTGGAACTGAAGTGGCAAGATTTTGTTCCCCCCGGCTTGAACCCTGAAATGCATTCTTTGTAGCTCTTAATTCATCATAATTTATGTGCTTATTTAAATACCAAAGTCACTGCTGTCTAGCCCATCTAGCATGATGTAGACTACTGTCAAATGAAGTTACTTGGTTTAATTTCCATAATTTCCAATATATTTTGCTCACCTGTGCTCAGAAAGAGGAAGAACAGAGAAATCATTGAGTATTATCTTTTAGAGGCCTAGACAATGCATTCATAATTCCATTATTTGCTGCAAGGTAGGCTGGGAAAGGAAGGCTTGGTGCTTATTTCTACCTGGGCTGCACTGTGACAGCCTCAGTGCTTTCTGTGATTTTCTTTACCTTCTATATTATCTGTACTTAAAAAATCAGCAGCTCTGCAACTTGAGTAGGCTGAGGAGCCAATTTTGCACATCTTGCTGCAGCTCCTCAGAGTAAAAACTACTAATTAATTAAAGAGTGATTGAATCCCAGCTCACAACATAAAGCAACCAGTGCTCCAAGCTGGTTTGATCAGCTGCCATTAATGTTGCCCAGCAGGGAAAATACACCCCATTTCTCTGATAGTCCTACAGTTCTGGACAGCAGCAGCTCCACGAGCTGGCAAATCTAAATGCACTTCTCCAGGTAAGCCAGAGATTGCCTGCCATATTTAAGATTGCCTACCATATTGAAGTGGGAAATGATAACGTTTTTTGATAATATGATGAAATAAAATGATAGGGAACTCAGATTAGCTCCACTAAGCTTGGTGCCATCACCATGGGTGCTGTGTACCCAATATTTAGGTTTCACTCTTAGAAGCAGAAATAAGAAATTCTGCTACTGGGCAACTTTCCCTGGGAAAGCCAAAGGTAAATATTAAATATTCACTTGATTTTTTTTTTAAATACTGTGAAATTTTATGCATTGATCCATAAATAGAGATGATTGAATGAACTAGAGCAAGATCAGCTCACACATTATTTTACTTCCTGTGATTGCAGACAGATTTTAATCAATCAGTTTTAAACAATAAGCTGTTATACTGTTTGAGGGCAGAATAAAAGCTGTTTAACATTATGGCACATCAACATTTCTGTGTGTAAATATCGAACTGCAAAAGCACTTTTGGCAAAAGGAGGCCTTTCTGCTGTGCAAGTACCCACAAAAGCATCCTGTTGTGGCTTCAACCACAAATTACATGGTTTGGAAAAGGATATCGACCCAAACTCAATGAAACTGTGCAGTTCCTATAGAATTCCATATTGCCTGAGATGAGTTCTGTGCATTTATCATAATCAATGTGGGGTCACAAGAGCCATAATGACTGGCTGCTTCTTGTTGGGCTTTTGGAAAGGAACTCAAATATTGCTCTGAATGCTTAATTTCTGCAAACAAACAAGAGCAGAGCATCTTCCTTGGCAGCTCTGCCCACAAATATAACGAGCTTTCTGTTCAAGTTTCCAAGGCTTTCAGTGGAAGGCTTGACATGTTCCCTGCTCTAATTTGTTCTCGAGGGAATATTTAACTCGACTCCAGTGGAAGTGGGGTACAAGAAAGCAGGAGGTACTTACCAGGTCTGAGTTAAAAGTTCTTTCACTGGGTTGGCCCTGTAAAATTGCAAAAATACACATTAGGTAAAATGCTTCAAAATCTCGAGGAAAGCATTTAATTAAACACACTGAAAAATTTCTGTGTGAGGAATAAAGCTCTTGACTTCACTGATTATTCTGGTATATATTTTTTTCCTTTTCCTACTGATTTTTTTTATTTAAAAGGATAGTACAAATAAAAGAGAATTGCTGCTTTTAGAGAAAGATGTGAAAAAACAATGTCTGCCAAGTGTCTATTTATACATCTTTTTCCTGAATAATTCAGCCCTCTTTGGTCCCCAGTGTTGTTAATGATAGTTTGAATGAGGTAAGTAATAAGCTATGCTAGATTTGTGTTGAGTATGACAAGAAGAAAAAGAATACATGAACACAACTGACTATTTTCTAAGTATTAAAATTGTTAAAAGAAATTCCTTTGCTCAGGACTCTCATACTTCTCATTTCATCTTCCAGTCTCATGATTTTTAAGTCTCAGAACTCGTACTGTCTTGTTTTCTGCTAGCAGAAAATATTGAGTATTTTCTAAACAGTGGACATGAAATATTCATTATTTGTATATACCAAAAAAGAAGGCTAACTTTAGTAAAATAATGAAAAAAGTACTTTTCTTTTTTTTTTCAGTGGTTCCAAAACTGTGGGTCCCCATTTTGCCCAACAGTCACGAAATTTGGATGTGGGTTTTTTTGGGTACTGGTATTCCATCCAAGTTTCCTACCCTCAGGTGGAAAAAATTGAATGAATACATTCTTGGAGCCAAACAAGTTCCTTTATGTTTATTTTTCACTCTTCCATGGTTTTTTAATTCTCTTTTTCCATTTCTCTTCTGATTCTCCTCTTTTTTACTTCTTCTTCTTCTTCCCCAGTCTTTTTTGTTTTTTTTTTTCTTCCTTCAAAGAGTTCCACCTTTTCCCAGCCCCTTTTTCTTGCTCCAGATCATCAAAACACATTTACTGGACTGCAATGTAGGTTTTGATGGAGGTGGGATAAACTGCCAGCTGATATTTCAATGGTGGTGATAACACAGTTAATAGGAGAGATCCTCTTTGTGTTCAAGAACTGGAATTGAGAGAAGTTTAGATTTACAGTGGTACAAAAATATCAAAGCATTCACACATCAGTATAATCCCCAAATAACCTCGATTTCTCATTACTTCTGAAGGGACTGTGACTTGCCCTCCTTTGTAATTGTCTGTAACAGCAAAGAGCAGCTGAAAGGCTTTGCCTCTAATTCCTGCTACAGGCAGTGAAAAAAAGAAGAAGTTCTTCAGATTTACAGTTGCAACCAAAGGGTTTATCAGGGGAGTGGGAAAGGCCACTTTTGAATAAGGATATAAGGTTGTGATTTGCTTCAATCCATTTTCAATCCACGGATTTGGGCTAAAAATTCCCATCACTTCTTTCAGAACCAGGTCTTTTAGATCCCAGCCCAGAAAACTCATTTGGCTTTATTATTTCCTTCCTTGTGAAGAAAATATCTGGATATATCCTGAAGGTAATATTTCATGGTTTATTTGTTGTGATGTGAGGGTGTATGGGTTTATTTTTAATGACAAGACATTAGCTGCAGTTTGACAAGCTGTTCCTGGGCATCCCACTGGATCACTGGGCTCTGAAGTACTGGAGTGTTCCCACCTATTTATTGTGGTTTTATGACACATAAAATTTGGAAATTTTTATTATTGTAAAAATCTAATTAGTGACTTCTTGACAAGGGCATTAAGGTTTGGGTTTACAAGGTTTAAATTTGAATGTGCATAACTAGAGTGACAAAAAAAGCATAATCTCAGTTTAATTTAATCTGGGAAAATACAGTGATGAAAAGATTTAGCAAATATTGTAGAACAAATATGATCATTTTATAGGTATAAAAGGTGCATTCTTTTCATCTGCAATTACTCAGAGGTCATGAGCTGCCCACAGAATCAGACCAATATCAAACTCCTGCCAAAGGAATGGAAAAGTGAGGATAAAACTTCATGGTTTCCCTTCTTGACAATCAACCTGTTACAGCAATTTATTTTGTATCTAAAGGTGGAAAATTGGGCTCAGAAAGCGTCTGAGCAGCCAGGCTGGTTGTTTAAAGTGTCTGATCCACTGTGAAATGTAAAGTGCCTTGAATAAAGGAATACCAAAAGGAAAAAAAAATAAAATAGAGGAATCAAAAATGAGGTATTGCTTCAAAAATTGCAGCACTGTGCAGATGATAATGATACATGCAGATAAAAAGGAGAGAGTGAGAGAGGAAAAAAAGCTTCAGTTCAGCTCCTGAGTTGTAATTGTATATTGCCATTATGCTTTCCCACTTTAATTGTGTCACCCAGCTCTTTTATAAAGCCCCTTCCACAGCAGTCTGGCACTTCTGATGTTCCAGAGATGAGACACAAACAAAACCCCAGTCCTGGGCACAGGGGGTACATGTTTTACACCAACACCACCCAGTATTTACATTAATATTTTAAAAGTCAGAACCCTTTCTTTACTCAAAATAGAGCTTGTCTCAAAACAGCTCCAAGCTGAAAGAAAAAAAAAAAAAAGCTCTTTTTTCTTTGAAGAAAATATCGATTTCAAGGGCATACAAAGTTAAATTGAGGTGAAGATAACAGTTTCTAACCAAAGCACCACAGCCTAAGAACACTTCTGAGCCTTGAAATCCTTAAAAGAATTGCATAAATAATAAATAACAGAATGGATATTGCAGAATTTATCATATACACTGCTTTCATATATACTTATGAAAGTTTCAGCTCAGCCTGTTGAGTGAATCAAACCTTGCCATGCCACATAGGAAAGCTATCAATTATTTCATTTACAGTTATTTACTGTGTAATTTTAAATCTGTTTCCTGCAACACATCTACAGTAAAATAGCTGCCATAATAAACAGTGTAATATCCACTCTCACAAACTTGCATTTTGTATTTAATCATTAGGACAAAGGCAGAAAAGACATTCAGGGTTATTTCAACTCATGATTAAAATCCTGGGTACTTCTTTCTCTCCTCCAAGTCCCAAAGATCTGGGTTCTCTTCCCAATAATCTTGTGACTGCAGGTAAATCAATGACCTTTAATTCTGAATTCTGGGTGACCTTTCCCACCCAGAAGTCAGTGTTGTGAAAGATGAACAAAAATATCCCCATGTTTCCAAAGTATTTCCTTTGGAAGGTAAATTTACATTTACGTGCTAAGCAATCCTAGAGCTTATGTCACAAGGGGACACAATTTTTAATAAATTTACACATCTATTCAATATGTATGTAAACATGTAAAGCAGAAGTTGTCATTTATAGGTGTTTAAAGTATAATTCCAGCAAATAAAAAGTTTTGTGTTTAAATTCCTCCCCGTTTCAAAAATACTTGAAATAAATTGAAGTGTCTCTGTCAAAACTCAAGGGGTTTAGATACAATTAGTTACTTCATTGAAAGGATCTAATTTCTGGGAAATCTAATTTTTTTTTTTTTCCCTGCAAGGCCAAACAGTAGAAACATTTTCTTCTCAGAATAACATCCCACAGAGAGATGGAGTTGCACAAAACACCTTTTATCTGTGCAACTAAATGTAGGGATCACTTTAAGAATGAAAGTGGGGTGGGAACTTCATGGGATGCTGAGGCGACTTTGTATTTCATTTAACATTTTTTGAGGAAAAAAAGCAGCTCAGAAGCTCTCAAATTATTCATTTCAGGCTCAGGCAGAGCTGGAAAATCTCAGGGCTGAGGTGCTGTGCTTTCAGCTGTGATTATACCAGTAGAGCCTGTGAAAAGAGAAAATCAAGTTCTGGGGCAAATAAAGGGGATCCCAGCAGAGCAAAACCTCGGTGTAACATCTGGGTTTGTCTTGCAGCTGCTCTGGAGTTCTTTTGCTGAGGAATCCCCTGAGGGAAGGTTTTGAAAACAGCAATATTGCAAATGTATATGTGTTTATAGGCAGCACAGCCTGCTGGGAGGGGGGTTACTGTGTGAAATGTTATTTAATGTCTGTCATATATATTTGGGGGATTGTTCTGAACTGTGTATAGGCTGGTACCCTGAACTGAATGCCTGTGAGGTCACTCATTAGGTGAGTTTTTAATTAAAAAAAACAAGATTAGTTTCCAGTTTACAGATTGGGTGGAGCTTCCAGTTGGTTTCATCCAAATAAACCTGAGTTTCTGTGCTCTGAGACACAAGGACATCAACCAAAATGTGGGAAGTGGAAGTCATGGGGAGATTCTCTCAAACACACTATCCTGGTGAGGACACAGCTTCAGACACTGCAGTTCTGAGACCAGCACATGCTTCTGCATCCACTGAGGCTTTGGGGTTCCCAAACCCCAGAGACAATCCATCCCTCCCTGGAGTGTTCCCTGGAGCTGGGTACATTTGTGAGCCTTTTGCCATGACATGATGCTTGCCTGATCCATCCACTCTGCCACAAAAAGCACAGAAAGGTGCCAGAGGGAGATCACAGACATTCATTCACATTCTACTTCTCTGAATCCCTTCTCCTGTATTTATCTGTGACCAAAGGAGAGTGGGAATGTTAAAATAGATGTCTGGGACAGCTGGAGTGACTGAAGACTGAAATAGAAATACTTCTCATTTATATTTGGGCTTCCTATGCTCTGGTTTTACAGTGGTTCACTTCTGAAAGGAGGATGCCTTTTCTGGTGAAGAAGAGCCAAGAAGATGATCAGGAAATGGGAAATAAGTTCCAGTGCTACAGACAGGTTAATTCCTATTTTCCATCTTGGTTAGGGTCTGGCATTGTACCTGCACCAGAAACTGAGCTGAGTAACAAAAGAGGAAGAAGTTCAGAAGGATTTATTTAGACCTCTTGTTGATCAATGCATACTTAGTCTACTTATAATTTTGGACTAAGCAGATGAGCAGGACCAAACAGTATAAGAAAAGCAAAAGACAGTCATATTGAATAAAATACCTTCAGCTGAGATAATTTTCCATGTGATGTGGGGATTTGTAGCACACACTGGCAAGGGGAGCCCACCTGGAAGATCCTACAGCACATTTCTGTCAATCCAGCAGCAATTCATCCCTCCTGGAATCAAGAAGGGAAGCAAATATACTGTGTGCAGCTGATAACATGGACCAACATTAAAGCTGAATTTGGAAAAGAAAACAACAAGAAATTCTGGTGTGAAAACCTAACTAAATAAGGACTGGATTTCAGCATCTCAGCTCCTGTCTACTCTTGTGGTCTGTTATTGGCAGCATCCTGCTCCAAACTGGTCCCTGAGCAGTCTTCTAAAAGATGTGAGAGCTCAAAGAAACAACAGATGTAATCTAGAAGTGTGCTACAGCAGAACATGGCTAAATTTGTTTGTCAGTTAATTATTAAAAAAATAAAATAACCCTGGGAATCTTTGGTCTGTGGTGGTCAGAGAGCTGTGTGAGAATGAGATCAGCAGCAGCCACCAAGATTATCTCTTCTGCACGAGGGAAAAATCACACTTGACTACAGAGAGAGGTTACAGGGACAGGTCAGAAGTGGCTCAGGAGACAAGAGGGAATCTCTCAGAGAGGTTTAACTAAAGCCCTGGGATTTAGGGTCCAAATCCCTGAAAGAAGAGGAGAACAAATGCTGCTCTAATGAGCTCTAATGCCAATTATAAATGGCTTCTTCTGCTTGGTCATGAAGCTCCATGTGGCAGGTGCAAGCAACATGTGGGGTTTTAAATTATCTGGATTTGTTGCACAGTGGAAAAAAATACATCCCTGTTACTTCTTTTTATGAGATCCACCTCTGGCACCTTTTGCTTAATGATCAGTGCAATATAAAACATCAGTCACTGCTGCAAAAAGGAGCACAAACAAGCCATTTTTACTCCACTGATTTATACCCAGCGTGGCTGCAAGAGGGAACCTGGGAAATGCCTCTTCCTGGCCCTGTTAGAAGCTACAGATTATAGGGAGCACATTTTCAATATTTGCTCTGTGAATCCTGGCTCAGGGCTATTTGTGTTTTTAGAGTAAAGTCTCTTGCATGTATTCATAACTTAATTCCTTCCTGAGCCCCCTCAGATCTGTGTCAATGAATGGTTCCTTAAGAAGTTGTTAGTGTTTAAAAAAAGGCCTTTGACTTTTCAAATGAGAAGGTATTTTTTTGTAAATAAATTGAAGAATGCTTTCATCACATTTGGGGGACTCAGAGAGTGGGGAGGAGAAAAGTTAAGTAGGTGTTTTCTCCCTCTCTAGTGTTTCTAACCTTTAACATGTTTGACAATTCACCAGCAAATAAAGCAACCTAACTAAAAGGCTTTATTGTCCCCTCCTGCACTATGCATCACACATTTAGAGATCTTTGTGGGAAAGTCAGCTCCCATATAACAGAAAATGATGTACCTTGTATGCTGTTTTATGAGCTGAATTTCACAGGAAATTCTCTTCCCCCAGGAGATTCTGCTACTTTATAAATAATATTTGGCCATATTTGCTCCATTTCTGTGCTACATAAGTCCAGAGTAAAACCAATCTTAAATATTCATTCAGTTTTTCTTGCACTTCCATACTGTGGCAGATTGGAGATTGCCCAGCAGTTAATAAGCTAATAAATATAACATGAAAGTGCTTAGTGCATTCTATTTATCAGTATTTATAAATCCTATTACAAACAGCCCTCAGAGAATACAAATTAACTCAGTGTTCCTGTCTTATATGGTGTTGATATAAAGAGCAGCTCTGGGCCAGGAAGTTTACATTTTTATTGGCAGGTCAGAGAAGAAATAGGGAAGGATTAATGTGCTGGTGTCAGGTATAAAAAGGGCCAATCTGAAAAGCATTTTTCATTTAAGCCCTGTTGACTGTCCTAGACAATTTGGATGCTCAACAAACCCTAACTCTAGATGTTTATCCAAGAATCTGAATTCAACATGGTATTCATTTCACCTTATCATTTCATATGTTGGGTAATTTAAGATGGTCATTCACACTCCCTTTAGAGTCAGTGGAGAGAGTGGCATCTTCAGAAAGGAAGTTATCCTCTCTGTTCTTGGTTTATTCAGATTTTATGATGGGACAAATTTCTTTATGAGGAGACAAGTGGTGATATGATTGAGTTTAATGCTATTCAGGAATATGAAAATGAAGGCAGAGAAACAGAAGCTAACTAAAATATTTTAAGATTTTAGTTCCCATGAGGATTAAAATGCTTTCTAACATTGCCTTTATTATTATTATTATTATTATTTCACTTTTGCTTTGTTTTAAGCTAGTCTGACAGCACTTGTTAGAAAGGCTTAAAAATAATCCCACTGTGAAACATCTTTAAAAATATGCATGGATTTTACTCAATGGAGTCATGTAAACCATAAAATCACTAAACTGCAATCACTTACTTACATGTACATGTATTTTATGTTACCAGGCTCACCAACTTGGCACTGAGAGTGACACTGCATTTGGAAGAGGGCCTTCAAACTGACTTACAACCTCTTGACAGAGGGTGCAGTCAAGCCTAGAGAATTCTGCTTTGTCACAGTTCTTAGCAGATCCCAGACATTATTAGCCATAAGAGTACAAAGGTTAGTTCACAAGTCAGGGGTAATGGTTAAATATTGCAGTAAAAGGAGGTGGAATTTTAAAAGAGAGCTAAAATTCCTTTTGAAAGTTGCAGTTTTCAACATCAGCCAACCCCTCCTCTGGCAGGGACACCAGTTCTAAATTTTAGGCAATCACTGCTTCTCCTAACTTGCTGCTAAAGTTCCCAGCCCCTGTTTCTCACCAGGATCCCCAGCTGGATTCAAATGACCAATCTTTCAAAATCAACACAACACAAATGTGCAGTGGCACCAGGAAGGCTTTTGCAGCCAACCTGACATTTATTATTCATTTGGAAGGTGTTATTTTAGGATCCTGAAATCAGAAGGAAAAAAAAAAAAGAAATTAAAAATATGGCACTGCCCATCTCCTTGTCCCCTTCTCCAAAAATTTCAACTCCCCCTCTGTGCTGCTCTGTGATGGAATTCTTACATTCTGAGTGGCACTCCTGCTGTTTTCAGAGGTTCCATTCTTGTCTGCCAAAGGCTAAAAATATGTCTGGTCACCAGTGCATCCAAGGTAATCCTATTCATATGTTGATGGTCCTTGAAAAGCCCTTCATTCCAACCTGGCAGTGCCTACAAGTCACCTAATTCCCTTCCATTCTGCTTCTCTAGAATAGAATTTTTTCCCTTGTTCCTGACAGCATCACAGTAAATGGCACAAGGAGCCAATGTAACTGTTCAAAAAGATGAATGGGGAGAATGAACCATATCCATCTTTCATGAGAGTCCTGCTAAAATTCACCACCCTGGCCCACAGCTGCTCATAAATTGTGCCACTGGTTTAAAAATAATGACATTTTAAACGTAGAACTTGGATTCCTTTGTAGTCACACCAAAGGCATCTTTACTTGCAAGTGGGGGTGATAAACTCTGCCCTGGGGGGGAATGGTCCAGCACAGACCATTCCTGGGGTGGAATGGTCCAGCACAGTGCAGGGAGGGCTGGGGAGGGACATGAACAATGGTGAGAGAGAAGAAAATTGTCTTGATAGAGGATTAGAAATTCCTGAAACCTAATTCTCAGTCTTTGGCTTTTAATTGAAAGGGAAAATTTTTCTGGTGAACTCTGAGAGGGTCCTGAGCATATCCCCTCTGAGAGCAGCTCCAGCACAGCCCAGCAAAGGGCTGCCCCTTCCCACTGGGAGAGCTCCCAGACCCCACTGCAGAGAGTCCCTGCCCCTGGGAACTGCTTGGTGCTCAGGCCTGGCTTGATCTGCAGCTCCAGCCACTCCACAACCACCCTTGCTGCACCCTGACAAGATCTTCATATAGCAAACAACAGCTTCTGTTACAAAGGACAAGAATAAATTGTGTAGAAATGCAATTAAGGATATAGCTCTGGAGAAAAACAGTTGTAGCACACCCATAACTAACTATAATCTCTTAGCTCTGATAAATGGTTACAGAAACTGAGGCCAAAACACTCTGTAGCATTTCCAGAATTACATATTGAACTGTCTAAAGGCTCCAGGTGTTTTTTTCCTGAAGCACTTGCTCCTTATATATTCACTTCCCCAGTAGCACTTCAGGTCTGCAATGTTACAAAAATCAATGGTTTTCCACACCTGAGCTTCTGTGCCATTCATTCCCCCCCCTTGCCAGGTAGTGGGACTGTCTCAGAAAACATCAGGATCCCCCAGAAATGAATGCAGGTCACCAATTATTGAAGAGAAATATTAATATCCACAGAATTAATAATATATGTTGAGGCAAAGTCTCATTATTTTCCAGACCTCTTCTGTGACTTGACTCATTGCTCTTTGCATGCAAAATTATACTCACATAAGCTTCATTAGCATCAACTAAATGTTGTTTGTTAACTCACTTTTTTTTTTTTTTTTGATACTTCAGGTTGGGTCCATGGAATCCACTGTACAAGAGTCTTTTTTTTTTTCTTTTTTTTTTCCCTGGTCCACCAGAGGTTTTGTGAATCCCTAAAGTTTTAAAGAGAGGAAGTTTTGGGGAAAAAAAAAAAGCACATTTGTGTAATTTACTTTTGAAAGTTAAAAGAAGATTAGCCAGGGAGCCATGGGAGTTGGTTTAAGTTCTTTTTTTTTGCTGTGACAGGCACCTGAGGATAGTGAGAAGACAAAAGGAAGTTGGGAAGAGGGAGTCAAGGGATGTCAGGAGGTGATAAGGCTGAGTGATAGTACACTTGTTAATAGTGACATTAAAGCTCTAGAAGCAGGACTGTGTGACAGCTTCCCAATACAGCCTTTTTGGCTCTTTGTGGAGACACAATCCTCCCAGAAAAAAATACCATCACTCTGAATTTAAACATTTGGCAAGGATCCCAAGAAAGACATTTCACTGAGGGACAAAATGGTGTAGGTATTGAATCAGCACATAAAGAAACACATGTTCAGAACCATATGTGCAGAGCAGGGAAGGAGCTGTTATATATAATACACATTTGTATCTGCCTTTTCCCTTCAAGTGACATCATAACCTCTATTTTCAAGAATGTGTATTGCATTTTGTAGTGTGACTGCACTTATCTAGAAAGTGAAAACCAGACCATGATCAAGTTATTGCATGCACAGCATCTCCTGGACTCAGTGATTGTCTCTCCTCAGAAGAGCAGTCTGCTCAAAGAAAGGGCTGAGATGGTGCCAGGGGTTTTTCCTCTTGGGTGTGGAACCTCTCAGGTGGTTCAGGTTGACACATAACAGAGGCCAAATCCAGTTACAGCAGATGTTTCTGGGGTGTGGTAACCTGAAAAATGGAAAGAGTAGTTATGTTTCCATCAACAAGAGAAAAATACACATTTTTATTTTAAAAATCAGAGTTAACAGAGGGATTTAACTTACTGTGTTTTAAAAGTAAAGGATTCTTGGGAGGACCAATATAACTTCCTGAAGTGCAGTGAAAAAATAAAAATAATATTTCAAGGCAAATCTTTGCTTCCCAACCTTAACTATACTGTGGATAAAGAAAAATGAAGAACAGAAGTTTATGTAGCCAACTTGGCCCTCAATAATGACACTATCCTGTTTTGGTCCCACAAAAATGAAATCACTTTTTGGGTTACTGGAAGTCAGTGCTCTTCAAATCTAAGCAGTTACTCTGTAATAAATACAACCAGTGTGGATTAGTTATTAAGAAGAAAAGATAAAAGTGTGTATATATTATTTTGATATAAATGGTGCTTTACAATAACAATAAAAGGGAAAGTGAATCTCACAGTCAAAGTTCACTGGTTAAATTCCAGGACAACATTCTATATTCTGTATATGAAGCTAACAACTCAAAAGGGTAAACCCATATATAAGTTAATGTAACTAAAGTAATTAGAATTTTATTTATTAACAAACTGCATAGGTTAACAAATATGTATTCAAAGCCTTATTGTACACAAAAATTAATGCACTTACAGAATGCAGATTAGTAGTCCTTGTCAAGTGATCAGACTGCTCCAAGTAAGAAATGAGACCCAAAATCAGAGAGAACAGGCTTTATTATTGAAATAAAATCAAAAGCAGATCACAACAAACCTGGCTATAGCTTTTCTGTATCACCACACTGCAATATGTATAGCACCAATAGAAAATACTTTTTTAAAGGTCAGTCAGGTAAACCCCTTTTGATCTCTTTAAATGGGAACTCTCTATACTCCTCTAACAGAGGCAGTTAAAGAATCCCATTATGTTTGGAGTTGATCAGGTCCTTGAAATGCATGACCTCTGATAATTCTATTGCTATTTGCCTGTTCCCATTTTGAAAATCCCTCTATGCCTTCTGCTATAATTTCTCTTTTGTTCAAATTAACGAGCCAGCTCCGTAAAGATTTTCTTGTAACATACAACACACTTTTACAGTGGCCATACATCTCCTTGGCTCAAGAGAAATGTTTTATAGCACCTGTTTTTGAGCTGCAGATTCTTTTGAGAATTGGCAGGAATCAGGGACTTCACAGCAGCTCAGCAGAGCAAAGAGACCTTCCAGTCCCTGAAATCAGGTTTGCATGTCTGGCTTTTGCAGAATAAAAGCAAAGCACCTGAGAAAAAGACAGCAATTCAAGAGGTGCTACAGTCTCTGTGATCCACAGATAGAAGGAGTAGCTCAGTAAAGATTTCTCATTTGAATTATTTGCTGCTTGGAGTAACTGAATGGCTGTAATTCAGCACCAAGTGTGTTGGACTGCAGTGGACACTGATATATTATATTCATGTGTGGAGGAAACCAAACCTCTGCCCCTTAACATCATATACAGTTCCAGGTCTACAAATAAAAGGGGTCATAGAATAACCAAAGCAGGCAGGAAAGAAGGGGCCAGTACACTGATAAGCACATCAGCTTTTTAGCTTGGTTCTAGCAGGAGAAATTCAAATTCTTCTCTTTTTTTTTTCATGGCTATTAGGGGAATAGTTTCCCTCTAAGGCAATATTATGTTGAGGCTCAGAATTTCCTCCTGCTGATGTTTCACCAGCATGATTTGTGCCTTTCTGTGCCCTGGTGACCTGTGCCCTGGTAACCTGTGCCCATGCCTGCAGCATCCCCAGCTTGTCTGGAACTGTTCACTGTACCTGAGAGCAGAGCTGGTTCTATTTATCAGTTCAGTTATTTCCTCAGGCTTCCCTGGCAATTCCTTCAGCTCTGCAGTTCATCCCTCCTGGTACCTTTGCCCCTCTGAATCCCATCTGGCTCAGTACTTATTGACTTTCTAGGAAAATTTTGACTGAGCTCCTCACAGATCAGATTGGATATTCAAAATTCTCTCTTGATTTCCTGCTCACAAACATGTGCCTTCTTCCAACCTCATTTTCTGTTACTCTGGCAACACCTCTTGCTTTCTCCCTTTGCCTCTTCTTGTACTTTCTCATTTCAAAAACTCTGCATGTAGTCCCTGTTTTTCTTCAGAAACTGTCTAACCATCATTTTCTTTTGGGTTTGGGGGGTTTTGTTTGTTGGGTTTGATTCAATTATTCTAACATAATTTTTTAATGCAGTCTTGATTTATCACAGCCCTTTTAGGAGGATTCCCACCTGCAGTGTGAATTTTAAGCTTTGATTATACTGCTGACTGTTCCATTTCCATCTATCTCAGTGTCTTCAACCTGACTGTTATGCTCTGAAACTCGGTAAAATTCTATACTTAACTATGTATTTTAATGCCCTTTGACATCTTGGAATAAACTTTACCACCTTTGTTTTGTTCTTCTCTCTTCTTGACTGACTTGCCAGCTCCACTACATAGTCTGTCAGGACCTGCACAAAGCACGTGCATTTTGTGAATTAATATTTATAAAGACAGGCAGTGGAATGTGATTTTCATGGAAAAGGTTTCACGCTAAATGCAAAGCATTTTTGTGTTAAATTGTCCATCAGCAGAGAGCTAATGCATCAAAGAATGACCTTTACTTGTTCATCTATGCCATCAGTCTTAATTTAGAAACCCAGCACTACCCTTAAACGGGATAATTACAAAGTTAACCTCACACATAAATCTTCAGCATAAAAATGAGGCATATGGGCTGAGGGATATTTTAGCTTTCAATTGTCATTCTATAGCATTTTGTTAGGCCAACAAGAAACCAAGGGAGAGCTTGTAAATTCAGGGGACAATCGTCCTAAGTCCTTGCTTGAATTCAAACCAAGGCCAAAAAATCTGGGATATTCCTTTTAACTCATTAGTGCAAATCCCATTAGATCCTACAAAAAGCTCGTGCTCCATCTGCACACAGATCTAACTCCTCCTTTCAGACAGCAGATTTCCTTGGGAATAAATTATTGGGAATTAGCTTCATGGGAAAAGCTGGCTCAAAAAGGGATCAGTGTTATTGTTTTGGGAAGTTCCTGAGTGGATCTTTTTTCCCTAACAGACCCACGTGTCAGAGGGATATTGGCTGTGCTGGAGCAGGTTCAACCACTCAGATCTTTAGAAGATTTTGCAGGTTTATCACCACGTGAGGTGGGTAAAATAGGTGAGCTGTGGAATCTGTGAAGGGTCATCCATCACAATTCACATACAAGCCCAAATGTCTTTGATAAAGGGCTTTTCCTCCAAAACTTGTGATAAATGTTGGAGTATTAATATTCATAGACTTGTTACTGAAGACAGAGAACATGCTCCAAAATAGGAATTGGGCAGTTTATATATAGAGAGAAAACTTCAAGCTTTCAGGAAAAAAAAAAAAAGGAAAAAGAATTAAAAATTGCCCACGAGGGAGAAGAAAGAGAGAAAGAGAGTTAGTTGTTGCAATGCCATTATCAGAAGGTTGTAAAAGCCTTGTAGGAAAAAGGTAATTTATGTAAAGATTGCTAAATTAAGCAGAAGATGTAACAGGAAAATGGTTTTAGTAGTTGAGGTCTGGGGAGTTCCAGCAGCCCATAATGTAAATAGGGACCCAGTCTGTTTAAAAAAGGTATCTGCCATAACTATGATATTTTTCCCTCACATTTTGTGCAGCAAGTATCTGTAGCATTCTTTAATGTAACAACACGTTGTTTGCCAAAGATTCATGCTCTCTTAAAGAGGGCCCTGGAGGCATATTTGGAAAAGCTCCACAGACTGATGGCTGGTTTCTCCTTTCACTCCAGAAACAGAGGTAACCTGAGTGCTGACAATCCTTGTATTTGGAAAATAAACTGGTTTAGTTAAACAAAAGAGAACACAGAGAGATGAGGGTTTAAGATTGCAGAAAAAACGAGGTCTTGGGACCTGAACTGATGCTATAAAAGTGTCCACAGGACTTAGATTCCATTTCTTGGCTCAAACATCTGTATGCTACTTTCTATTTTTTATAGAAAATGAGGAACAAGCATTGCTCCAAACAGCCATATTTTACATTAATTTAAATTTCAGAAGCAGGCAGAAGAATTAACTACTCATTGTTTTCCATTCTCACATTTATAACTTAGAAGGTTTTGGTTACCAGTTAGATATGGGAAGGAATAACATGACCTGTAGGAGATAATTCCTATCAAAACCTGGGAGCATGAAGGTTGGGGGTATTCAGCATTTTGAATCCCTGCTGCTCTCCCAGCTGTGCAAGACATGTTATTGCTATTCCACCAGCTCCACTTGGCTTTACAGTTCTCCTGAGGCTTCCAGAAAACTGAAATTCGTCCCAAAATCAGATGGGACCTGTTTTGCTAAAGCCTCATGCAGAGCTTAAATGACACCAGTGGAAAGATTCATTCTGATTTTGGCAGGTTTTGTATTTTATCTCCTACCTGTCCATAGAGACATCTTGTCTTCCTCTTCTGGCAGGTGGTGGCTCAAGAAACAACTTCAGAATTACTACTCCTTAAGGATCAGGGGAAAAACTATTCTCACACAAGTTCCAAAATCTCAGAGGTATTCCTTCCAAATAAACTCTTGACTGGCTCTTTCTAGTGCCAATTCTAACTGTTGGGTGTTGTACAACCCGTTACATTCCTCATTTCTTCTCATTACAGTGGTTTTCTTTTTATTTTCTGTTCATTATGTATATATTGTTTAGGAGATAACTAACCTTTCCCTCACTTCTAACAGCTCAGCCATGCTTACCCAGCACTAACTTGATTTAATTTCTTACCAAGGGCCACAGGGAAATCGAGGAGGTGCTCTTCATCAGTCTCTCTTGTAATTATGTTTCTACATCTGCTTTCTAAAACAGCTCTCCCATGCCCCTGGTGCTGGGACTGTTTTGAATCTGATCAGTGTCTCATTATCTGACATTTTTTTGAGCTGCTGGAACAGGTAAACTGCCCTAACTGGGACACTCACTGGGATTTAAAGTGGGAAAAGGTGCAAGGCAATGGATTAAGTGGTGTGTGAGTTCCAGGATGGATTTGGTTTCTTTGAGCTTTGTCATGTTACTGCTAGCACATAACCATCCATACTTGTAATAAAAATGCTTAACTCCAACTTAAATCCATCACAAGGACAGTAAAGACTTGGTTACCTTGGCAGAGTCAAGGTATGAATTTTCTAATATTGGAGAGAGCTCGTAGGTCTCTTTAGCTGCCTCACTGACTAGTTTTGTGGGGTGTGAGGGAGGCTGAGTTGTTCTGGTGTTCTATGCTTCAAATATAATTGGATTTACCTAAATAAGAAATTCCAGTACTCTCAAAGTCAGTCTTATAAAACCAGACCTTCATTATTTTTATGCTATAAACATGGCATACAAAAAAACCCTTAATTCAACAGTGAAAAGGATCAGAATGCCCCAACACAAGGCCATTAGTTTATGTCAAATTTGATAGCTGTGCTTGTAACAAAGGCACCTGTTAAGTCAATGGTGACAGTGCTGTAGACAGAAAAGCCTGGGACTATTCCAGGCTTGGTAATAGAGTTCATCCTTGTCAGAGACAGTCTATAGTATTTATTTCCTTTCACAGCTGAATATTTGATATGTGTGAAGTTGAGTATAAAATAACTTCTTTATTTATTTTATTTTATTATATATTATTAATATTTTTAATAATTAACTATTTTATTAATATTATTGAAAACTATGACAACAATATGCAGAGGCTGAGAGGGTTTTTTGGATGTCTGGTAGTAACAAATATACCAGATCAGTTCAGTAATGTCAGTTCAGGGTCCCTATTTTTTGTATGCCCTTTGAGCTTACAAACCCTTCTTTTCAGCCTCCTAGTGAGGTTTTACAAACTAAAATCTTTACATGTGTCTAAGCTACATATTTCTCAGCTCTCTAGGGTGAAATAGTTTTTAAATCACTTAACATATGTTCTGGTTAAACAATGTTGTTTTCCTTGCCCTCTGTTTTAGTTTCTTTGTTGGTAAAGGATTTTGATAAACCCATTTGAGGTTTTTCCTCTCCTGATCCCACCTCCACTGGCCTGACAAACTGGAACTGCTCTCCCAGAGATACAGAGCAGGGAAAGCATATGGTGCTTGTATGATTCTATGCAACTTGGACTGCAGTATTTTTCTTCAACTAGCACAGATTTCCAGTCTTCCCTTTGAACAGAAACCCTTGGAAAAGGATTTTATTCCCCATTGATGAGCAAATCCAACTTAGGGGAGTGCATCAGGGCAGAAATTCCTATATGGCTGCACAGGGAGATGACTGGCATTAGCAGTAAATTAGCAATAAACCCCCTTTGCTTTCAGGAAGAGTTCATTGCTGCCCAGAGGACTTCAAACTGTAGAAAATGAAAAGCAAACCTGCCCTCTTGATCTTCCTTCTCCTGGGCTGGTGGAGAGTCCTCTAGGTCAATGCCACAAGGGTCCTGAGCAATATTTAAGCCTGGCATCCCTCAGTCTCCATTTGGCCATGACACAGATTGGATCACTGTCAACTTCTCTATTTCCAAATGAATAGTCTTTGCTCTCTGGAGCTGGACATCCTCATGTGATGGGAAAATTGAGGGAGGAGGCAAGGGGTGATCAGTGCTCACATTTTTCTTGAAGTAGTCATCAAAACTGGCATTTATTTGTCTCCCTTTGTGACACTTTCTGTAATGGCAAATCTCCTCCCACCAGAAACCAGGCTGAGAACAATATTACGTTCTGCCTTGAGGTAAATCTGTCAGATTAACACCACCTATAAAAAAGACAGTAGCTCCTTAGATTACTATCTTTGTACAAAATGCAAACCTCTCCAGGCAAACCTGAGTTTTGGAACAAATGCAGGGTGCAGCAGTGGGTGTACAGGTGGCACCTGCTGCATTTACAAAGACTCTCTCTTTGCAACTACTTTGGCAGTAAATGAGCACTGCCCCTTGGCTCGTGTTTTCTCCTCTACCTCATCTGACCCAAACTCTCTGACCTGAGAAAACTGTGGGTTAAAGAGTAGAGTGAATTAGATACATCCTATTTTGTTTTCTGTTGGAACTTTTCCATATTCTGATTCAATGTTCCCTTTATCTTTGAGATGCATCTCAGACTCTGCCATGACCTGAGAGCACTCCAACCTGTAGGCTCTAAACTTAATTGTGGAGATCTTTATTTCATTCCAAATCAGCAACTACTTAATTTATTTGACAAAACCCTGCAGCTATGGCAAAGTAAGCTCTCTGCAATCGTGACCTATAACCCTCTGAAAGCGACTTCCTGGGAGGTAAGAAGTGTGATTTAAACCCTTTTTTCACGTGTGTTAGAGGAAGACCTTCTCTCATACCTCGAAGAAGTGTTTTAAGAAATATGCCACATCAGAAAAGGCAATGGATCCAATACCCCTTTTTACTCTTTTTAATGAGTAAACTACACAGAAAGAATGACTTAAGTGTTCACAATCACTTCTGCACTTTCTCCCCATGTTCTGGTCCTTTACTCTCATCCCATCAGTTATATCTCCAAGGCTTATCATTCAATTATAATTCTTTCCCAGGTGCTGCACACACCTGGAACGGGAATGCCAGGAAATTACTGGAATTTTAATTGTACAGATAGGCTCACATCAACCCTACAAAACACCCTAACCTGGACCTCAATCCTCAGCTCTTCTTTGACACATCTGAGCATGTCATGTCTCCCTTTACCTCATTCTCAAGCAGGACTTTCCTAAGAAGTGCAACAGGATCCAGTGCTATATTTTCCTCTTTCCTGCCCCATCATTCTCCATCCTCCTTGAGATGAACCTCCTCTCCAATCATACCCCTCTTCACCCTTTCAACCAAGATTCCATGACAACCTTCTACCTGTTGCAATCAAACACAGTGAAAGGTGTGATCAGCCCCTGCTGTAACTGGTGATTCACCCCCAGGCAGACCCTGCTCATTGGTCTCTGGGAGTGAATTTGGGCCTCAGCAAAGCAAGCACACGTTTCAAAATGCTTTTTCTACCCCACCAGACAAATGAATGCGTCATCTCGACCCAATTATAGCCACGAAGGTGCTCCCATGTTGATTGCAACAAAAAGGTAGTGCCTTTGAATCTCAAAAGGAACATCTATTGTTAATTCATCCCCTTCAACTTGGTTTTTTTCCTTTTCTTCCACTGGAGGCCTATTGAGTCTTTTATGCAAGTCTCAAAATGCTGTGCTGTTTCCTATCACCTGGACCTCTTTGTTTCACCATCTGCTTTTCCACATCCTTAAAGGACCCAAACATCCTGATAAAATGCTGTTCCAGCTGCTGCCTTCAGACTGGTTGGAAATCTTCAGCAAGAATTTTCCTGTCTGGTTACCAGTAGAAGCTTCCCTAAATTCCTGCTGATTTATTCACCCAGCACAAAGTGAAACTTTGTACCACACCGGGTCATAAATGTATTTTGAAATTTAAAATGATTGTGGAAAGGGAATTTTCACACCAAGCTCTCCTGAGTATGCTCTGACATTTCAAATCCAGTGAGGAACAGATACCCAAAATGTGCAAAAAACAATCCCAGTTCTGTAACTACAGACAAATTTGGATGTCTTCCTTGTTCTGAAAATTCTGAGTACAGTTTAATGTGAGTGTGATTTGTGTCTCTCTTGGGTCATCTCAGCTTTTTCAGCTTTTACTTAGAAACGTACAGCATATACTCATTTACAGACATGTCTGGCTTTGGATCAGCAGGAATCTCTTTAGAGGGGATTGAATTAATGTCCATCAAAAAAAGCAATTAAGTAAAAGCAAAGCATGATTAAGGACAAAGAGCAAAATACAAGGATGGAAGCAACAGAGAAATAATGCAAATGGCCTGTTCAGCCCTCAAAATCTCTTCCCTGTGGCATCACTTTTTTTTTTTTCCCCAGGACTGCCTTTACTTTCCTGTTCTTGACAAAAATTTGTATTCCTGTTTTTATCCAGATGTTAATGCATTCAAATTTAATGCCAAGAGCACTGCAATGGGAAAATGTGACACGTTAATGCATTAATCCCAGAAGAAATAACCACTGAAAATGGAGGGATTCTCCCCAAGACTGAGTGGGCAATGGGAGGGTCAATATGAATTCCTGACAGGTGGAGTAAAGGAGTGTGGGGGTTGTTTGAGGCCAATTCCAGGCTGAGGTGCTGGAGGTGCTCCTGTCATCCTGCTCCACTGGAGAATGGAACATATCCATCAGCACTCCCTGCTTTGGGGAGCACGAGGCAAGGATATGCTGACATTTGGAGAACAGCAAGCATTCTCTAATATTTTATAGATTTGTCAAACAAGTAATTCAGCTATTTTGTAAATGTGCTGTAATAACAATAAATATCCAGTGGAAGGACTCAGGAGCTGAGTGTCTCACACTGCTGGGAATGGCAAGATTTAGTAAATTGTAAATTAAGTCTCTAGAATTCTCTCAGTGTATAAGGACTGGCAGCTCTGGAATTTGTGTCCTCACAGTGAGAAAATGGAACAGCATCCTTTACACTCCCCCTTCACAGCCACCCTTTTCCTGTGTTTCTGAGAAGGTAATCTAAATATTTCAGAGGTCAGTCACACTCCATAAGCTCTGTGCAGTTCCTGTTGCTTTGCTGGGAGGTTAACACCTTTGACTGTGTTCTCAGGAATACATTCTGGAATATTTGATGTGCTCGAATGTAACTTTAAGTCAGAGCTTGAAGAGGAGAGACATTTTCAAAACAAGGACCTAACAAAGCTCATTTGAGAAAAGAGGCAGGAGCCCCTGCAGTCAGGGATTCAGCACTGAATGAATGCAGATGCCTCTCTAAATAAAACTGAATTTACTGAAGCAAATCTATGGGTAGAGCCCTTGAATACTTCTTGTTGTCTGGAAAAAAAGTCTGCCTGAATCTGATTTAGCAGATGGAGAAGAAAAGGGCTACATGTAAAAGCTGTTGATTAAAAGAAGCTCATAACATGATAGGGAACAGAATTAATGAAATGATGCCCCGAGTGCGTGAGCTGTTAATGTTACTTTAAACAAAAGCATCATATAAAACATTAATTAGCCTACAGAAAATTTAAGTAAGATAGCATCTAACTGATCCATTTAACTGCTAAATGACTAATTAATCTTATTAATATAGTCAACATTTGATGATAGATAAGGGAAATTAACTGCAGTTATTTCCCATTCTATGTTTAGGGACAACTGTGGAGTCTCAGAAAGCACAGATATTTTAAAAGATCAACTTTTGCCTGTGTTTGGATATTTCTGAGATGTCTTCATGAAGAAGTTAAGAGCAGCACTTGCCTGGAAGTACAAGGAATGAGCTGCAGGACAGCACAGACACAGCAAGTTCCATTTTCATATGGATTTATTACCTTATTATCGGAGAGGTCTGGAGCCAAAGATATGGCTTAGAGCTTATAAAAGCAAACTGCTTTTCATACTTTCCTTCTTCTATTTACTTAACAGTGATTCTTCACCTATTTTTCTGTCTCTGCTTCAGTTCTGCTACATTTCCAAATAATTGAAGCCTGTGGTCTCTCAGTACAGACCAGTCAGAAAAGAGACACGAGTTAGGGTTTAACAGTCCTGAGCATTATGTAAGATAGGCTTTGGTAATGATTACAAGAAAAAAATAAAAGTTAAAGAATAAAATCAGGGCTCCATTAAAAATCTTATTTTTGGTAAGCAATTTAAAAGTCAGCCATAAAATGTATTGAAACAAGATATCACAAATCAGCTCAGTGAGGTGCCATAAATAAGTATGTACCATGCAGAGACAGCTACCCTTTTCAATAGCAGCCCTGTACTGATATCTTTGAAGAGAAACTTTTGATTCAAAGGACAATTTGAAAACTAGATACAGTATCAAACTTGAAATGTATTTTTACACACCAAAAACTTCCCAAACTTTATTCCAGTTTCCCATTTACTGAGTCATTACAGGAAATGATTGCCTTAGGCAAGAAACTTCACAGTTCTCACAATTTTTCACTATTTTTTAACTCCTCAAAGATGCTGATTTGGCAAAACAGAGGGGCATATGAAAAATTCCACAATTCAAAATACTTTGTATTATAACAAATTCCTGCTTTATAATTATCCCTGAAAGCACTTGATGTTCATTGTGTGCCTTAAAAGAGCCCTTGGTAAAGTTTGGATAATTTTTCATTCTGGGGAGTAAAGGAAGAAGTACATTCTCTTAGATATAATCCAAAACTAATGCCAAAATTTGCCCTCATTTTTTGTGGTTTAAATACATTCAGTCATTTCATTATCTCCAGTGGTGAAAGTATTGTCCTACTTTGGATGGAATGAATTCCCACACAGCCTGGGAAGTGATTTGGTTCCCTTGCAAACCCTGTGCCTGATGCAAAAGGAAAAGGCAGAATGTTGTTGTGCCCCCAGGAAATAGTCAGGTGCCATCAAAATGGTTTTCTAATGGTGCAAAAAAAGTTCCTGCACAATCGGGCTTGAGAGATTTCAACCCTTTCAATAAAAACAAAACTTCAAGCAAGTAATATTTTAACTGACTTCAGTGGATTATGAACTGCCTGAATTAACCTGAGTTAATACACTTTTTTTGGATCAAAGTCTTAAAAATCTTGACATCCTCCTCTCTCTGTAGGAAGAAAACCTGGATTAGCTAATGTTCCCTTGTTCTATTAAAAATACAGCCATTAAGACATTTAAATTAAATATGATTAGTCAGCTCTGATTTAGACCTCAGCCTTTGTAGAGTTTTAATTATAGTATAATATGTGAAACTCATATGCAAGTTTTCTTATCGATGCTCAGTGGCCATAAGTGTCAAAAAACATGAAATGAGCCTCTCTCCTTGGGCAAATACTCCAGGAAACTAAACCAGTAACAAATTAAACCAATAAAATTGTCCCATTATTGATCTCTAATGTAATTAAAACAAAGCAGAACCTCTCTCATATCAGCAAATCTTTTCTCCTTTCTCCAGCAAGGAAATATTTTCTGCATCTCTAAAATTATATCAGTTCCAAAGTTTAAACTCAGGCAGCTCTAGCAAGGCCCAAAGAATTAAAGAGGGAAAAACACTTCTTGGAAGCTCCATCTGTTGTCAGTCCATGAGAGGACTTGTCATTTGTGGTGTGAGAGGGGGCTGCCTGTGCTCATCTGCTCCATGTTTCCAAACAATGACTACAAGCATTTCACTTCCATCTGGGAAGCAATTCCTGATGGATTCTGGGCTGCCCTTTAACAGCAGGGATGCAGAGAGCTGCTGACAGAGAAGAACAGTCTGTTAACTACTCCTTTGCTACCCTAAGGTGAGAAAACTCAAACATACCAGACAAAGCAACTAAGTTACAATATTTCTAGTAGGAAATAATAAATAAATTTAAAAAGCAGAAATAATAAGTTAGTAAATACCAATAAAGATACAGTGAAAACTCATTACTGTGGCAGCTCTGTGATGCCAACCAAGAGCTCTCCAAGACAGGGATCAAAAGGAGAACAAATACTTTGAGGCAGAGGACTGAGATGGGCCATCAGGGTGGCAGTGGCTGGAGGTGAGTGTTATCCAAGAGTTGGAATGAACTGATTTGAAAAGAACCTATGAAAACCTGTAGGAAAACACTGGGATGTAGACAAGGGCAAACATGCAGAACAAGGACACCTTTCTAAAATCTTTGCTTCATGCACAATGAGCCTGTGGCTAAATTAGCTTGTTTACAAGGATATTTTTTTCCAGTCATCTTAATCGGCAACTTCCACAAGTTCCTAGAAACAGGAATGCCTGAATGCTCATAAATGCTCATAAATAATGTGAGTTCATTGGTATGACAGAGGAGAGAGGAAACATATTATCCAACCTAAGCATTTATGGCAACCCAACTGCAACCAGAGAGAGGCTTATTACAATAAGGCTTTTTTAACAAGGGTTAAAGCTGTAACCAGAGCTAAAATCCCTGTGCCACATCCATTCCCTCAGGTCCATCGCTTTTACATTTTTCATTAACTTCTCTGGCACAGATTTGGGTGGAACGAGGGTTCCTTGGCATCGGGATATAAAACACACTGCACTGAAAGGATCTCTCTGTGCAACTCTTAAATACTGCACCTGAACCATAAACACCTGAAAATGTCAGTCCCTTCCTGCCCAGGAGCCAGGAGTGATTCAAACTTCCAGCACATCCTGCTCTACCTCTGCTCCTGTGTCCTTGGATCCTGAGCAGCCACATCCAAAAAGGAGTGGAGCCAATAAAAACATTGTGTTAGAGGAAGATAGTTGGGTTTTGCTGGGTATAATTTCGCTGACATTAATGTAATTACCTCTGATTTACTGTGCTAAAAGGGTACAGAACTGTGTGGAAGAGATAGATAGGAAGCCTCTGAATTAGGACACAATCCTTTCAAATAAAGCAAAAGGCAACTGAAGTATTTCCTTGCTGGTTTTAGCCAGTACATTTTAATGGCAACTCATAAATATTTATGAAGTTCATTAACATCCATCTAATATTTGAGCTTTAATTGTTTAAGGACATTAAAACTTAATTTTAATAGGTGTAATATGCTTTCTGAATTCTTAGTGTACCAGCTCAAGACTTTTAAAACTTAATGGCAATGATGGGTTTTGAATTGTGGGGTCAGAGGCATTGGCAAAAGTAATTTTCCAGACCCATCTAAAATATCATTAATTCTGTTCTGTGCACATAAAACAATCTCAGTTATCAGAGCCACAGTTTGTTTAACATATGGCCAGTCCTTGAGACTCTCATCTTATATTCCTCAAATCAGCTTTTTCAAGTTGACAAAGGCAGTTAAACTGGGACAACATGAAGTCACACTGGGAAACTCCAGGGAAAATTAAAAATGAGGTTAATATTTTATCATATTAATGGTTTCATTAAACACTGATAAACACTGATGAGTTTTATTGTACACATTAGGGAACTTATTCTGCCAGATTCCAAACCAAAAGCCATTTTGCCTGTTTTTGTCATTTTATATTTACAGAACTCAACTCCCCATTTACCTGCCTGTGCTGCTCTTGAAAGTCAGTGGATTCTCTTCAATTCTTCCAGGGAAAATAGATTTATTTTGATTTATTTCTTCAGCTGGAGTGGGTGGAAGAAATTTTGATGCATTGGCTCTATTTTATTTCTGCCAGCAGTTAAAGAAATACATTCCCTAACTACTTTGGAAAGCTTTTGTTGCAGCTGCTTTAAAGAGTTTTAGAGGTGCTGTTACTTCAATGTGTTGTTCCCACAACAGTAAAACAAAATATATTTCTTTCTACCTTTTTTCTGCTGTTCTTTTATGGTGCAAAGAGGGACAAATTTTAGCAAACTCATTTCAGTCAAGAGTCTCAGTGAAGAAACCCTCCCAAAGGGGCTCCCTTGCCCTTGAAAGAAAACAACAGCAATGTTTATCACAAATATACTCCCCCTGTGTCCCACAGTTTGGCAGCATCCTGCAGCAGGTTGTACCACACCCCTGCTAGGATAACCACATTTTAAAAATCACTTTGCACTGCTTTTGGACAGCAGTGTCTTTGGTCTTCCCTCTAATGTAGATCCTTCCATGTCCTTAGTGGGATTTTTTTCTGGGCAAGTTCTTATTGAAATAAAATATGTCTTCTTAGAACCTGTTAAGATTTGGTCTTTAAATAAATTTGGTCTTTAAATAACCCATGAAAATCTAAAAATTTAGATCTGTGATAGGAGTGATGGCTGCAACTGAAACACAGCTCTGACAGGAATAGTGCTGGCAGAGACATTATGAATTCTGAAGGATGGCTATACATTAACACACTAATGTTAATGAGCACAGCACTAATTAAGTAACATGCAGCCATTAAAATAATATTGGTAATCTAAACAGCATCTGACTACAGGGAGGAGGTAGAGAAAACTCCTGAGCAGGCAGTATAATGAAAGTCTGGAGAAGGTTTCAGTGGGATGAAATGCACTGATCAGCAAAATAAGGCCTAGAAAGGACCCCTGGTGATCACAGCTGAGCCAAGATTCCCCTCAGCACCAGCCTCTGGGCATCAGAAATGTTAAGTCCAAGAAGTGGCAGCCCTGAGTGACAGTTTTAGAACATTTTATTAAGATGTTTTTTTAGTATGAAAGGTAGACATTGCATAATTAAAAGTGCAGGTGAAATTTGCAGGAAATTCTTTCCATTTCTTCATAGAATTAATTTAAATCATAAAAAACTTTAAAAAAAATCTAGGATCTCTGTTTCAGTGTTTTCTAGATGAAATGATTTTATTTTCAGTTTAAAGCTGCTGTTTTATAATTTGGGAACTGACAAAATGAAGAGTTAAAATGTAGAAATGTCAGTTTAGTTTCAAATCTGTTTCTTACTTTTTTAAAGGAAAACTCTTATCCCCAAAGTGGTGAATCCACTACTGATACAAATGCAGCCATGAACCAAAACTGAAAGTCTATCAGGCTACACTTCAAGGTTCCAGGAGATGTCTAAGACTCACAAAAATCTTTTATAACCACAATTGTATCATCTGCTCTCTCCTGCTTCATCCTCTTTCTGTGATTTTTGTCTGTCTGAAAAAGACTGAACAGGAGTCAACAGCATAATGGAAAAATGTTTCCCTAAATTGTAACAACCTTTCTGAATCTCAGAACAGATTTCTAGTGTGACTTTACTGATCCTGTGCAGATTGGTGTGTTTGTTTCTGTCTCACTGTGCAAGAATTTCAGGGCAACTAATCCTGGGGAAGACACGTGAACAAGAACTCTCCAGAAGGAGAAATCCAGGTTAAAAAGACAAAGGCAGTGACTGAGCTGAGGCTTTGGAGCTGAGCCCAGACTTCACATAGAACCAGTTTTATTTCTGCATACAGCCAGTAATTGTTGGGCCACAAAACTGCCTGTTTTGAAACCAGGTGAAGCTCATCCTGCTCCTGGATGGCATTAGAGCAGGCTTGCTTTCTGTGCTGAAGGGCCAGTGTAATTCAGAGGGAAGGCTGGCTGACAGATAAGAAATAAAGCAAGACAGATACAGCCCTGAAAAGTAACAACCATGATTATTTTAATGGGGGCATTTAAAATAAAAAAAAAAAAAAAGGATTCAGTGTTTACTATAATGGAGCTACTTCAATAAATGTATTCAGTGGTTGTATTTAATTGAACTCTTAGGATTTGTCTGCATTTGGAAGTTTACCAAAATGGCTAGTCAAGAATAATTACCATGCTAGGCTCTCTAATTGAGCTTAAAATGTCTTTTTCCTATTTAGTATAACCTATGCTGGAACTATGCCTGAAGAGCTGTTTTGGAAGAATTCTGAGAGTAGATAAATCCTTATAATTATGGAAGAGCCACATAATGTAATACAGCAGGGGCAGGCAAAGAACATCCATCCCAGAAAAGAAATCTCAGATTTGATACAAAGAGTCAAAAAGGAGCTGTGAGTTAAAAGAAAAACTGAGATAGGGCATCTCACAAATCTCAGGTGTCTAAAGACGTTCTTAAAACCTATGAGTTTTGATTTAACTACATTTATAAGACTTAGTTAATAAGTGGTAATTACCTTAAGATGACACAGCTTTCACTTTATCTGCTGTTCCCTTTATTCAGTTTGGCTACTGAAGTTCATTTCTTGGCATGTGTTAAGTCAAATACCTTAAAAGATTACTGTGTTTTCTACTGAGAACATCTCCATGTGGCATTTACAGGCCATTTTTAAATGACTAAGGCACTGTTATATCACTGACAAAGAACCAAGTTGGAGCAGAAGCCATCCCTCAATGTCTCCTGGAGCCAGAACAGCAGATTCCTTATTAATCCACATATGTTTCCCTCCTTCCTTTGGGAAAACCAAGCCCTGATGAACAGCCAGAACGAGGAACAAGTTTTCTAGAAACTCTGGGACTAATTTGCAGTAGCTGGGTCACTGTTTGCTAAACATGATCAGCCCCAAAATGCTGCCCCACCTGCAAACTGAATGCAAGCACCTCAGTTCATCCCAAAATACAGCTATAGATGAACCCTGGCTGCTGCCTCTTGCTTTTTCACAGGTAGTGAAATTAAACTATACAGTAGAAGTTCCAAAAATGCAGAGGAATATTCTCAGCTAGTATAAATCAGAGTTATTTCACGAAAGGCAATGAACTTGAGGTAGTTTATGGCTCCTGCAGTTGCTGATCAAAACAGCATTAGTGTGAAACCTGCTGCATGGGGCAATTCAGAAATATTTGTGAAGTACCTAATCCCCAGAAACTTCTTTTCTGGTTATTAATGGCAGTATACTTGTTATCCTGATCTGCTAATAGAGCAGCTGGGTAAAGATTGTAATCCTAGTATAAAATTCTACCTTGCCTTTTCATATTGTATGTTGTTTTATTATTTTTCTTCGCAGCAGTGAAGGCAAACAAGCTCCACTTTAATATCATATCAACACAGAAAGCTACCTTGGAAATCCTGTGGTCCACTGAGGTTCTAATTAACATTCTTTGTACATCTGCAAATGTGTGACTACAGATGTTTGTTCATCACCACTCTGACTTTCACTCCCAGATACACAAGGCAGTTCAAATGTTTCAGCTTTCCCCTTTTTTAAAATTCTGGGTCACCCTGGGAATGACATCAGAAAATTCTGATGGCTCTTGGAGCTATTCCTATTTATAAAATGCCAGATCACAAACTTTAATGATGACCATGGGATCTGACTGAAAAATAATTGAAAGAAATAATTTTGCAAACTACAGAGTGGACAGAGTACTGTAAGGAGGGTGCTAAGGGAAACTCAGCCCTCAAATTTCAGTGTCATCAGGACAAACTGTATTTTGTGAGGTTGCAATCACTGCCAGGCAATAATTCTCAAATGCTGAAAAGGGACATTTATTCTCTGCCTTGTGAAGTAAAGACATTTCCCTCTGAAATCCCAACATCTTTTATCTTCCTCCCACAACACTGCAGCAGTTGGATTATTTGAAATGTCTTTCTTCTAAATGAGATGTAACTTTCATACTCTTATAAGTGTCTGGGGGCTCTAGAATAATGGTGAAGATAAACTGAAGATACTATGGTGCAACAAGGTCCTACAGACACTCAATTAACTTGAAAAATAATACTCAATTAACAGAAGCTCATCTTAGATCCTTTTCCTTTTTACTCCTGATTTTTCCCTTCCTGGTGTGTCTTCATTTCAGAGCTGATGTAAATATATATATTAATAATATCATTTAATTCTCACATTATGCTTATTATGTAGCATTAGAGAATTTTGGTGGGTCATGAACTATAGTGTGGTAATAATCTGAGCCTGCCTGCAAAGGTTTTTACATGAAGTCATGGGACATAAGAGAATGTAATTTTAGAATTATGATGAGCAATGGGATGAGCAATGTTTCAATATTTCTATCCGTTACATTACGTTGGTTGGTTTGGAGAACAAGATGTTTTCCCGAAATTGGTTTATTCTCCTTTCTTTATTGTAAAGTACTTGCATTTGGTCCTTGAAATCTTTTCTGCTGTCCTGGTTTTGGCTGGGATACATTTAATTTTCTTCCTAGCAGCTGGTAGAGTGTAGTGTGGGGATGGTTTTGCTAACACACTGATGTTTTTAGAGCCAATGTCAGAAAAACAAAGCCCACCTTTGTAATAAAAGCTCCAGCTCATGGTTGTTTCTCCATTATATCTGAGCTCCCATTTTTGTGCCCAGTGAAACCTCTGTGCATTTTGAAGCTACACCACGCACATAAAATAATAACAGCTTTTGGCTATTAAAGCACATCTGAAGTGACCTCTTTCCTGGGAGCTGTACCTTATTTTGTGACTCAACCTTACATGTTTGTTATTCTTCATAGCATTTGCTCTCATGAACATGGACTTCTTTTTCTTTACCTGTTTTGTCTTTTTTTTTACAGGCCAACAAGGAATTTATTGAGCTATTCCCATCTCTTTTGCCAGGAGCCTTAAAAATATTTGATGGAATAAACTAATCATTCATTCCAGTTCTTTCCTTTTCAACATGGCCTGTTCCTGGTTCCTCACAGCCACCTAGCACTTCATCAAATTTGTACTACATCTTATCCTACACAGATTAACACATAATTTCAGAAAATATTACTGTAGCAACTACTACAACCAAAAAAAAAAAGTTCAATTTACTACAATTTCTTCTTTTTTTTTTTTTTTACTATCAACATTAATACCAAAGAAAAAAATTAGATTATTCTAACAATAGACTTTTTGTAGATTTATATTGCATCTTTCTCTTTTTCCCACTTTATGTCTATACTTCAGTTTCTGTTCTCTTCTACAAATCTGTTTCCAAGTGTTTGTCTTCCATTTAATTCAAACCAAACGACTGGTTTGGGCTTAATCACTTCTCCCTCAGTTTCTTCAATAATATGTGTGTTGCATTGGTTTTTCTAAGTTTCCTCCTCCAATGTGCACTCCTAAAGAGAAGGAGAATAAAATCTTTCCTGTTCTTAATGCAAAGTCCTGCTCCAGGCTTCTGATTTCAGACTATTGGGATGGAAAGTATCCAAAACTCCCACTTCTCTGCAAGTAAACAGAAATTTCTGAAGCCTGAAGGTAGTCAAAGTAACATAATTTTGTTCATATAGTTTTGGTTGCCCTTAAATCAACATCCTATATCATATTACTGCCTTCCTTTGGATCCTTCATTTGATCAGACCCTTGATTATTTTTTATGTGATACTGCAAATAGTTGCATAAAAACATCAATTGAAGATGTGATCAATATTCCCAGCGTGAGACAAAGCATCACAAACCAAATTTCATGACTTTGTAGTAAAAATAAGCTACTTTTACCTTATTCCCTCTACAAGCAAGACATTTAACTGTGTGTTAATAGCATTATAATTCAGAAGAAAAATTTGATTAAAAGAAATTGATGCCTTCCAGCAAGATAAATATTGAAAAAACACAAGTTGCAGGGATCTCCCTCTATTGGGTGTGAGGGCAGTGGGACCTTGAACAAAAAGCTATTAATCCATCTGCAGTTTGTACTTTTTCATTCCTCTATTTTATTTAATCTGGTATTATATCCATGTATATTTATGTATTTCTGAAAAACAGAATGGGCTGACACCTTCCTTAATATTATGGATTGCAATTTTGTGGTCTTAAATCAGATTGGAGTGAATTCTTGGGGTTTTTTTCCAGGGTGGTTTCTGATTATTTCCTTCTCTTTGCCCATATGCTCAATGCCATTATTTTCACAGGGTCACCAACCTTGCTGAGCACCAGCTGAGCTGTTTGACCCTAACACATCTGTATATGGCCCAAAAACCTAAACTAAAAATGAGCCCCCACAGTATCAGAACATATTCTGCTTGTTGAAAATGACATCCTTTTCTTCTTTCACAGCCTCCAGCCTTGAGGATGAATTTATTAACAATATGTTAATAAATACAGTTGCACTACCCATTTTGTAGATGCTTGTGGAGGGGATTAACCAGAGAAAGCATCATTCTGCAGGAAACTCATTTAATGCAAGGTTAAATGTGTTTGTTTCTGACTGCTCTGTTGGCAGAAAGGCTTTAAGGCAGCTAAGCCAGAGAAAGTCACAAAATAATCATCATAAAATCTCACTGACACTAGCAAGTGTTGGGAGTTTCACCGGATCAAAAACATCCTGGTGCCTTTCCCACAATGCTTCAAGAAAGCACGGTGGGGTTTGGGGTGGGGTTTGTTGCCTTTCTTTTATTTCCAAACAAATACCTTAACTGTATTAATTTATTTTAGGAACGAAAAACACGCATGTGAGTAATTCCATTTGTAATTCAGTTCGAATTATCGTCCTTTTCAAGGGCAGAGCTTTTCATTTTGGTGCATGCCAAGAGACAGGATTAAAAGCACAGGAGCTGCCTGCATTCACAGGGAGCTGGAGGAACCTACCACAGGATATTTTTGTCGCATTTTCTGGCTCTCAGAAAGGTGATTATCTCTGAGAACAAGAGCAGTGTAACCAGATAAGTGTATTCCTTTATTCCCTGGCCTTTTCCATGCTGCCTGTCATGGAAGTTCCTTGGCAGCCAGTGTCACTCAGCCTGGGCAGCACAGTCAGAGGGGACCCCACAGGAGGTCACAGCTTTGACCTCAGCACTGCCAGGCTGAAAGAATTAAAAAGAAAAATGCCATCTGCTGATCACTTCATCAGCACACAGCTTCTAATTACCTGCAGGGCTCGGTTTTGTCTTCACCTTGCTTCTCCACACAGCCAGTGGGCTCGATATTCCAAGATATTTTCCTGGAAATATAATTTAGGAGAGCCCTTCAGCACACCAGGCTGGAGCTCATCTTCAAGAATGTGACAGCTGGGAAGCAGAGACTGGCTGCACTGCCCAGAAATCCAGAGCTGGGGAGCAGAGAGTCTGGGAAAGACAAATCATGCTAACTGCTTCATTTGGCTGCTAAAATACATGTGTCAGAGCTTCCAAATTCCTGGGTGGAATGCTGGCACTGAACTAAGTGGTGATTCTCTGTTCCTCAGTGTATCAACAGCATGAATTTGGTTTGCTGCTGCTTCGCTTTGGGGGTTCTGTTCCCTGGGGTATTTACAATTTTTTCGGAGTTCACAAATTTTTTCCTTAAAATCTCATCTCTTTAATGTGGAAAAAAAAAAATAAAAAGCTGTTATTCCATGGATAATCACTTTAAAATTCTCTTTCCTGGGAAATCAGACAATTTCTTTATTGCAGGTAAGCTTTTTGTGTGAGAAAAAGAACTTTTAAGCAGCTCTAAGGATGGGGCTTTTTCACACTAATGTCCTGCCATCTGTTTGTGTGGTTTATTTTACATCATTTAGTGCCTGTTTAGCACTATTTTAGAGGTTATTTTAGAGGATTGTGCTATTGTCTGATGGTTTGCTGGCCAATGAGCTCAAATGCCTCACATTTTGGAATCTGACAGTGCTTACTGATTTATGCTTGACTTTTAAAATTGAGAAATAAAAAGAAATTACCAGAATGACTGAGCCCACTGTTTCAGTGCTAATGGCAAGAGAGATGGCAAAAATGGGCCAATAACTTATTTTTAAGGTGTTGACATTTCAAAATTGAAGAACTAAACAATTCCTTCCGATTTGTGATAAGGGTCTCTAACCCTTCCAGTGACAAATGCAGTGCTGGATGAAGTAAATCTTTACCTTCTGCACCTTTTGCACTTGTCCTGCAGCAGAAGTTGGGATGTTTACACAATACTAAGTGCCAACCCAGAGTTTGTAGAACCATCCATGACAGAAATTTTAGTTCTTAGAGTTTGTAGAACCATCCATGACAGAAATTTCAGTTCTTCTTTCTGGGGGCAGCTCAACTCAATGTGTCTCTTGTCAGGTAGAATCTGAGGTTATTATTATTATTTTATTATTATTGGGTTTGGTTATTATTACAGCTCATTATTTTGGAAAACCTGTAACCATTGATAAGCCCCCAAATTCAGGAAAAAATCAAACTGATGCCAACTTGAGAGAACAAAATTCAGCTGCTGGTTCAGAATAATGAGCTGAGCTTTCCACTGAAAATTTCTGCAAACAAACTGAAATGCAGGATGTTAAATACTGTGCAATATGTATATATTTTCAGACTGTTCTTCCCATATGTACAACACTGACTGGTATTAAAGCCATGTCCACAAGCCTATTGGATCACGACCCAGTTCTGCTATTGACTGAAACTTTAAAGCTGGTGCTTTTTCACTTATTTCTGAGGTTCTGTTTGATGTTGTTGCCTTTTTTTTGAGGTTTTGTTTGATGTTATTGAGTTAGTTTGAGTATGTTATAAGTGTATTTTGCTGGCTGGCACAACCTGCCCTGGAAATATCAATAATGGAAGAGCTGCAGTGAACAACAGCACGTTGTTCTTGCAGTACTTATAAAGTAGAAACAAATAATTTTGATGTGTTTTAGTTAAACGTAAATTATAGAGAAAAGCATCCCTTTTATTTACAGAAATATATAAAAGAGAATGAGAACTGTGCTGGTCGTCTCTCTTCCAGTAAAAAATTAGTCTTCACAGTACATTTTCACCTGGCCAGCCCCTAGCTGGGGATCTCTAGTGCTGTGTTTCTCCTGCAGAGATTAATAAGCTTTACTAGTGAAAATTACAGTCAGCCAGGTCCTCCCTTTCTTGGATTTACCTGATGAGACCTTGACCTGTGCTGCAGTTAGAAAGAAAACTGCAGTGGCTCCAGCTGCCTGGTGCTCTCTCCATCAGTGCCCTGTCACTCACACTTTCCACTGGCAAGAAAATAATTTTCCCCTGTGCAGCTCAGCTTTAGCAAGTGATTTTCTAAAGCACATGTGCAGGCACACTGCTTTGTGGGAGTGTTTCTCTGATTGGACACTTTGCCTGGGGAATACAATTTTGAGGTGGGCTATCTACTGGTTAATGTTGTCATTAAATGTAAGCAGTGTTCACCCCAGTGGGATGCCTTTTGCTTGGTTCTGTGTACTGGCACAGCAATGAATATTTATCACTTCTAATGGAGCTCAGGAATTCCAGCTGCAGGCTAAGGCTGTGCTCTACAAGCACTGTAGAGACAGAGAAGAGAGACAGTCCCAGGCAGCACTGTAAACAAACAGGCAAAAAGTGGGAGTAGGAACTGCATAAAACATTAAAATGATTTATCCAACATCGTGTAGCAAGCCAAAGGAACTTTTGTGGCTAAGATGCAGATTGTCTGATCCTCATTCTTGTTCTCTGACAACAACACGCTGCTCTTCCCAACCCCACAATTTCTACCCTGTCCCTTTGCTTGTTTGCCAGTTTAACTTCACATCCCTGAGTTACAGAAACTTTCTGTTTGCTTCCTCCACACCTCTACACTGCCAAGCACGAGATTTGTGGGTGGACTAAGGGATGTGAAAGTTATTTTCTGCAATGAATAGGCAGTTAAATTAAACTTTTAAGAACAGGCTTGTCTGAGATTCTGAGCACATAATGGAGTGCCCAGATTTATGCCAACTGCTGGTGTTGCTGCAGAGTGTTTCAGATTTTGGAATTGTGTACAGTGGCAGATCATTTGAACTGAACAAACAATTTATGAGTTTGTTTGACTTGTTCTCTTGCACCTCAGATAACAGAAAGTCCCCAGCTCCCTGGGCAATCTATTGCAGAATTTCTCATGCCTTATTCTATGATGTGGAAACTACAATAGAGTTTTCATTTCCCCTGTGGGATGTGAGATCCCAGAAATTCTAGAGCAAGAGATGAAGGTGATGGTGTCCTTAAGCTGCTAAGAAAGAAGATGGCCAAAAAAAGTTTGCTTATGCCAGTCCCTCAAGTACTCCAACCTGATATGTGGGTCAGAGGAACTGAATTTTTTACATCACCTCTCTCATTTGCACTGAAAATATTTGTATAGTAAATAATTAATTACATGAGATCCTCTTGGCAATTTTCATTATAAAATTAATTATTAAAATGTATTTCATGTCTTGGGAAATAGAAAACAATTAACCCAGGGCAAGCAAACTTTCAGCCAGCCCAGGAGGAAATTTGTGATATATTTGCTAACTAAAAGTCATGTTAAACTGAAAAAGCCAGGCACTCAAATATTAGATAATGAGAGAAAGTAAAATTACCTCCAAGTCAGACTGCAGACAACTCAGAGAACGCAGAAAAAAAATTCTAAGTGCTGGAAAGCCCAAACTTGGTGGTGCCTGTGCTTTCCTTACACAGAGACAGCAGGTACATGACCCTCAAGGGCTCTTTTAGCAACCCCACTGAGGTCCTGCCAGCTGCTGCTTCCTGCAGGATTTGGTTTAAGTTGCTTATTCAGTGGAAATATTACTCTGTGTTCAATATTTAACATTCGAGCTCTTAACCTGTGCTTTGAGATGTGAGTCAAATCAGAGGGAATTTAAAAACCCAGATACCACCTGCCCATCCCAGCCTGGAAAACATCTGCCCTCTCTGCCTCATTCCTGTCGATCCTGCCCGAATTTTACTGATGCCATCAAGAGACTTTGAAGCTGAAGGAGAAGATTTTGGCTGCAGAGGACCTAAAAGGCATCAAGCATCACCTCACCTCCCTCTTCAGCTGGTTGTTGTAGCTGTTGTGGGTACAATCTCAAGAACTTGGGGTTGTTCAAGACACGGAGATCCTGAAGAGCTCCGAGATAATAGAGATAGTCAAGATAACATTGTTGAAGGGAGGTGTCTCCAGGTGGCCCCAATTTGGTTGTACATCCCACAGAACTATTCACGGCTGCATTATCTCTATTGTTATACTGATTGTCAGCTTTGTTGTGCTAAACAAGCACTTTATTTTTACAGAATTCTGGATTAATTAGCTCAGACTTAATGGGACCTGAGGGGAAAATAAAGTGAGAGCACACTGGCAAATAAGCATGATTCAAACTGGAGAGTTGCAGAAATTTGCTGATGGTTGAATAGATTGATTCCCCTGTCCACTTTCACAATTTCCTGCCATTTCTTCTGACTTCCTGTGCAGAACTTTCTGAGAGGAAGAGTAAGAAGTTCAAGGAATCTTTAAAAAGTTGAAACTGTTATGAGTTGTCACACTTCCTTCCAACCTAAAAAGGGTCTAGCTGTTAATCCAACCCCAATTGTCCTTCAAGAAGTTTTTCAGCTACAGAGACTGATTCCAGTTTCTCTCTCTACCCTGCACATCAGAGTTTGGTAGCTGTCACCTTTTTCTATTATAAAATCCACCTCTGAGCTGCTTCCAACAATTGCTAAGAAGTGGCAAAACTTTTCTCTTTCAGAATTTCAATGTATTTCAGAACCAGTCAAAATTCAAAGTGCTCCCTCTTGCCTGTCCCCCTGCTTCCTTCCTCCCCTCCACATTCTTCATTTTTAAGTCAGTGCTTAATTCCTCAAGGAAGTTTCCAAATGAGGAAAAGAAAAATAAATTACCTGCAATGAAACTTTTCAGTGCTTTTTATTTTTGGTTTGGTTTTTTTTTTTTTACTACAAGAAAACTAATTGTTCCACAGCCCAATTGCCTGGAGCCTGAAGCCTCTGTTATTAAATGGTTCAGTTGTCAGAAGGATTTAATCCCTAATCAGTCTTTGCAATCAGACTGTGCAGGCTGCCAGACAAATGCTGGATTTTAATTCACTCCCTCTTGCCTTGCTGTGTGTCTGCAGCACCAGATGCAACGCTCAGGGAAAAAGCAACTCTCCATCTGGGACACCTTCCTGCAGCTCAGCTTTGCTGCTACATTTCAGGAGCTAACCAGGCTTTCATTTCATTCTGCTCTCCCAAATGAGCCTTCCACAGTTGCTCTAATTACTAGTTGGACTTAGAATTTTAACTTATCTGGAAGGCTAAACAGAAGCAGTGAGTTAATATTTTTCCAGCCAAAGCATAGCACTTCTATTTGAAAAGGTCTTTAATCTTCTATTTGTGCTGTCCTTCTATTTTCTATATTGCCTATAAGCATCATCAAATCCCACCTCTCTCCCTTTATAGCAGGGATTGTACTATTCCAGTATTCAGCTGTGGGTGTTCTGGCTTGTCCACTGTCATGAAGTTCACAAGAAAACATTTTTAATCAAGAAAATATCTTTACCCAGCCTAAAATAGGAATCAGCATTTCTTAAGCACTTCCAACTCAATTGGCCTGTATCAGCTAATTTTCTCTCTCAAGCCTACAGCTTGCTCTGGAAGGTATGCCCTGAAACTTTCCTTCACATGCAGATACAGAACATCTGTCTGAGCCCACAAGTGAACCTGAAGGCAAACATGTATTTGAAACCAATTTTGCCACATTTCCTTAGCTCAGACCTTCTTAGAGGTGAGTTGGGACATAAATATTATTAAGAGTTTTCTTCAGTGGAACCACTCAGTCAGATGAAGAACTTACATTTTATGCAGAAATTATTTCTATAAATTAAAAAAAAAACCAAACCCCAAACAAACAAAAATTAGCACTGAACATGCAGAGATCCTGAGAAGGTCCTGATGAACATCAGAGGTATTAACTGGCTTTACATCAGATTTCTGAAAGTTGTTGCCCCTCCAAGACCAGATGCATTCATGAGGTGGGTGTGATGCTCCTGGAATCTATGATTCCTTTAACTTTGAAATGTTTTAATATAACCTACAGCCCTGATCCAGAGGCAATTAACAGTCACCATGGTGATGGACTGTATAAAGGCCAAACTACTTTAAAATAAAAACTGAATCTGTTTCTAGTGTCAATATTCTTCTTTTGTAGGGTCTCTATTTCTAAATCAGCTTCAGTTTTGCCTGCAGTGCTTGTTTGTAATCAACATTTTATATATATATATATACACCCAGTTCCCTGTGTCTACTCAAAATTCACTGAATCAGTCAGCAAAACTATATATTTAGCTTTGAATTATTCCCATAAAAAGGAATAATTCCTGCAAAAAGGTGTTTACTTCTTTGTAACAAAAACAACTTCAGGGCCACCCATGATTTACTACTCTGTGAGAAAAACAGACAAAAATATCATCTCAAAAAAGGAAAAAAATAGAAGAAAAATATTGTACCAAATGACAGAATCTATTCCTTTGGTTCTCAGAGAAAACAGCTCACATGCTTTAAAACCTAAAGGTTTCACTGGGATTTACTGTCTGGTTTAAATTCATTGTAAACAACAGTGAAACTTCCACAAATTTTACTCAAGATCAGATACAAGTAGACAGGGACATCTAATTGCACACACAGCTGACAGTGTGGGGAAATGAAAGGAACAAATCAAGGACCTCATCTCCCCAGAGACACCAAGAAAATAAAGTGCTTTTGCTTCCAGCCTTCAGCATTAGTTACTGAACCCCTGGCCCATCCTGATGGATATTCTGGCACTGTTTCCTTACAGATGAAGCTCTTTTTTCACAGAGAGAAACAACATTTGCTGGAACTTCCATTATTTCTGCTTATTAAACTTAAGACAGGACAAAGTAAATTAATTTAATGTTTCCTTTGAAATTAATTTAGTACTTTCAGATTAACAAGGAAGAGATCCACATTGGCTGTAACTGGCAATTCCTGCCATTTCCTTGTGTTTTCTCACACTTGTGTTCCAGCTCAGCCTGAGTTTCTCTCTGTGCAGGTGTCTCACTGTTTCCCTAATAAGCATCCTCGACATCTAATCTGGTCTGTGGTGTGATTGGAATAGGAAGCTCCAGGACAGCCCTGTGGCCCCACTGAGCTGGGAAATGAATCCCACACAGGTAACAGCTCCTCTGTCATCCTGGTGTGAAGCAAAAATGCCTCAGTCCCCAAATGCTGACAGACATGATTTATTCTGGAGAATCTGGAGGCAGAGTGCCAGTGAGCACAGAGCTTCCCTCGGGAACCACAGCACAGCCACCGGAGCTGAAGAGCCTCGGATATTAAACTTCCCATTTCAGATGCTGCCACAGGGAAGGGGGGAAAGGATCATAGAATCATGGAATCACAGAATCAGCTGGGTTGGAAAAGACCTCTGAGATCATCCAGTCCAACCCTTGATCCAACCCCGCTGTGGTTCCCAGCCCATGGCACTGATGCCACATCCAGTCTGTCCTTAAACACCTCCAGGGATGGAGAATCCCCCCCTTCCCTGGGCAGCCCATTCCAATGGCTGAGCACCCTCTCTGCAAAGAAATTCTTTCTAATATCCAACCTAACCCTCCCCTGGCACAGCTGC